>NC_089784.1:31538069-31590569 GCF_040412425.1 Macrobrachium rosenbergii
ACGTTTTATATGTTACCTCTGCTGGAATTATGATGTATCTTATTCCTCATGACACATTTTCCCCTTACATACCTCTGTTTTCCTTTTATTCATTCATTAATTTGCAGTTTCCTTGTAGTATTTAATTGAAAGAGAAAGTTTGTAATATACTGCATCATTACAATTCCGCGTGAAGAGGTTCTTCGTCAGGAAAATCTTCTGATTAAATGATGCATAGGTCTCGGCAGAATAATTGTCCGGCGGCTTTCCGAAGCGGAGAGAGAGAGAGAGAGAGAGAGAGAGAGAGAGAGAGAGAGAGAGAGAGAGAGAGAGAGAGAGAGAGAGAGACCTAGTTTTGTTCTCATAAGCGCTAGGCTTGATGGGTGTATGAACGCCACCTCTCTTTTTTCAACCCAACCTAAAAGGTATATCTCGTCAGGAGTATTATGCTGGTTAATGATATCAAGTTTTTTTTTTTATATTTTCCTTTGGCTTCTTCTTCTTCTTCTTCTTCTTCTTCTTCTTCTTCTTCTTCTTCTTCTTCTTCTTCTTCTTCTTCAGGATGCGATGACTGGGTTTGACGTTAAGCCTTCTAAAGGTCTATTGCTTTTGATTTTAATGAGGCCTTATGCCTTATCTCTGCTGCCGCTTCTCTCCCCTCCCTTCATCTCATACTTCTCGCCCCTTTTTTGATTGGGGGGGTTCTGTATGTCCCACCCACCCGCCCACCTGCCTCGCCCCCCCCTTCTCCCAACCCCCTCTTTCTCCTCCGATCTCATTTGGGGAGATGATAGGGTCCACGTATGGGCGTGACATCAATAGCGTCATATGGAGTGGGCGTTTGAATGAGGGTATAGAGGGGATGGGCGGCCCTTTGATGCCAAAGGCGGGCGGATCAAGGGGTAGTTTGTGCCTCATGATAAAGGGGATACGGGCGGATGGGCGGGGACGGCATGGGCGGGGAGAAAGAAAACATGTCATGGACCGTGTTCGTTATTGTCCTGGGATTTTACGCCGTGTTTGTTTTGTCGTCATTATGTTTGCATTGAGGCTTCCTGTCCTGTTTGAGATATTATTATTATTATTATTATTATTATTATTATTATATTATTATTGGAAAAATTGAAGAGGCCAACTGATCAGGTTGGCGAAAGCTTCCTGTATATAGCAATTTGCTACATACATACGAGTACTATTGCGGACTTTATTTTTCCATTTAAGATCACGAGAAAGTGATGATATCAAATTATTATTATTATTATTATTATTATTATTATTATTATTATTATTATTATTATTATTATTATTATTATTGAAGGTTCCTTTGCTGTAGCCTATAAGACATTATTATTATTATTATTATTATTATTATTATTATTATTATTATTATTATTATTATTATTATTATTATTATTATTATTATTATTTATTGCTTTTTCATTTCGTGTTTTCCGAAAATCCTTATGTTAGCAATCAAACGCTTCCTTGATATTTACAAAGTAAAAATTCAATGTCCAGTTTGAGGCTAAAGAGAAATTGAATATCATTTGCAACTTGCATGCAAATGACGAAGTATTCATAAGCATTTATTTACCAGAATTTAGCATTAATCCATCACTCAGTGTTAAGAAATTATACTTCATAAATGTTCAGAAACTTCACGTGTCAAAATATCACAGCATAAAATGTAACGCAGTGCGGGAATTGTATGTGACGCCATAAAAATAAACAAGTAAAAAATGCGCCGAAGTATCTTCGGCGCAATAGAGTTTTGTGTACAGCGTATAATGCTCAGCCACGACCCATGAAACTCAGCCGCGGCCCATGAAGCTTTCAGCCACGACCCGGTGGTGTCCTGTGTTGTTGGCACCTATAGTGGTGCCAGATGGACGAGCATGGCTAACTTTAACCTTAAATAAAATAAAAACTACTGAGGCTCGAGGGCAAATAAATAAAATAAAAACTACTGAGGCTCTAGGGCTGCAATTTGGTATGTTTGATGATTGGGGGTGGATGATTAACATACTAATTTGCAGCCCTCTAGCCTCAGTAGTTTCTAAGATCTGAGGGCGGACAAAAAAAGTGTGGACAGACTGACAAGTAGCCATCTCAATAGTTTTCTATTACAGACAACTAAAAAGCTAAATTAGAATGAAGCGTAGATTAGCCTCCGTTACGTGGTCACGCTCTTGGGAAAGGAGCTAATGCGATGTAGCACCGCCTGGCCTTAAGTAACAGTAACAGTGGCGTTACATGATTTCAGTAGAAGATTTTTCCTTTTTAAGTCATGACCATTAATCAGTGTTACGTTGCAACACTTTATTTTTCTTTACGCACTCTGAATTAATGTGATTAATTGATTTTTTCTTTCTTTCTTTCGCAGGTAAGTTGCTATTGGAGGTCTCAGTCACGACTGCGTCAGTCGTCGTCAGTCGTCAGTCGCCAGTCGCCGGCGATCGACATTGAAGGAGAGAAAATGATAAGGCAGTCTGTTGCTCTCAGGCCAGGCTTCGCTTCCTTATTTGTTGTCATTTTTATTCATTAGTTATTTAGCTGTTGTCTTCTTCATTGTCGTTTCCGTTTTCATCATGCGGATGAGTATCAACTTATCCTATAATTTGTTGTTATTATTATTATTATTATTATTATTATTATTATTATTATTATTATTATTATTATTATTATTGTGTCCGATATGCGTGTAATTATCAAAATATCCTAGAATTTTTATTATTATTATTATTATTATTATTATTATTAATTGTTTGGGCGTAACCCCTTATTATTATAACTTTTTCTCTCGTTTATTTAAATTTTATTAATTGTATTGTTTCTATCTTCTCTAACTCTGTATGTATGTGCCCTGACCTGAATTAAAGGATGTTATTATTATTATTATTATTATTATTATTATTATTATTATTATTATTATTATTATTATTATTATTATTATTATTCCTCACACCGTTGAACTGTAGAACAGTCTCCCTGAGGATGTTGTGCAGTTATAACCTGAAAAGTTGAACCGAAGGTACAATGCATTACTACCCTACAACAATTACCCTTGTATTTTAATCATTTATTTGTGTTTTTATCTTTTTATTTATCGATTTATTAATTTATCTTTTTATTTTCTAATAATTGATCTGTTCATTCTGTCTTCCCAGTTATCCTCTGTAACCTCTTTCAAATGAACGCCATATCCTTTTGAAGCTTGAATTTCGAGTCAGAGACACCTCATAATATTACTATTTTATCAATTGTTTTATCATTCATCCCCGCGCCGTAGGGGGGCTAGTGCCATCAGTGCACCTCATGCGGTTCACTGTAGGCATTACTTAAGGTTCTTTGCAGCGTGCCTTCGGCCCCTAGCTGCAATCCCTTTCGTTCCTTTTTACTGTACCTCCTTTTGTATTCTCTCTTCCATCTTGCTATCCACCCTCTCCTAACAATTGATTCATAGTGGAACTGCGAGATTTTCCTCCTGTTACACCTTTCAAACCTTTTACTGTCAATTTCCGTTTCAGCGCTGAATGACCTTATAGGTCCCAGTGCTTGGCCTTTGCCCTAAATTCCTTATTCAATCTTTCTCTCATTCATCCCCGATCTTCGGAAATGATGAACCCGTTTCCAACTTTGCTCATTCCCTGATTTGCAAATGAATCGCCCACTTCCTCTTGCTCCTCACATTTGTGACGTCGTCCTTCATTCTACCTGTCCCCATTCATCTCTCGTTTCGCCGTCTGCGCTTTCCTTCCTCGTCCCCTCTCACTCTGATTCGGCGTTAAGGTAGATGAATGCGAGGTCATCCTTCAAGGGTCTTGTCATAAGGGTCACTTCCCTCTCATCACGTTTCCCTTTTCTCGAGGGCTGGATGGCTGGCTGCGGGAGGAGGAAGGTGTGTGCTTGTACATGTGGCTGAATTATGTATCTGCCTCGAGATTTGAGGTTGCCCAAATAGGCGAAGGACCACAAATTGTTTTGGCAGTGGGTGCTAATTCTTTGCGAATGTTTGAAACGTTATTTTGTGTTATCCATGTTTTCATGTTTATAAAAGTCGAGAGTTCATATATATATAATATATATATATATATATATATATATATATATATATATATATATATATATATATATATATATATATATATATATATATATGTATATATATATATATATTATGTTGAAGTATATATCATGACTTCTTAATCATTTTTATCAGCTCTGATCTCTAATTTGTTTGGTATGCGTAGACTATTTTACTTTTTTGTTTTTAATAGATATTCAGCATGTAGAAAAGGCAATATATGCAATATTGAATTACACACAGTATGCTTAATAAGAGTCGGCTGTAAAAATAATGAGAAATTTAATTTCCAGAATCTTATCAGCGATAAAATAATGAATCAGATGATAAGCAGAAAATTTGCAGTGAGTAAACAATTTTATCAAAATAAACTCGAAAATACTTTTCACTGGCGTGACCAGTGAGCGGTCACGCTGGGATGAATATGATTTTTTAAATTATAGATTTGTTAATTTTTTCTTGCGCAGTTGCGTCATTCGTCGTCTTAAGCCTTTGCTAGGAAACGAGGCAGTTTATAGCGTTTGTTCGTGGAATATACTCATTTTTAGGGATTTACCATTTGTTAGTCAAAGCCACTGATAGAGTCATTGGAGTATCTCAAATCCCCTCCCCACTCCCACCCCTTCCCATCTCCCCTCTCCACTTCCCTACCCATCTCCCCTCCCCTACCCATCCGCTCTCCATTTCCCCATCCATCTCCCCTCTCCCCTCCCCTACCCATCTCCCCTCTCCACTTCCGTACCCATCTCCCCTCTCCACTCCCCCTCTCCCCGCGGGCAAGGAGAGTTATCATAGTGACTCATCCAAAGGTTGTGAGTCACATCAATAAATCTTAGCTACACGGAATCACTAAGAAGACTTTTCCCCTCCTCATCTTCTTGTTTCTGGTGCTAGGACATCCGGTTTATCTCTCTCTCTCTCTCTCTCTCTCTCTCTCTCTCTCTCTCTCTCTCTCTCTTTCAAACACACACACACACGCGCGCGTTAAATTATGAGTTAAAATTCTGATTCTTAGAAGTTCCCTTTTAATAATTCACAAGTATTGTCCTCTTCCCAGTCGCTTTAGCGTCCTCCTCCTCCTCCTCCTCCTCCTCCTCCTCCTCCTCCTCCTCCTCCTCCTGCGCACCTTCCCGGCCCCCTCATCTCACGTTGTTATGAATGATATGCTTGTTGGCGGCAGTTCATCAAGGCGGGAGAGCTGCAACGGAAAATCGCCTCGTGAAGGCGTCCCGAGCGTTATCTGGCGTCCGATTCCGTGGAATGTTTTTCTATTTTTTTAATAATTGCTTTTACACTCCGCGCATATGTTTAATAGCGCACGTGCGCGTTTGAGCGAGCGGAGCGGAGCGGAGGCCATCACGAAAAGCAGACCATTCGACGGAAAGCGGAGCCTTTTACGAGGTGTTTAAAATTTTCCAAAAGTAATTCAATGCGGCAGTTGGGGCGAATTAGAAGCGCCGTTCGCCGCGAAACGCGCCTGCAATGAGCCGCGCTTCGCGAGGCCGAACGCGTCGGCAGACTATTCACGCGTTGAGATAAGTTGATTGAATTTTTTTTTTCTTTTTTTTGTGACTTTCGGCCCCGTCCTCCTCTCTAATGGGTCACCGAGCATGGCACATAAGCATCCTCCGATTTTTTTTTTTTTTCACGGTTTCTGTAATTTCGGTATTGCAGCATTACGGGGTTTCTGTATTGTTGTTATTACCGGTATTAATATTTTGGTTTGCGTTGTGGCTTGTGCTACCGTGCGGTTATTATTATTATTATTATTATTATTATTATTATTATTATTATTATTATTATTATTATTATTATTATTATTATGCTGGTCTTGGATGCGGGAATTATTATTATTATTATTATTATTATTATTCTGGTCTTGGATGCGGTAATTAATTTTTGTTTAATTTTACCTTGATTTTTAGTGAAAAAAAATTTGTCATTAATCCTAATAACGTTTTTGATTAGAACTTCATTAATTAGCGGATCCGATGAAGACTTTCAAATTCTTGTCAGAACTGGAAATGCATTTACTTATTGTTTTAGTGTGAATACATTAATGGATTGCCCTAAGCTCGAGTTGTTTAAATTGGAATATTTCAAAATAAGGCAAATCATTTTATATACTATTTCGTTGGTTGCTTAGTTTTTATTTTTCTTATTAGGCAAATTCGACATGTGGCGTGGTTCTCAATTACGTACTGTTTTCTTTATCGGCAAGTTGTCGATGTTACGTGTCTGTCCTTCTTAATGGTACGGTAAATGACAGCATTTGTTAAATGTCGTTGTCATTTGCCGTTCCATTAATTTTTGAGTGTGTTAAATGTCGTTGTCATTTGCCGTTCTATAAGTTTTTGAGTTTGTTAGACACCGTTGTCATTTACCGTTCCATTGATTTTTGAGTTTGTTAAATGCCGTTGTCACTTACCGTTCCATTAATTTTTTAGTTTGTTAAGTACCGTCCTCATTTGCCGTTCTATTCCTTTTTGAGTTTATTAAATGTCGTTGTCATTTGCCGTCCTATTCCTTTTTGAGTTTATTAAATGCCGGTGTTATTTGCCGTTCTATTATTTTTTTTGAGTTTATTAAATGCCGGTGTCATTTGCCGTTCCATTACTTTTTAAGTTTATTAAATGTCGTTGTCATTTATCGCTCTATTCCTTTTTGAGTTCGTTTAGTGTCGCTCTCATTTGCCTTTCCATATTGTTCAGTTTATCATATGTTATCATTTACCTTTCCATTCATTTTTTAGCTTGATTAATGTCGTTGTCATTTACAGTTCCATTTTCATTTTGCAAAATGTCGTTGTCATTTACCTTTCCATTTTTTTTTTTAGTTTGTTGATTATCGTAATTTATCTTTTCATTTTTGGAGTTTTAAAGGTCGTTGTCATTTACTTTTCTTGTCATTTACTTTTCCATTCATTTTTGGGTTTGCTAAATGTCCGTTTTTTGTCTTTTGAGTGTCGTTATCATGTACCTTTCTATTTTTTTTTAGTGTGTTTAATGTTGTCATTTACCGTTTCATTAATTTTTGAGTTTGTTAAATGCCTCATTTAACTTTGCAATCATTGCCTGAAAGGTTGTATTATTTCATTGTTTACTGTAACACGGACACTCCTCAAGTGTCCGCCGAATTCATAAGAATTTGTGCAGTACAGGGGACGAAAGGGAGTATGCCCCACACACTCTCTGAGAGAGAGAGAGAGAGAGAGAGAGAGAGAGAGAGAGAGAGAGAGAGAGAGGGCTAGCTTTTGCGTCGTCTTTCGGTAAAGGAAAAAAAAGTAAGATCGACATGCCTCTCAAAGCCCGTGATTTAATGGGGAATATGTGTGTGTGATTCTTGTATATTTATAGTGTTTATGACGATGTCCAGAATGAATGGCTTTTGGTTGCCGGGGAAAAGGAAGCTTTAGCTCTACCTCACGCGGGAGGGAGAGAGAGAGAGGGAATGTGGGAGAGGAGGGAGGGAGAGAGAGAGAGAGGGAGAGAAGACGGAGAGAGGGAGAGAGGGGAAGAGGAAGAGGAAGGGGCTCCTGCGATTTGTGTTTACCTCTTGACGGAAAGGGAAAAAAATTGTTAAAGCTTGGAGAGAGAGAGAGAGAGAGAGAGAGAGAGAGAGAGAGAGAGAGAGAGCGAGCGAGCTTGCGCTCTCTCCGCACTCCTCATTATGCTAATGATGGTGTAAGTCGTGGCCGGGGCTTGGTTGCAAAGGTTAAATCTTTGCCTTTTTTTTTTTCCTCCTTTCTTTAAAACCCCCTACTTCCTCCCCCTCCCCACCCCATCCACATCCGTCCCCCCCCACCCACCCTTCGGAGAGGTGACTACTATATGGCTCTCCTCAGGTCGAGGTATCTGTCTCAATTAAATTCTGCGGCACGAGCGGGTGTATCTATCAAGCCTTAAAATAATTAGAGTGTAGAGGCCTGGGAAAAATTGCACGGGGGCGATTAAGCTGAGACCGCCTCATTGTTAAAGGGGAAAAGAGAGATTAAAGAAGGTGAGTGCTGATAGATGGCCAATTGCTTAGGAGGAAGTGCCTGTCTGGTCTCTTGGTCCCTCTCCTCCTCCTCCTCCTCCTCCTCCTCCTCCTCCTGAGGATGTAGCTGAAGGTGGCGAGGAAGAACGGGGGGTAGAGCCTTCAAGCAAGCGGAAAAATGAATGGAACGGTACATGATAGCATATGACAAACTGAAAAATTTGGAAAGGCAAATGACAACGACACTAAACAAACTTAAAAAGGAATGGAGCGGCAAATGACACCGGCATTTAACTAACTCAAAAAGGAATAGAACGGTAAATGACACCGGCATTTAAAAAACTCAAAAAGGAATAGAACGGCAAATGACGACATTTAGTAATCTCAAAAATGAATAGAACGGTAAATGACACCGGCATTTAACAAACTCAAAAATTAATGGAATGGCAAATAACAACGAGGTTTAACACAATCAAAAATGAATAGAAAGGCAAATGAGAATCTAAGTAAGAGTACTCTCATACTTAAGAGTATCCCTGTAATGAAAGTCACCTGTCAGACAAAAATCTCAGGATGTTTCATTTCTCTTGTGCTCATCATTTGATATATATATATATATATATATATATATATATATATATATATATATATATATATATATATATATATTATATATATATATAGGATAAATAGATAAATATATATATATTTATCTTTAGATTATTATTATTATTATTATTATTATTATTATTATTATTATTATTATTATTATTATTATTATTATTATTATTTCAGTAGATAAAACCTATTCACACAGAGCAAGCCCACCAAAGGGGCCATTGACTTGAAATTCAAACTTCCTAAGAATGTTGGTTTCAACCTCCCACCGCAGCAGACCCCACACTGCAGCAGTAACTGATCATGATACAGAGCCAGTGATTTTTCATCGCCCTGGGGGAGACGCGAACCCGCGACATCTGAGTGGCATTCCACGATACTAACCACTATACCAGTGATACATCTGATTTATAAGTCTCATTACAGATAATTTTTTTCTTAAAACAATTACAAATCTAGCGGCTTTTCTCATCGCATCCTTCAAACCCTTTTCAGTCTCTGTAATGTGTGTCAACTCCCATTACCTTTCAGAAAAGAATTTCTAAATAATACCTTTACGCAAAAGTACTCACAGATAAATAGGCCGTAGGGGAGTAGTGCCGTCAATGCACCTCCTGCGGTAAACTGTAGGCATTACTTAAGGTTCTTTGCAGCGTGCCTTCGGCCCCTAGCTGCAACCCCTTTCATTTCTTTTACTGTACCTCCATTCATATTCCCTTTCTTCCATCTTCTTTTCCACCCTCTCGTAACAATTGATTCATAGTGCAACTGCGAGGTTTTCCCCCCTTTTACACCTTTCAAACCTTTTACTGTCAATTTCCTTTCCAGCGCTGAATGACCTCACAGGTCCCAGCGCTTGGATTTTGGCCTAAACTCTATATTCAGTTCAGTTCACAGATAAACAGATGTAAACAAGCACTTATAAGTGTTGATGGTTGATATCGAAGACCGGTAGCGGCTTTTTTTTTTTTTCTTTTTACTGACTGTACAAGAGTGTGCCCTCAGCATACACTGGGCCGATTATGGAGCTGCCCGGGGAGCAATGGAGGGGGAAGCGGTTTCTGTACAAAGAGAAACGTGAGTGTTTTTGATAGTCTCTCTCTCTCTCTCTCTCTCTCTCTCTCTCTCTCTCTCTCTCTCTCTCTCTCTCTCTCATATTAAGAATTTGTCAGTTGTGGAAGTATAATTACGGTGAGGTACTTCAAATTTTTCTTGTGCATCGTATGCTGATGAATGGATGTTTATTTCAAGAGGTTAAAAATTATAAAAAATCAGCTTAGTTTTATTTTGATCTGACTGATTTCGTATTATGTGATTATTCCATCTGTATGCGACGTAAGTTTTAATTGTATTTTTGTGTCACATAGGTAGGGCTAATTTATTTATTAATCTATTCTGTTCATGTATTGAATTTAATTTTATCTCTGGGCTCCTGATACGAGACCGATAAACTCTACGGCCTCTCCCATCCATGTTTCACTTGCATGACCTCGAGGAAATTATTGATAATTTGTTAGTTTCTTCTCTCTCTCTCTCTCTCTCTCTCTCTCTCTCTCTCTCTCTCTCTCTCCTGGTTTTTATCGTGTTTCCTTATTTTCGTAAATCAAATTTCCTCCTGTTTTCCTACGATTGTCCTTCCGTTTCTTGGCATTCTTGAATGTTTTCTTCAGTGATGTTCCTAATGTCGCCTACCTAATCTAAACTACTGGTTTATTTATTATTTTTTTCTCATTTTGTGTTCTTCAGTTTCTTGGACTTCCTTTTCTGTTGATTTTTATATCTTCCCATTTCTCTCTTTTAGTTCATAATCTAGTTATCTTTTTACTTCCTTAAATATTAATTTATTTATTTCGTTTTCGATGCGTTGATTGTAATTGTTTTTGCCTCTATATTTATCGGCCATTTGTTGCTATATTAAAATGCGCTTGTGTCAGCTTTATTCCTTGTGATTTTTTTTTGCTAACATGTTAAAATCATCGAGATTTTCTTACTATAAATATAAGAACGATTTCTTCTAGTTTTCAGTATAATTTCCTTCCTGACTTGTGTATGTTTTAGCTTCCATTATTATTTGCATGTTCTTTTATTTTCATCTCCTAATTATCTAGTCATTTCTCTTGTTTTTCGTCCATTTCAGTTACGCATATTTTCAGTATGAAACTTTTCACTCAATCTTCATTGTTACATATCCTCGTATAGAAACAATGAATTAAATTAGTTATCATCTTAATATTTTTGTAACCGTATTATGTCTTATTCGTTTTCTGCAAAAGAAAACTAATGTGCCGGCTTTGTCTGTCCGTCCGCACTTTTTCTATCCGCCCTCAGATCTTAAAAACTACTGAGGCTAGAGGGCTGCAAATTGGTATGTTGATCATCCACCCTTCAATCATCAAACATACCAAATTACAGCCCTCTAGCCTCAGTAGTTTTATTTTATTTTAAGGTTAAATTTAGCCATAAACGTACTTCTGGCAACGATATAGGACAGGCCACCACCGAGCCGTGGTTAAAGTTTCATGGGCCGCGGCTCATGCAGTATTATACCGACACCACCGAAAGATAGATCTGTTTTCGGTGGCCTTGATCATACGCTGTAGCGGCTGTACAGAAAACTCGATTGCGCCGAAGAAACTTCGGCATAATTTTTACTTGTTTTTTTTTTTCAAGTTCAGTATTTGTAAAGCTCACCGATGCCCAGTGAGGCAAATTGATTCGCAGTGTTAAAATCAGATTCATCTTGCATTCCTCTGTCGTCATGTAAATAATGTAAAGTGTCGGTTCTTGTGTGCAAGTAAAAAGCGTCGGTTTATTGAGGTAAAAAGTGTCGGTTTATTGAGGAGACAGGAGGAAGGTGAGAAAGACGCCTCCAAAGACACCACCTCCTCACGTGACCAGCTTCCTTTTAGCAGATTCGGGAGTTGATTTAGCAAACAATATATCGGTGCGGTGAGAAAGTGTTGCAAGATATATTGACGATATTAAAAATTAAATGATTCAGATGATCGAGGGACCGCGTCGGGACGAGGGGCGACAGAGGGAAAAAGAATGCGACGCAGAGGGGAAAGGTTAACAACCAAAAGAAGGGGAGAGAGGGGAACGAACTAAGGAGATGAAGAAGGAAGCAAGGGGAATGATGATACTGTGAAGACTGGACGATGATGGGATAAACGAGTTGAGATTGAGGGGAAATTTTGGCACGGGGGAGGGGAGGGGAAGGGGAAGGGGAAGAGAGGGGAATGAAGTTCAGATAGACAGTGTTTGTAAGAGAGAGAAAGAGAGAGAGAGAGAGTAATAATGAGGTAGTATAGTAAGCTGGCGAGTGTATCACCACACGGGAGGAGGTATTGAGGGTTATGGGGACATTGGGTGGGGGAGGTTTCGAGAGTGGTGGCACTGTGGCGCCTCCAAGCGGCCACCCCTTGAACTACTCAGTGTCTCGCTCAGCGCAGTATTGACAAGAAGTGTTTGTCTGTTTGTCTGTCAGGGGAGACTTGAGCAACCTGATTTATTACGTCATAATCTAGAGCTTGCGTCTGTTTTTGAAGAGAAACGCTGTCCCTGAGGGCGTATCCCGCCCGTTATTGCCTTCAGTTCTTCCGACGGGAGGACGTAGAGGCCAGAATAGGTTCGGCAGTGTCAACTACGGCAGGATCCTACTTGGTGTCTAGCACCCGGCCACTCGGGCAATTATGATCCTTCGTCAGCAGGACTCAGAGGCGAAAATTGCCTCGGGTGAGTTCTCGCTGGCCCGATAGTGGCAATAAATGCAAGCCGGGTAAATGGGCCGGGTCCCCGTGATCTGTGGATGGTTCATACAACTTGCCTTAGGCCTAATGACTCTAGACATGCCTCCTCCTCCTCCTACCCCCATACCCTTCGCCCCCACCCGGACCCCCCCAAAGCCTTCAACCGTGCCACACCCCGCCCATAAAGATACGCCCATGTTTACCCGCACCCACCTGACGCCCATAAACACTACACACACACAAACACACACACACATACACGCCCACATGGCCCTCCTCCTCCTCCTCCCCCTCTCTCTCTCTCTCTCTCTCTCTCTCTCTCTCTCTCACCCATCGCTTCGACACCAGCAAACGTCTCGGCCTTTTTCTAACTTCCCCCCTTTTTCCCTCTCCCTCCCTCTCCCCCTCGACGGACGAAACGCCCTCGCTCGCAACTGTTTCACTACTGACAGTTCATCTGCAAATGACGTGTCAATGGCGAGATATGATTAGGTCACCTGTAATTAGTGACTAACGAGTCGCTTGTAAATATAATAACGGTGTCAGCAGGTCACCTGTAAATAGGTTGTAAATATGGGTGTTTACGGGTCATCTGTAAACGAGGAGATGCCGCCGAAAGGGAAATCTCGAATTGAGATCGTAATATCGAATCGTGTATGAATGAGGATCAACAGGTTTACTGTAATGAAGAGGTGGTGGTGGGGGGTTGATACCAAAGGGTTACACAACGGGTTATCATCCGTCATTTAGAAGTAAGAGGTCATCTTTCAACTAATAGGTCATCTTTCAACTAACAGGTCATCTTTCTTTCATCAAGAAGAATTCGATGTTATTTACTGAAAGACCCTATAACGGAATATATTATGTCTTTTTTAATGTGCCCAGTATCGTAAGTTTGTACTTGAATTAGCAGTCAGCTACCATTTGCGTGGAAGATGTGATTATGTGTGTGTGTTTGTGCATGTGTGCGCATATTAGTTATAGCTGTGTATTGTACATGACGTTTACGCATGATTGTAAATACTGTATGATTTTATTTCTGTGGATACCGACTTTTCAGATTATCAGTAAATCATTTCTCGAATTCACTAAAAGTACGTCGTTACTGATATATTTTAATATGCTTGGGTCGACTGTGAGCTCGCATAATTTTCTATGCGTATTTACTTATGTTGACTGGCAGCTGTGCACATGGACGTGCCTTTAATGCCTTTTAAGGATGAAGAAAGAATCAAAACTCGAAATAAACATCAGACAAATCTTGACTTACATGTAACGCGTTAGCGGTTACTGTCGACTGACATAACACATAACATATGTTTCTAATGCACACGAAGAGCTGATATATTATTCCAGGAGTAAAAGGAAGTGAGACTACAAGTCATAATCTTGGGGAGAAAAGTGTACAACTAATATATATATATATATATATATATATATATATATATATATATATATATATATATATATATATATATATATATAAATAAAGTTACAACCACGTTTTTATTTTCTTGATTTAAAATCAAAACACAAACACACACACACACACACACACACACACACACACACACATATATATATATATATATATATATATATATATATATATATATATATATATATATATATATATATATATATATATATATATATACGTATGTTTTGAGAAGTTGCCTCCAGGGTCTCTCAATTGTTCTTATATTTTATATTACGCATCTTCCTTAATGTTCCTCTTCAATGTGCCTTTTGTAAATTGTAATTACACAGGTAGAAATTTGTGTGATGTCACTGAGGAACTTTCTCGACGAACGTGTGATGAATAAATAAACAACTGACAGAAGCTTTGCTTGGTGAAAATAATGTACCGGCATCCGTTAAACTTTTGAAATTCTGATGAAAAATCTTAGGCATTTGAAATACAATTTTCTTTCCGTTAGGGAGTTATTATTAATACCACTATCGCTACTAGTAGAAGTTTTTATAATGTGAGAGTAAAACGTACAATGTTTTGTATATAGTTTCGTATTAAAAGTTGTAATCTCTTATAATTGACTTTATTGCCGTATTAATGGACACTAATTATCAAAACTGTTTAGAATAAAAAAGATTCGGAAACAGTGCATTCAGATTCCTCTTCCTCCCATATATACAGTTTATATATATATATATATATATATATATATATATATATATATATATATATATATATATATATATATATATATATATGCGTATAGATAAGTAACTAAAGAAATATATATAAAATCATGAAACTAAAAGTCGCGGTGACCGAGAGCATACGCATATTGATAGAGAACCCTTTTTACGGTAGCAATTTGGTATGGGGGTCTAAAATGAAAGTTTTACATTTATATATATATATATTTTTTTCTTTTTTGAGTTTGCATTGACTTTTAGGAAAATAAAGTTAAGGTTCCACTCTCGACTCAACTGATCAAATTTGACAGGAAGCTTTGTATGAGGTTGGCAATTGACTTAATGGGTCCAACGCAGTTAACAGGGGCACGTACTCCCTGGGCCCCTCTGATTGCTCCCGGGTACTCCCCCTCCCCCCCTTACCCCTCCTCTCCCCTTCTTTGTCCTCCTCCCTCCCTCCCTCTCCTCCCCCTCCTCCTAGCCCCATGGTATCTGTAAATATACTCCACTACTCTCCGTTGTACACACACGCCAAAAAAAAAAGCCAAAAAAAAAAAAAACACAGAGAGAGAGAGAGAGAGAGAGAGAGAGAGAGAGAGAGAGAATATTGTATATCGTAGTTTAGAGAAATGGGATTCTGGCCACAAAATCTGTGGGAGTCGGGAAAGATATTCCTTTTTGATTGCTTAATTGTTTGTCGTTATGATGAGAGTCCTACGCTTTGTGATCTGAAAACATAATGGGTAGGTTTTTCTTTTGATGAATTGTATTGTAAAATGAGCACTGATGGACATTTAAGCTTTATACAGAATAATACTATCAAAAATTTGATTAGAATTAGTCTGTGACAAAGATGAAAGGTAAACGATTCCCGAATTATTTTTTCAAAATGCCCACTTTTGGGAATTATGAGTAATTTTCTGAGTGTTGTGTGCACGAGATTAATATAAAAGGATCGGGTACTTAGACAAAATATAACTTATATTTCAATAAACTATAACTTATACTCTAAGAATTTATCCTTGTTTATTCATTAGATAACTTACATCAAGAAGTGGATGAGTTACGCGCTTATCAGTGAATAAAATAATTTAACTTCGACAGTACCCTTCTAATGTGCCAGTATAATAATAATAATAATAATAATAATAATAATAATAATAATAATAATAATAATAATAATAATAATAATATCGTTCTCTCTCTCGATGACCACCCTTCGTCCTCGTCGAAACAACAACAAAAGCATAACAGTAACAATAATAGTAATAATAAGTATTATTATTATTATTATTATTATTATTATTATTATTATTATTATTAATATTATTATTATTATTATAACAAGACCAGAACGTATCGACTACAGTGACACCCAATATTCAATCTATGCCTTGCTCGTAGATATCAAGCACTTCTCATTACTCATTAATAACATACATACTTGAATACATTATGAACTAAGGAGGTCTGTATAACGCTGTTATCCTCGAACGCTCTACCCACCGAAAGAAAGGGTTAAAGTCATTCCAACAATGTCGGACCGACGTCTAGAGGCCTCCGAAATGGGGAAACTTGTCCCTCGTTTCGGGCGCTCTTGCTCCCCGATATAAGGAAGAAAAATTCTACCCCCTGTGTATCCATCTCCCTTCCATCAACTCTATGAGGCTTAGATCGTCTCTTAAATCCCCCACTCCCATGTTTTTTTCCCCGTAGTAATCGCCCCTGACATACATCCCCTTCCTCCCAACTTTCCTCCCTTCCCAAGCCTCTGTACACCACCCCCATGGCATTCAGCTATTCCCCAATATCCAACCCCATTCCAACCCCAGCCCCAAAGCCGAATGTATTTGGGAGGGATATGGTGGGTGGGGGGTTTTTAGAGAAGTGGGGTGTTAGGGGGAGGGGAGAGAGTGAGGTTGAGTCACCCCTGAAGTGGTGGTAATTTATAATACTATTTGTATTATTTATGTGAAGGCGGGACAGGAGGTAGAAAGTGGGCCGCTGTTGGATAGCGTAATGACAGCCCGTCTCCTTTCCCTCTTCTTCTTCCTCTCCTTCTTCCTCTTCTTCTTCTTCTTCATCTTCCCTGCTTGGGAAGTCGTGATTATACATCACATTTCGCTCTTTAGCAAAAGAACAAAGAGGGAAAAAAGTACTCTCCGTGAGTGAAGGTCTATTAAGTTTCATAAGTAGAGAAGGTTTATATCCAGCCAGCCTCTCTCTCTCTCTCTCTCTCTCTCTCTCTCTCTCTCTCTCTCTCTCTCTCTCTCTCACGTGTTAAGTAAGTACTGGGAGTGCTAGAATACTTGACCAGGCTAGTGGTTAATCAGGCCCTAGGGTAATTTATGTTGCTTTATTTTTTCTTGTCAATTTATGTTGTAAGTTAATTTATATATATATATATATATATATATATATATATATATATATATATATATATATATATATATATATATATATATATATATATTATGTATATATATATGTATATATATATATGTGTACCTCTTCTTTCCGTATTTCCTATTACCTTCTGTTACTTACTTCAGATGAACGCCATATTCGTTGGAAGCTTGAATTTCAAGTCAGTGGCTCCTGTGGGCTTATGAATGGGGTTCATCTTCTGAATAATAATAATAATAATAATAATAATAATAATAATAATAATAATAATAATAATAATAGGTTAGTCAGTAACTATGCCTTCAACACATTTTGCCTCCATTCTCGCGTTGGGTAATTATCAGATAGAATCATTTTTCCTCTCTCACTTTTTTTTTTTAGCCCGATCGGCAAAAATTGGACGTTCCTTTGTTAATTGGTCTAGTATCCATCGACCACTCTTCGATATAGAGATTGGCACTTGTCATTTACGCGTTTAAATCTTTACGCCGAATGACATTTAGCGATTAGCAGTCGTCGCCATTAACGTTCGGCGTCGACAAGAAAACGTTCGGAGTTGTCAGTCATCGTGATGTTGAATGGCCGGGAGTCGTTTAGAGCGGGATTGCGTTGCTCTAGGAGGTAATTATTATTGCTTGTTAAGGCTGGTTAGGATGGAGTTCTCTCTCTCTCTCTCTCTCTCTCTCTCTCTCTTTATTTGTCTGGGTATGAATCCTGTGTAGCGTACTCAGGAACCTACTGTAAGTAGGGTTTCCCAGGGAGTCGTATATATATTTCTGATAAGATCGAAATGTCATATCTCGAGTGGCTTTATGCCGTGTCATAAGAGAAATCATATATATATATATATATATATATATATATATATATATATATATATATATATATAAAATATATATGTATATATATAAATATATATATATATATATATATATATATATATATATATATATATATATATATATATATATATATATATATATATATATATATATGTGTGTGTGTGTGTGTGTGTGTGTGTATGTGTGTGTGTGTGTGTGTGTGTGTGTGTGTGTGCGCATGGTTTTATGGAAAATCCACCCTTCTTTTTTAATCCTGCCATTGAAGTCCTTCATATCCTACATGAAGTGTTGCTAGGATACCGATGGCCCTCAAGTGAAGAGTATACAGTATGTATCATCATCTCTTGAAGTGGTATATATACTTATTGCTCTCAAAGGGCCGCGGTATTCATGCAGTAAAACATGTCATAAACATAACTCCATAACTCGGCAACTTATCACAAACATCAGAAAGAGGTTGAATACAAATCATGAACATGAGTTGGCAACTTATCACAAACATCAGAAACAAGTTGAATACAAATCATAAACATGAATTGGCAACTTATCATAAACATCAGAAGCAGGTTGAATACAAGTCAGAAACATGAGTTCACAACTCACTGCAAACGTCAGAAACAGGCTGAATACAAGTCATAAACATGAGTCGGCAGCTTATCGCAAAAATCAGAAACAGGTTGAATACAAATCATAAAGATGAATCGGCAACTTATCACAAACATCAGTAAGAGGTTGAACACAAGTCATAAACATGAACTGGTAACTTATCACAAACATCACAAACATCAGAAAGGTTGAATACATGTCATAAACATGAGTTGGCATCATATCACAAACATCAGAAACAGGTTGAATGCAAGTCATAAACATGAGTCTTCAACTTATAACAAACATCAGAAACAGGTTGTATACAAGTCATAGACATGAGTCACCAACTTATCACAAAGATTAGAGAGGTTGAATACAAGTCATAAACATGAGTCAGCAACTTATCGCAAAAGTCACAAACAGGTTGAGTACATGTTAACAACTAGTAGCTTTTACCGCTGCTTCATAGGGTTATCCAGCATTTTCGTTCTCCACTTACGCCTTTGGCTTGATTTCAACCTGTTTGTGATATGTATGCGATAAGTAGCCGAGATGTGTGTTCATGACGTTTTACTGTAGTTAGACGTACCCTTAGGCTCCAGCCTCTTAAACTGGTAATATATTGCTTCAAAAAAGGAAGTTAGGAAGACTGCAGTTTTAAATTAAATTAAATACCGCAGTGTTTCATTCAACTTTGGTGTTGATATTTCCCCTGACAGATAAGTAGATAAAGGATCCGTTTTTTGTGTACTTAGCCAAAAGTACCCGGATTAATCGGTTATTGGTCATCAGAAGAAATTACTGCTCTGATGATGAATTCAACTTCAAGTACAGAAGTTCAAAATGGAGAAAAGATCTGGTTCGCGAAGTCTTCACATCTCGGCTAATTTCAGAGATGACGCCAAAGCGTTAATGGCCTTCCACCTGTCCACTATTCTTTTCGGCTTTACAACTTTTACTACTGTGTCTCTTACGCAGCTGTTCTTGCAAACCAGAAACTACTGTAGAACCCTTCCATCCACCGGAGATCTGCTGATAGTGTTTGGTTGGTTGAATGACTTGATTAAGCAGGTTCGTCAAACGCTAAAAACTTGTAGATAGCATAAGATCCACCGGAACTTTACTGATAGCATAAGATCCGCTGGAACTTTACTGATAGCATAAGATCCACCGGAACTTTACTGATAGCATAAGATCCACCGGAACTTTACTGATAACATAAGATCCACCGGAACTTTACTGATAGCATAAGATCCACCGGAACTTTACCGATAGCATAAGATCCACCGGAACTTTACCGATAGCATAAGATCCACCGGAACTTTACTGATAGCATAAGATCCACCGGAACTTTACTGATATTTGATGGTTGGAATGATTTAAGGAGGTTTGTCCAACAGGTTTCTCAAAACTGAAACTTATAGATATGGTAATGATCTTTTGGCCATGTTATTGGCATTACTGATGTCCCCAAAACAGTTATAACAGATCCCGTCTGAGTCTGAGAGAAGGCCGTGATCTACAGCCATTAGATACAATTTAATACCTCTAGCTTTAATTATCTCGGGGAATCATTCCAGCGTTTTCACTGTTATGACTTGTGGGGAAATGGCTTCGTTAACGTGAAAAATATGTAGGCCACACTTGTTTAACATTAGAAGTTTATTTAACTGTTTACATTCTTGTTGAATTGCAATTGTACGCGTATGAGAGAGAGAGAGAGAGAGAGAGAGAGAGAGAGAGAGAGAGAGAGAGAGAGAGAGAGAGAGAGAGAGAGAGAATAATTCAAGGTAAATTGTTTACAGTTTTGACATGAAATTTTAATTGCAATTTTACGCACATGTACAGTATACTGTGTATGAGAGAGAGAGAGAGAGAGAGAGAGAGAGAGAGAGAGAGAGAGAGAGAGAGAGAGAATAGTAAAAGGCGAGTATTTTAAGATAAATTGTTTACAATCGCATACACATAAATACTGTATAGGGGAAAGAGAGAGAGAGAGAGAGAGAGAGAGAGAGAGAGAGAGAGAGAGAGAGAGAGAGAGAGAGTAAAGGGCGAAATAATTCAAGACAGGGCTTCCGGAGAGCCGAGTACTCTTATTGAATATTTCATCCTTGCGGAGTGCGCCGGTTGTCATTCTTTTTTTCCAGGGCGGCGTTGTCAGTTAGGTGGTTATCAATTGTCCTTCATCGTTTAATTAGACGCTTCAGGGTGGGAATTGTCGGTGTCAATTTGGCTCTCTCTCTCTCTCTCTCTCTTTCTCTCTCTTAATTGCGTTGTTGTGGATGTTTTTGTTATATTGGGTGATGTCAGTTCATTTAGGTTGTAAATGTTGCGTTTTGAAATATATATATACATACACACACACGTATATACTTATATATATATATATATATATATATATATATATATATATATATATATATATATATATATATATATATATATATATATATATATATATATATATATATATATATATATATATATATATATATATATACATATAAGCGAGTTAGATGTAAAGAAGTTTTTAAAGAAATGTAATGTAATTGAGCTAATTAAGATTAGTTCCAAGTTAAAATACCAGCACATAAACACATGACCGCTAGGTTGCCACCACTTGCGCCACTTAATCTCTCTCTCTCTCTCTCTCTCTCTCTCTCTCTCTCTCTCTCTCTCTCTCTCTCCGGGTTGTTCCTCGCTTTCGGGCGCGCCCGCAAAGAGAAGGGCCCCAATATCTGTCGAGCAGTATTCACTCGCGCCCGTAACAACGCTTGATTTTGCTATTTTCATCGGCTGCTGAGGAGGAGGAGGAGGAGGAGGAGGAGGAGGAGGAGGAAGAGGAGGAGTAGGAAGAGGAGAAGGAGGAATGTGAGGGCTATTAACTCCGATGCCAAAGACTCCTCTGCGAGATTGATGGCGGAGGGAGTGTTTTTAAAACCCGCAGCAGAAGCATTCAGCATTATATATACCAAAGGGAAAACACACTCGCCGTCGTCACTGATTTGGACTCCGGTTGGGCTCCCGCCGTCGTCGTCCAACGTCGTTCATTAGGAACTTTTCAGATTAAGGATCGGATGTGTTTTGATATCGCGGCTGAGGTGTGGTCTCTCTCTCCTTTTTTTTTTTCGTGGGGGTGGGGAGAGATGGGGTTGGTTGGGGGGGGAGAGGGGCCTGCCTGCTGGGGTTGGTTTTGGGTGGAGGGGCGATCGAAGTTTTCGGGTTTGGGTTTCAGGTGTGTGTTGTCAGATCAGTGACAAGAAATTAGTTTTTTTTTCTTAAGGGATTTCTCTAAAAATGTAAATTATTTTTGACATTTTTATGGGGAGTTGTTTGCGCTGTTGGGTGCTGGGGGCGAGAGGGAATGATCTGAGGTGTGTCTTTTAAGAAATGAACTATTTTTTAAAAAAGGGTGCTTTTTTTTTAAGTTAATGTTTTTACATTTTTTGGGGGAGGGAGTTGCTTGCAGTGTTTTTTTGAGGGGGCGCTGGCGGCTGGGGACGAGGATGCGACCCCTAATATTCATTGGTGAATAACCTTTAGGATCAGGGATGTTTAGATAAGAAGCATGAGGTAGGGTTTTTATGTGTACAGTATATGTGTGCTTTTTTGTGGGAGGAGACGTAGCAGCGAAGATGAGGGGCGGGGGTTTAGTTTATATATATGTGATATTTTGATGTGCTTCCTATTTATGGAGCAGCTCCCAGATTTACGATTTCGAACCAAATGTTAAAGAGCGACATGTGTCACCTCAGGCCTGATGATAGATGCCATCCCGTCTCTGTGGCACTTGTGGGTCGGCCCCCTTAAATCAAGGTCCCCTCCCTCCCCCTTTTCCCCTTCTCCCCCTCTCCATCCTTCTTCCACGTTCCTTGACTGCGTCGGATATATATACGTTTCTTTTTCTGATGCTTTATATTGTTGGCCCCCTTTCTCTTGATAGAGTCGTCCAAAATTCTCTCTCTCTCTCTCTCTCTCTCTCTCTCTCTCTCTCTCTCTCTCTCTCTTCTCTCTTTTCTTCTTCTTCTTATAATTGACACGTGTTGAACTGTAGCAGTGCTCTCTCTCTCTCTCTCTCTCTCTCTCTCTCTCTCTCTCTCTCTCTCTCTTCTTCTTCTTCTTCTTCTTCTTCTTCTAATTGACACGTGTTTAACTGTAGCAATGTTTAATCTCTCTCTCTCTCTCTCTCTCTCTCTCTCTCTCTCTCTCTCTCTCTCTCTCTCTCTCTCCTTCTTCTTCTTCTTCTTATAACTGACACGTATTTAACTGTAGCAGTTTTTAAATCTCTCTCTCTCTCTCTCTCTCTCTCGTTTCCTTATTATCTTCCGCCTGTCTTATAAGAGTCGTATATTACGACGTCGTCTTCGCTGCGTTTAAATCTACCTTTGCTTGATGCTTTCGACTTTTTTTGTGTCCTGAAATGAATGTCATCGGCAACCTTTGTACTCCGGGGCTGTCTTGACGTGGCTACTTTATATCTCGACGTTGATTCCCTGCTGTCATGAATCGTCTGAACGTGGCATTCGCTTATTTTAGAGCTTTTTGCTCGTTGCTGATTTTGTTCTTGAATGTACGTATGTCCGACTCATTTCTTGTGCCAATTCTGTGCACATTTACTGAGCAATTACATCACGTCTGATAATAGTCTCTCTCTCTCTCTCTCTCTCTCTCTCTCTCTCTCTCTCTCTCTCTCTCTCTCTCTCTCTCTCTCTCTCTCTCTCGTCCGGTTCTTCCTTCTAAAGTTTAATGTATCACCAACTCTTATTCAGTGCCAATTCTGGCACATTTACTGAGAATTACATCACGTCTGATAAGTCTCTCTCTCTCTCTCTCTCTCTCTCTCTCTCTCTCTCTCTCTCTCTCTCTCTCTCTCTCTCTTTTCTCGTTCGTCCAGTTCTTTCTTCTAAAGGCAACATCCGTCCATTATCCATCTCCCCCACCCTTCACCCCCTCCCCCTCCTTTCATCAACTTTTGGCTTTTTTGTGACTTTCAATTTATGGTTAGTTATACGATGCCAGAAGGGATATTTATAGTATGGCTTTCCCACCCCCACGCAAGAAAATTTATATTTATATATCGGGAACCTCAAACAAAGAATTGTTATAGGTTTTTAATTTCAAGTGTTTGCGTATTTTGAAGGTTTTGTCGCTTCTCGAGTCCTGGTATTGTTCGGTCGTGGTTTGGCAGGGAATTGTTACAATGCATTTTCTTGTCATTTCACTTTTCTGTTCACTCCCTGTCCCTCCAACCTCTCCAAGATTGTGCTCTCTCCGCTTGTTTCTTGCTTCAACCTCTCCTCTTATCTGTGCCTCCTCCTCCTCCTCCTCCTTCTTCTTTGTCCTCTCCTCCTCCTCCTCTTCCTCTTCCTCCTATCCTCGTTTCTTTGTCTTAACGTCTCCTCTTATCTTTGCATATCCTTTTCTTAACTCCTCTTATCTGTCGTCCTCCTCCTCCTCCTCTTCCACTTTATACATCTTTTTTTTTTTTTTTTCAACCTCCTCCTCCTTTTTTGTCCTCCTCCTCCTCCTCCTCCTCCTCCTCCTCCTCCTCCTCCTCCTCCTCCTCCTCCTCCTCCTCCTCCTCCTCAGCTCTTCTCTCCTCCGAACGATCCATGAATCACCTCGGAGATTTCCAAAGACGATCTATGGGAATCGCGGACAGATTTTTTTCCCTCAGCCTCTGGCCAAGAGCTAAACATCCACCTCCACCCGTCATTGTCGTTTATTGCCGGCCAAATAACAAATGCGTCTGTCCATGACACTGGAATGGCCTGGGGTCACATTATCCGGCCCCTCGACACTGACCTGACCTCATTCCCCTCGTTATTTATTACAGCAAAACCCGGGTCATCATGTCCCAGGATCGAAGTCATAAGTCTGGGTCGTTGGGGGAGGTCAAACAAAGGCGGATCTGTGGGCGCTGTACTGTGGAAATCACTCCGCTGGGGAGGGCGCTCCTCCATCAGGGAGGGGAGGGGATGAGGGGGGAAGGGGGTAGGAGGAGGAGGAGGAGGAGGAGATGGAGGACGATGTCGATCTCGTCTTATGATTCCCTCAGGGAACTGATTGTTATTTCTATTGAGAATTCTTTGATAACTAACACTTTGTTCGTGTCCTCTCTCTCTCTCTCTCTCTCTCTCTCTCTCTCTCTCTCTCTCTCTCTCTCTCTCTCTCTCATTTTTTTCAACGTCCTCTCTAGCCCTACCTTCCTAATTGTCGCTCTCCCGATGAACCGGGAGAGAAGAAGAAGAAGAAGGAGAAGAGGGTTTGTGATTGTATTTTCCCTTCAGAGTGAGTCGGGAGGGGCACTTCAGGGGAAAGAATAAGGCCGCGTAATAGAAAGCGCTTTTATCGACGTCTGATAGAACGCGCTTTTCATCGCAGGAATTGGGGTATCCCGATCCTTGAATGAGGCGAGTTTAATTGGAATGTCACGTGACTTGCACTCTAGTTGTTGGGAAAGTTATGAATGGGCGAGTCCGTACGACGGTTTCCCGAGATGCTCTCTCACCTCCGTAGTGTTTTTTTTTTCGCTTTAGATTTTTTTTATACGGAATTTACATGTCTGTTTGAGGTGAAACTGTTCATATGATAGTGCTTGAAGTATACTTTATTATATATATATATATATATATATATATATATATATATATATATATATATATATATATATATATATATATATATATATATATTTTATCTTATCTTTACCTGGAGAAATCCAGAAGACGTAGAAGGAATTACGATGATAATCCCGAAGTAGGTGACAAGCCTGGCTGGAGAGTTAATGAAAGCCAAGGAAAGCGGAAGGAGGAAGAGAATTCCAAAACTTGGCGGCAGAGGGGAAGAGGTGGCTCCGCGTGCATTTCGAGGCACTCGAACGATGAAGGGATAGTGACTGAAATAATACCTGTAGAAAGAAACAGAGACACCAACTTGTGAGAAAGAGAGAATGCTAGGCAAAAGTTGTAGCTCGCCAGTGAAATGCAAAATTCCAACGCAAGGCTGTATATTATGCTTTAGAGTATCTTATTGCAAATTCTCTGTATATTTGTATAGATCTTTGTATTTGAATTGTTGTCTGTTCAAGCCTACTTTCTAAACAGGCCGTAGAATTTTTATAATCAGACCTTAAGTGACTGATAAAATCTCAAGCTGATTAAAATTCTGGATGTTATTATTTGATACAGTATATATATATATATATATATATATATATATATATATATATATTATATATATTTATATATAATTTATATATATTTACTAACAGGACCTCATTGAAACTGGTTGGTATCTAGCGGAGATATTTTTTCAGTGAGGTCCTGTTAATAAATGTATTAATGCACAGATAAGTATGTAAGTGATAAAGTTATATATATATATTTTTATATTATATATATATATATATATATATATATATATATATATATATATATATATATATATATGTGTGTGTGTGTGTGTGTGTGTGTATATATATATATATATATATATATATATATATATATATATAAATATATTAAGTTCTATATATTTTGTAAAAACTTTTTGTTATACGTTATACGTCTTTTTCAAAGAATCAGCATTGCTCTATTACTTGAAATGACATGTTAATGTACCAGTTTTTATTTCACCATTCCCTTGAAAATTACATTGGTTACAATTTCCTTGAGTTTTTGGTATTATGATTTATTTCCGTGTTTACCTCTGATCGTATTAAATAAAAATCTTTCGTATTATTTTCGCCTCTTTATCCTTTTTCACAGCCATTATTCTCTTCTTCATGTCTGGATACGTTCCTCTCGTAGCGCGTTCCGCTGCTCATTTGGAGCCGTGTTCCAAAACTTTTTTTTTTATCTTCTCCGTTTCCTATGACTGTTGTAAACTTTATGGAATGAGGCTGGAGGAAAATGGGTCATTTTTAAAAAGTATAATATTAAAAGGAACTTTTTCTTCTCTCTTCTCCATTCTTTTGTGTGCGTGCGGAGAGAGAGAGAGAGAGAGAGAGAGAGAGAGAGAGAGAGAGAGAGAGAGAGAGAGAGAGAGAGAGAGAGAGAGAGTTCACTTTCAGAGAACGGGTCAGCCAAGTGGGAGTAATTTTGAAAGCGTAATATTAAGAGGAAGCAAATTCCCCTCCCCCTCACCCCCACCCGCTCCCCTTATTTTTTCCCCCTCTCTCTTTTCTTTTCTCTTTCTCTCTTTCTTTAGCTACCACTTTCTCGGTGATGGTTTTGAGTTTTATGGAACGGTCGAGCAAAGAGGGTAATTCTAGGAGTGTAAGATAAAGGGCGGGCAAAGCGTTGCGCGGAAGATTCAAACGACCCCATTTAAGGCTAGTACTTAGCCCTGCCTATTCCTCCCCCTCCCCCCTTCTCATCTCCTCCTCCTCCTCCTCCTCCTCCTCCTCGACTCCGTCTCTTCCTCAGGAGACTCAACCATCACCTCTACCGGCACCAGTATTTGTTGGAGGTTGGGTGGTTGGGGTGGGTGGTGGGTGGGGTGCCGGGGAGGGGGAGTCAAGTTAGTTGGGAGGGGTTTTCTTTCCCCCCCTTGCACATGTCCACTACATAAACTTGCCGCCAAAAACCAGTACATGAACACTATATTTACTTTCCTTAATCCCTTCCTTCTTAAACGGCCGGCTACAACTGTTTTTCCTTCTCTCTCTCTCTCTCTCTCTCTCTCTCTCTCTCTCTCTCTCTCTCTCTCTCTGCCACCACCATTGTCACGAATTGTTTTCCTTCCACTTTTTAAGTAAATTGGGAAAAGGAACTTCCGAGGAAATAGCGGCGTCCCTGGTTGTGAAATTGACGTTTCAATTAACAAGAAATAGTAGAGTTATGCGGATCTTGGGTCCAGTGCCAGTTGCGGCAGCAGCTGATTTTGATGTTGAACCTGGCCTCTTCAGTTGATGATGCTCATTTGCGTCATGATCCAGCATAAAGAGATCTCGTTCGTATGGTTCTAAAATATTTCCTATCAGCCATCTTTGTTTCCCCCCGGGTTATAAATCCTCGTCCCCGCGGAAGAACCTATCGAGGGAGAATGAAGAACGGAAGCGCTGTGTTTGGGGAAAAAGAGGTCCTGAAACGAAACCCTTCGGGCAGTAACAGTTACCTGTTTATTTTCGTGATTGAATTGCGTCCCTCACGACTGGCCTCTTTCCCTGGAACACAACCCATCTCTTTTTTTAATTTTCTGTTAGCACTGACGAAGGCGCTGATGGCGCAGGAGGCGTTTCGTTGGTGATGGGCGAGGGTGACCTGATGTATCTTGCACCTCCCCATTTTTTCTTTCCGTTGACGCTGACGGAGGCGCAGATAGACAACGCTGCTCTGACGGGGATCGAGTTCAGGACCTGACCCCACCCTATTTTTTTTTTTTAATGTTAGCCATGACGAAGGCGCAGGTGGTGTTTCGGAGGTAGAGCGACTCCGCTTTCCTTGCCCCTTCCACCACCCACCCACCCCCACCTTTTTTTTTTATTACGTTGCCGAAGGATCAGTTTGCGCAGGCGTCGGAGAGTGGAAGAGGATCTGAACCGTGCGTTTCTGGGCGTGGCAGAAACCGTTGTGGCACGGGAAAAAAATATGGAAGGTAGGTGTAAGCAAAAAAAAAAAAAAAAAAAAAAAAAAAAGAGGAGGAAGACCAAGCCTTGGGCTTTCTTTTCCCTTTTAGTTATGGAGACCTAAGTAAATAAAGATTATTTCTTGTTGTCCAGCCTACCAGCGCGCATGCGCACTTCTTTGGAGGCTTACACTGGTGCTAAATGCATGAGGGTCACTGAAGAACCCAACCAACTCCTCTCTCTCTCTCTCTCTCTCTCTCTCTCTCTCTCTCTCTCTCTCTCTCTCTCTCTCTGTTGATTAGCTGAAATAGTAATGATTTATTATTGTTACTCATCAAATCATCTTTTATTTTGTTTTTAGACATACCACAAAGTTCTTTTGCTTGATAAGACTGTTGTCTCGCCCTAGTCAGCTTCTGAATGGTCCAAGTTAGGTTCTTGTAAAAGACGGGCTGGAAAGTTGACTGTGTGATGTGTTTAGGACGATGAATTGACGTCCTATGCTCCCTCCAGGATCCAGAGAAGCTGGTTCCTGGCTTCTTCTGAAGAACTGACGGAGGACTGATCTAAGGTTGTACCTGGGTACCGAAGCAATGGCCATTGTTACGATGCCTTACTAGAAAGACTGTTCCATAAACGTAACTGTATTGCATATAGTTATGTCTGTTTGTAAAAGTTATATGCGTTCTTCGTACTATTTTATTTCTGACTCCAAAATAGTTAGTATTGATATTGACTATAATAGTAATCCTGTTGATAGTCATTTGAAGATTGAGGATTGTGATGATGCCGTCGGACAGACAAAAGCATCTAGTAGGCATCATCTGAGAGAGAGAGAGAGAGAGAGAGAGAGAGAGAGAGAGAGAGAGAGAGAGAATGTTTGGTTGGTTTGTGCTAGCGTGTCAGAGCAGTCTTCAAACGAGGACCATAATTCGTGGACAAGTGGTCTTTAGGGTGTTGGAGGGCCTGCCATCAACCGTCCCCCCCCCTACCCCCAACCTTCCCCCCTGTCCGTTACCGCTGACGACCCCCCAAGACACCACTACCCATCTTTTCCATAACACTGCCACAATAAAACTGAAATTAAAAGGAAGGGGCGTCACTTCCAGCGGAAACAGAAAAAAACAAGTAAAAAATGCGCCGACGTTTCTTCGGCGCAATTGAGTTTTCTGTACAGTGCATAATGCTGTATGAAACTTTCAGCCACGGCCTGGTGGTGGCCTGTGTTGTTGGTAACTATAGCGGTTGTCAGGCGCACGATCATGGCTAACTTTAGCCTTAAATAAAATAAAAACTACTAAGGCTAGAGGGCTGTAATTTGGTATGTTTGATGACTGGAGGGTGGAAGATCAACATACCAATTTGCAGCCCTCTGGCCTCAGTAGTTTTTAAGATTTGAGGGCGGACAAAAAAAGTGCGGACAGGAAAAAGTGTGGACAGAAAAAGTGCGGACGTACAGACAAAGCCGGCACAGTAGTTTTCTTTTACAGACAAATAAAACGTGTGATTGAACTTAATGCACAAACCCTACGTCATTTTCCTTTTTATTTTTCGTCAGTTTTGGCCTTCAAGGGAGAAGAAGGGGCGGAGAAGGATATAGTAACTAGAGAGAGAGAGAGAGAGAGAGAGAGAGAGAGAGAGAGAGAGAGAGAGAGTTGTAAATAAACGGGGAAAAGTTAAATAAAAACGTAATTGAGAGAGAGAGAGAGAGAGAGAGAGAGAGAGAGAGAGAGAGAGATGTAAATAAGCGGGGAAAAGGTTAACTAAAAACACTGTAATTGAGAGAGAGAGAGAGAGAGAGAGAGAGAGAGAGAGAGAGAGACTTTCGTGAAGGGTTATCGTCAACTCCCACAATGCATTGCAGCCAACAGCCGCGATTCAGCGGAAATGTTCGTCACATATCAAGCGACCATAGGCCTATTTCTGTGAAAGCCTTTTATCAGTTAGCATTTGCAATTTCAGAAGTTGTGAAACCACAAATGTTGTTGATCAGTGTACCTTAATATTTTGTAAGAGTATAAGAGAAGGTTAATGAGAGAACGTGTTACCATTGAATGGGGGATTAAGAATTAACATTGGAGATGAACTGGAGTGCAGTGCTCTCTGATTTTGATGTTAATGTTATAATGTTAATTGTGATGACCACACATTTAAAAGTAGATTAAATTAAACTGTAATGCACGAACTTGAATATCGATTGAAATTTCTTGATTCCTATGTATGTATATATATATATATATATATATATATATATATATATATATATATATATATATATATATATATATATATATATATATATAATTTCTGACTCACATCAGGATTGAACCCAGGTCTTTCAATTGAGTCAGAAATTTATTACTGTTCCACACTTGATTGTGTGTTGATTAGTTCTGTATATACAGTACATATATACTGTATATGTATATACATATATATGTATATATATACATAATATATACATATAAATAACTATATATACATATTATATATATATACACTATGTACATATATACATATATATACATACATATATATATATATATACATACATATATATATATATATTGAAAAACAGACTTAAATATATTCGTATCGTTGTATAAGAAGATCAGATATATATATAAAATGATTCTATATATTGATTGCCTATACTATAAATATAGGAGATATATATATATATATTAATTATATAAAAACAATTGCTTGCTGAATACATACAAATTTAATCTCATTCTCTCATCTGGGATATATACATAGATACATAGACATATGATAGAGAGACGAGAGAGACAGACTTGTAAATAAGCGGGGAAAAGGTTAAATAAAAACATTGTAATTGAGAAGAGAGAGAGAGAGAGAGAGAGAGAGGAAAAATGTAAATCAGACTCAGGGAAAAGGTTACCCTCTGAGAGATTGTAAATAAGTTAAATAAAAACATTGTAATTGAGAGAGAGAAGAGAGAGAGAGAGAGAGAGAGAGAGAGAGAGAGAATGTAAATCAGCGGGGAAAAGGTTACAGAGAGAGAAGAGAGAGAGAGAGAGATAAATGTAAATAAGCAGGGGAAAACGTTGAATATAAACATTGTAATTGAGAGAGAGAGAGAGAGAGAGAGAATTGTAAATAAGCTTGAATATAAACATTGTAATAAGAGAGAGAGAGAGAAATTGTAAATAAGAGAGGGAAAACGTTGAATAGAGAGAGAGAGAGGAGAGAGAGAAATTAAATAAGCAGGGAAAACGTTGAATATAAACATTGTAATTGAGAGAGAGAGGAGAGAGAGAAATTGTAAATATGCCCAGGAAAACGTTGAATATAAACATTGTAATTGAGAGAAGAGAGAGGAGAGAGAGAGAAATTGTAAATAAGCCAGGGAAAACGTTGAATATAAACATTGTAATTGAGAGAGAGAGAGAGAGAGAGAGTAAATAAGCGGGGAAAACGTTGAATATAAACATTGTAATTGAGAGAGAGAGAGAGAGAGAGAAATTGTAAATAAGCGGGAAAACGTTGAATATAAACATTGTAAAACATTGAAGAGAGAGAGAGGAGAGAGAGAGAAATGTAAATAAGCTGGAAAACGTTGAATATAAACATTGTAATTGAGAGAGAGAGAGGAGAGAAGAAATTGAATAAGCCCAGGAAAACGTTGAATATAAACATTGTAATTGAGAGAGAGAGAGGAGAGAGAGAGAAATTGTAAATAAGCGGGGAAAACGTTGAATAAAACATTGTAATTGAGAGAGAAAAAAGAAAATTGTAAATAAGCGGGGAAAACGTTGAATATAAACATTGTAATTGAGAGAGAGAGAGGGAGAGAGAGAGAAATTGTAAATAAGCGGGGAAAACGTTGAATATAAACATTGTAATTGAGAGAGAGAGAGGGAGAGAGAGAGAAATTGTAAATAAGCGGGGAAAACGTTGAATATAAACATTGTAATTGAGAGAGAGAGAGGGAGAGAGAGAGAAATAAGCGGAAAACGTTGAATATAAACATTGTAATTGAGTTGAAATAAGGTTGAAATAAAAAATACCAGGAAAACGTTGAATATAAACATTGTAATTGAGAGAAGAGACAGAGAGAGAGAGTTGAAATAAGAAAACGTTGAATATAAACATTGTAAAAAGAGAGAGAGAGGGAGAGAGAGAGAAATTAAACGGGAAAAAACGTTGAATATGTCTTGAATTGAGAGAGAGAGAGGAGAGAGAGAGAAATTGTAAATAAGCGGGGAAAACGTTGAATATAAACATTGTAATTGAGAGAGAGAGAGGGAGAGAGAGAGAAATTGTAAATAAGCGGGGAAAACGTTGAATATAAACATTGTAATTGAGAGAGAGAGAGAGAGAGAGAGAAATCCGTTGAATATAAACATTGTAATTGAGAGAGAGAGAGGAGAAGAAAATTAAATAAGCAGGAAAACGTTGAATATAAACATTGCTTGAGAGAGAGAGGAGGAGAGAGAGAGAAATTGGATGATGCGAGAATTGTAAATAAGCAGGGAAAACGATTTTGTAAATAAGCGGGAAAACGTTGAATATAAACATTGTAATTGAGAGAGAGAGAGGGAGAGAGAGAGAAATTGAAATGATATAAACCATGTAATGAGAGAGAGAGAGAGAGAGAGAGAAATTGTAAATAAGGGGAAAAGGTTAAATAAAAACACTGTAAATGAGAGAGAGAAAAAAATTTTAAAGGTTAAACAAAAAACACTTTTTCCGAGAGAGAGAGAGAGATAGAGAGAAAGAGTTAGAGAGAGATATGTAAATAAACGAGGTGAAGGTTAAATAAAAAAATACCGGTATTGTAATAGAAAGACAGACAGACAGAGTGAGAGTGATTAAAACATTAAAAAGTAAACGCCATTGCGTGTCTTGAGAGAGAGAGAGAGAGAGAGAGAGAGAGAGAGAGAGAGAGAGAGAGGATATAAAAAAAGTACACAATCCTGTAACAGAAAAAAAAGTAAAAAAAAGAGCATCGCTGATATTTGCTTGGTCATTGGATGATGCGCACCTTGCAACACGATTTAATATAAGGTGATGATGGTCCGCCATTGACGACTGGCTCGGTTTTTATATAGTTATTTTTCCGAGACGAATCTCATCTTCGACCGCGGCGTCTCTCTCTCTCTCTAATATGCACTCTCGAATTTGGATAAATGTGATACCTTCATGTTGCCTAAGGGGCTTAAATGAATAAGGCCTTATACGTGTTATGTGTATGCCAATAATAATAATAATAATAATGATAATAATAATAATGATAATAATAATAATAATATTATTATTATTATTATTATTATTATTGGGGAGAATCGTCATACTTTTAGCCTGGGTTTCTCGAGGCTGAAAAACGAATAATATCTTTCCGAGATGCTATCGGGATAAGAAACGTTGCTTATCGATTCCTACGAGAGAGAGAGAGAGAGAGAGAGAGAGAGAGAGAGAGAGAGAGAGAGAGAGAGAGAGAGAGATGTAAATAAACGAGGAAAAGGCTAAATAGAAGTACTGTAATAAAGAGAGAGAGAGAGAGAAAATAAACGGGGAAAAGGTTAAATAAGAATACTGTAATCGAGAGAGCGAGAGAGAGAGAGAGACTGTGGATAGGAGAGAGGGCGCGAGATGTAAGTAAACGGAGAAGCGGTCAAACAAAAATCCTGTAATCGAGAGAGAGAGAGAGAGAGAGAGTTAGACTCGTTGCGTGTAGTTCAGGGGTCACCATGAATCAATCACCAACAGCAATCATCACTAAGAAGACGGATAATGGACGTAAGGCCTCGGGCCGTATGAGGCATCCAAGTGCTCATTAGCCCTTTGGAGTTATTGCAGAATTTCTGTCTTGGGGTATTTTAGTGGTGGGAGAGTAAATGCTGGAGTTAGTTTTCCTCCTCCGCCGAGTAAATGGGATGGGTTGCTGTGTCTAGTTATTTTTGTCATCGGGAAAATGGCCATTATTATTATTATTATTATTATTATTATTATTATTATTATTATTATTATTATTATTATTTTATTATTATTATTATTTTTTCTGTCTTGCTTTTTTTTGGGTAGGTTTTCCCCATAAATGTCATTATTATTATTATTATTATTATTATTATTATTATTATTATTATTATTATTATTATTATTATTATTATTATTATTATTATTACTGTTCAGAAGATGAACCCTTTTCATATGGAAAGATAAACTAATATAAAGTCGGTTCTATAATTATTATTATTGATGTTATTATTACCTGTCTATTGCTTTCGTTATATAGGTTGTTCTGTAAGTGTCAGTAGTAAAAGATAAATTAACAAATGAATAAAAAATAGATAAAAATATAGATAATTTTTTATTCATTTGTTAATTTATCTTTTACTACTGGTACTTACAGAACAACCTATATCTATTTGCATATTCATTTATTAATTTATCTTCCTTTTTTCCTTTCTAATAACTGATCTCTTTCTGCATTTCGTATTAACTTCTGTAAATTCTGTATCATTTGTAACTTCTTTCAAATGAGCACCATATTCTTTGGAAAGTTGAATTTCAAGTCAGAGGCCCAATTGGGCATGTTCCATAAGAATAGGGAATTATCTTCGGAAAAATAATAATAATAATAATAATAATAATAATAATAATAATAATAATAATAACAACAACAACAACACGGAAGTCGTGCAAAAGTTATGTAACCCCCGTACGTATTTACAGCAAATTGGGGGTTATGTATTCATCACAGTATCAGACGAAAAACTCACGAAACTTGGTGTTGTTTACAATTTAGGATTTGCATACCGTTATTGAGCTCAGTGTTGTTTGCTATTTATGATTTGAATGCCGCCATTAAGCTCAGTGTTGTTTGTAATGTGGGATTTGCATGCCGTTATTAAAATCATTGTTTGTAATGTAGGGTTTGCATACCGTTATTGAGCTCAGTGTTGTTTGCAATTTATGATGTGCATACCGCCATTAAGCTCAGTGTTGTTTGCAATATGGGAATTGCATACCATCATTAAAATCAGTGTTGTTTGGAGTTTAGGACTGCCATACAGCTATTGTCTGCCGCAAACTTGCTTTTTATACCTACATAATAATATATATATATATATATATATATATATATATATATATATATATATATATATATATATATATATATATATATATATATATATATATATATATATATATATATATATATATATATAATATATATATATATATATATCATATTGTTCTGTGCATTATATAAAGGACCTATTCAAACTGGATGGTATCTAATGATAATGTGGACTGTTTGTCCAAGAAAACTTATATAATAAAAACTATTATATATTTGAATATATATATATATATATATATATATATATATATATATATATATATATATATATATATACAGTACTAACATGTATACCTAACAGTAGTTGTCATAAGAGCGCGCATGGGAGAAGCAGGAAGTAGGATCTTGGGATCCTTTCGTCCAAATCTTATGGAACGGCGTTGAGGACCCCCCTTCAACCCGGAGGTGTCATTTGTCGCCACAGTTTCATCGAAGAGTGGTCCCGGGGCGGTTTTTTTTTTTGCGGATCTTGTGACCGGGATTTGGTATATGTCATCTGGAATGAGATCAGATTTCAGAAATTACGTAGAATCGATTTTGTTTGTAATTTTTTTTAGATGTTGTTAGTTTCTCCTCTTGTATATGGTTAGTGGTATATATAGCTATTGCACTAAAGGATTACAAATATTTTAGTTTTCTGTTAAAGAAGATTATTGTGCCGGCTTTGTCTGACCGTCCGCACTTTTTCTGTCTACCCTCAGATCTTAAAAACTGCTGAGGCTAGAAGGCTGCAAATTGGTATGTTGAGCATCCACCCTCCAGTCATCAGACATACCAAATTTCAGCCCTCTAGCCTCAGTGGTTAGTTTATTTAAGGTTAAAGATAGCCAAAATCGTGCTTCTGGCAACGATATAGGACATGCCACCACAGGGCCGTGGTTAAAGTTTCATGGACCGCGGCTTATACAGCATTTTACCAAGCCCACCGACAGATAGATTTATTTCAGGTGGCCTTGATTATACGCTGTAGCGGCTGTACAGAAATCTCGATTGTGGCGAAGAAACTTCGGCGCATTTTTTACTTGTTTTTTCTTGGTTTATGACATCATTTGATAAATGTCGTAGTTGTATTTTGAAATACATCCTCGTAAAATTCCGAGTCCGAAATTATCCTTGGAAGGAATCTCGAGATCCCAACGCCGTTGACGCTTGATGATGAAGTCATCTCCTGGCGAATGTCTCATCATTAAATGAATGATGATTTATTGTTATTGCTTTGGGAACAGAGAGAGAGAGAGAGAGAGAGAGAGAGAGAGAGAGAGAGAGAGAGAGAGAGAGAGAGAGAGAGAGAGATTGAAATTATTGAGGATCTTGTGATGAAGAGAGATAGAAATTCTTAATTGTTGAGGTTGTTGTGATGAAGAGAGAGAGAGAGAGAGAGAGAGAGAGAGAGAGAGAGAGAGAGAGAGAGAGATTTCCTGTTGTTCAGAGTTAATCTTACAGTGTGCTTGAGCTAAGAAGAAGTGAAGAAGAGAAGAGGTTGAAAGATAAACTTCTTCACTGAATTCTTTCATCTTGGCCACGACAATAATTCCTGCATCGGCGGGTCAGGGCATTTCCGCGGATTAGGGGTCTGTACGTTTCCGCGCCTGCATTTCCGACTTTTCTCCGCCGACCGATACCCGAATTCCGTACCCTTGTAGTTGGGTATCGGGAAAAAAATTTGTAACCAATCGGTGACACCGATTGCGGAGGGCATCGCCTTCATATCATTGTTACCTTCAGCAATGCCGCGGAGGTTCTCCTCCACCTCTTCTTCCTCTTCCTCCTCCTCTTCTTCTTCTTCGTCTTCTTCTTCTTCTTTTTCAGCAATGCCGCGAAGATTATTCTCCTCCTCCGCCTCTTCTTCTTCCTCCTCCTCCTCCTCCTCTTCCTCGTCCTCTTCTCCTTCTTCCTCCTCCTCCTCCTCCTCCTCCTCCTCTCCTCTTCTTCTCCTTCTTCGTCCTCTTCCTCCACCTCCTCCTCCTGCACCTCCAGAGCCGAAGAAAAAGAATCCGACATTCGTCGGTCGGACATGACCGGTTGAAAGCCCGGAGCAGCGGCCAACTCGGAAAAATCTCATACATGCTTATTTGGGACTGAATAATGCCAATGATTTGGGTTGTAAGTGTAATGTAACTAGCTTTGGTGACCAGTGTTTGAGGGCCATATATGCTGAATTACGAGTCCGCTGATGAGTGTCTTTGGAAACTCGAGGTTAGCGGCGATCCGTCTCGGATTGTTTACTGCTGGAGTCACTTGATAGGCTGTCATTAGGACCCCAATATGTATCATCGGCCCAGGATTGATTTCGGTCCTTCGACCCTTGATTAATTATTCCTCTTTCTCTCCGCCAAAAAAAGAAATGATGATTATTGCTTTGCAATATGTTGTTGCTGGTCCTGCCCAATCCCCATCCCCCCTTCCCCCCATTCCCCTCCCTTCTCCTCACCCTTTCCCTGCTCTTCTACCCCTTGCTGACGTATCCTTCCAGGTCCCTTATACCCTCTCTCTCTCTCTCTCTCTCTCTCTCTCTCTCTCTCTCTCTCTCTCTCTCTGCGTCTCGGAAATCGTCGGTTTAGTATTTAAGGAAACGGGGATAAGGACTTGAGTTGGGTGTTTGTGGAGAAGGAATTGTGTGTATTGGGGATGGAAGGGGGAAAGAAAGGGGTGTGGGGAAGGGGAAGGGGGTGGGGAAGAGTGTAGAGGCCGGCCAAGAAAGGAGAATAAGAGGTATTAAGAGGTATTAGACCGTAATGCAAGGCCGCAGCAATGGAACCTACGATAACTCTAAAGATATTATTGCCGATCTCGAGATTAATACACGATTATATTGTGGAATGTAATGTGATTATCGTGTCCACCATTTTATCCCCCCCTCCACCCACCCCCCTTCCCTCTCAGCCCATGACTCCGTCTCTCTCTCTCTCTCTCTCTCTCTCTCTCTCTCTCTCTCTCTCTCTCTCTCTCTCTCTGAGAGACAGTCTCGTCGCATACCCCCTCCAAACCTAATGGTTAGGGGAATTGCCAAAAAGTATCGCTTTCCGAGCACCCGTATCGCTTTGAGGTTTTGCCATTGCAGGAATGATCGTGCACGCTGGTGGTGGTGGTGGTGGTGGTGTCGTCGCTGGTGCGCCGTCTTGCAGAGGTTGCATAAAATGTGATTTCCAATAACGCTAATTCTATATTATATCGGCAGGGGCGCCGTTGTCAATAAGGCTTAATGGTAGAGGGGATGCGGCACAAAGAACGGTTTGCCATTAGAGTGATACAAAGCAGCAAATAATAAATGGATCTTAAGGTATCGTTTCCTATCCCGGCCTCCGGCTATGGTTTTATTTATTCTTTATCTGTCTCTCTCTCTCTTTCTCGCCCCATACCCTCCCCCCCCTCTTCTTTTTTGCAGTACTGTCTTTTGCCAATCATCGTGTTGTTTTTTGCTTGCATGTATATATATATATATATATATATATATATATATATATATATATATATATATATATATATATATATATATATATATATATATATATATATATATATATATATATATATATAATAAATATATATATATATATTACATGTATATATGTATATATATACATACGTACATATATACATACTTACTTATATACATACATATATTGTGCTTTAGTTTAATATCATTAGTGCATGAAGCTCTTGACTATTGTATTGGATGAAGCTGTTGAAAGATAGCTACTAGACTAGTCACACAATATATAATATATATATATATATATATATATATATATATATATATATATATATATATATATATATATATATATATATATATATATATATATATTTATGTCTGTTATAGAGAGAAAGAAAGAGATAGATAGACATAAGAATTTGTGATTTTTCCCTCGAAGTTAATTGACTTGATATTGCATATGTCATTTGCAATTTGGTCTTGAAAAAAAATGCACTCCAATTATTATTTGCGTAGAAAGAGATTAATAATGTTTGTCGATAATTTTTTTCCTCAGCCGGGAATTAAATGCTTTGTTTTGCCATAGAGTTTTCCGCTTCCTTAATTGTTAATCTTTTTTCCCATTTTTTTCTTTTGTTGCTTATTTACTTGGCCATAGAGAATAGGACGGAAAAGATAAGATAAGATGAAAAAAAAGAGGAAAACAAACTGGAATCAGGTATTACTGCATACCCCCATTTTAGGCTTTTATCTGGGCTGTGGTCTTTTTAATTAATCTTCTTTTATCCTCTCGAGGTTTATGTTCTCTTATCTCGCTCCTTTCGAAACTCCGAAACGATCGTCAGTCAGTCGTGTGTTCTCTCTCTCTCTCTCTCTCTCTCTCTCTCTCTCTCTCTCTCTCTCTCTCTCTCTCTCTCACTGGAATCCTCAGATCATTGTTTCCTTCCGACATCACCGAGGCCCTATACAACAGTTGGCACTGAAGTGCTCTTTCCTGGCTATATACACATATCTTCCTTTCTTTCCTCCCCTCTCACCCCATCCACCTCATCCTCCTCCTCCTCCACCTCAACTACCTCTTACCTCTCCTCCTCCTCCTCCTCCTCCTCCTCCTCCTCCTCTTCGTATCCCTCGCCCCCTTCAAACAAATGCTTATGCCCTGTATCCTACTGCCGCAACCCCCTATAACCATCCTTTGCTGCCGCTTCTCTATCTACATCCTCCTCACTCTTCAGTTCTACTTATCCTCTATGTCCTTCCTCCCGTCCTCATCCTCTCCCCCTCTCCCTCCTTCCTACCTCTGCCCTCACCCCTTGCAGTGTTCTATTTCTCTCTCCCTGCATTCCTCCTCCTCCTCTTCCTCCTCCTCCTCCCCCTCCCCCTCTCTCTTTCTCTTGCTCTTTATTCCATCCTTATCTTTAAACAGCCAGCCATATTCTCACTCTCTTGATCCCCATCCAGTCCCAAGCACACATACACACACACATATACACTCACGCACACACACACACACACTCGCACATACACAGGACAGCATCAGAGGCAGGTTCCAGTTAGTTTCCAGGAGTTATTTCCAGCTTTATGGGCCGAGCTAAATTTCCCGGGTAGACAGTGAGTGCTCTCTCTGGAAAACTTGCCATGTACGCTGATGAAGCCTGACGCGGCGCGAGGCTTCTCAAAAGAAAAAAAAAATAAATGGACACAAAAAAAAAACACATGCTTCTGGTGATGCTCGCCACTACTACCGACTCTCTCTCTCTCTCTCTCTCTCTCTCTCTCTCTCTCTCTCTCTCTCGTGCGTGCGCGCGTGTGTGTCTATTGTGTGTTTTGTACGTGTTATTTTCTAAAGGGGGGAGGGAGGGGGGGGTAAGGGCCTTGGTGTTTTACTGTAAGAGGGCGAAGAAGAGTGGGTCCCTTCCGCTCCCCCCCTCTCCACCACCCCTCCCCCTTCTCATTCTAATTATTCTATCTGGGAATGAAGGTGCCTGCTTACTAGGTGCTTTTCAGTGGGGGGCGGGGGAGGGGGAAAGGGGAGGGTTGAGGGGAGGGGCGAGAAAGTCCATGACTATTTCCTCTTTTCAAAATGGCTTAGGAGGCTGCACTCCGACTTGACATAGTTTCTTGAAGGAGGCAGAAATGATTTTTTTTTTTGGGGTTGCGGGGGGAAATAAGTGGTAAGGGGTCTGGTTTGGGGAAGGGGGGAGGAGGGTAGGTGGGAGGAGGGGAAAGGGATTTCATGAGAGGCAGAGCTTGTTTAGTGGTTACGAGGGTCAACTTGTAGTTTTCCCCTCACTTGGGGTTTCACAGAGAGAAGTAAGAGTAGTTAGGGAGTGGGGAGGGAATGAGGGCATGTTTGGAAAGAGGGGAGGGGAGGGGGGGAGGGAGTTAGGGTGGGGGAAGGGAAGGGGGAGTTGATAGTTATCACCTCCGTCCCTCGTGTGATCTCGTTTGGCTCTACGTGCTCTCTCCAGCCGTGCCTGATAGTGCCACGGGGAGTTCTTCTCCGAATCTTTATTTCGGGTTTTATTTGGTATTTACGGTGAAGGAATGATGCCGTAATGCCTTTCTTTGATGGATTTATTATTTTCCATCTCTTCCTCCTATGATTATGGTCTGGTACAATAGCCTCGCGGTGTAAATATTGCGGGTACGTTTTATAGCATCTGGGAGGAGGAGGAGGAGAAGGAGGAGGTGGTGGTAGATGTTGAGGAGATGAGGAGGCTGGGTAGTGAGGGAGGGGGTGCTTGTCTTGAGGTGTTATTTCTTTCCTACTTTCTTATTTCTTTGGATCTTTTTCCTCTTTTTCCTCTTCATCTTCTTCTTCTTCTTCATCTTCTTTCATGATGGCACCAGGAGTGGTGGCGGTAGTGCCAGTGGCAGTGCCAGTGGCAGTAGTCGTCTGGGCGGTATTTTGCAGCGGCATTTTGTGTCGGCCATCATGTGGAATTGGCCATCGCGCGTGATAACCGCCATCTCGGTGTCAGAGTCGAGGCCTCTTTATTCCTACCTTGTAGAGTCGATTTCTTGGCATTGTATTTCGCGTAAATTGTTTCCTCAGCGGCCATCCAACGCCAGCCATCCTTGTAGCCGGCCGTTTCCCACAAAGTTTAGTCATAAAGGCCTGGCAATGGAGCAATAAAGGAGGTTATGGCACATACGTGAAGACTCAGGATTCTGGAAAACTGGAACATTCCGGGCATCATTCGAGCCCCTTCTTAAATCCTGCACAACCTTTGCTGTGTTATATCCATGACCGGGAGAGAGGCGATCTCCGAGACTCCTGCGAAGCACGCAGTTACCGCCCCTGTGCCGGAAGACAATAACGCCTCGTTTCCCTGGGCGACCGGGCGTGGCTTAGGCCCCCTGGCCGCCGGAAGGTGATGTCTGGTTGTGTTACAGACGCGGGGAAATGTCATTCACTGACCAAGGCCGCAGAATAGAAATACGCTAGTTAGCAGCCGGGGGGCTCTTGAAGGCCTCCTTATGAATCTCACCCACGGAACGACCAAGGCGACGAAGACGACCACCAAGACTGCGACAAAAACGACCAAGAGGACGTCGTCGACGACGCCCAACTCGGTTTTTGCAAACACCAAATGACTCTTGTTCTTTTCGCTGTATTTTACCAGGCCATGAACATCATCAGGAAGACTCTCTCTCTCTCTCTCTCTCTCTCTCTCTCTCTCTCTCTCTCTCTCTCTCTCCATTAACTAATTTCAGGCGGACTCCGACACTACGTTCGTATGTCTTGGCTCTGTTATACTGCCTTTGCACTTTTAATTCGTGGAAATTATACCCCGAACGTACATTCCAGTTTACAGTTTCCAGAATGCCTACCTAAATCTACATTGGATGCCGCTACCAGTCACAGTCATGTATCGTCAGTTTCTTAGGCCTAAATTTTTGCTTCTCTAGGCATATGTCGCTTATGCGAATTACTAAACGAACAAAGACATCGTGCCAAAAGAACAAACGTAGTTTTTATAGTTGGCACTGCCGAAAAAAAACCCAAATCTTATTGCTCTGCGTTGCAAAGGCGTTGTTATCCGGGATTGACACTTAGAGGAGACGTGCAATTCTGTCCGGACATCCCCTACCCCTCTCATCCCTTCCCCCCTGCCCCTACCCCTCCCCCTTATCCAGGATCATGGGAATGACAGCCATTGGGCGATGCGCACTGCTTACTGAGGAGAGCCATAAAAGGTCCGAAGATTATATAAAGATAACGACAACGCGTTGGTTTCAAACGTAATTACAAATGGGGGGATCATTTAGATTTTTAGAAGGATTCTCTCTCTCTCTGTTTTTCTTTCATGCCACTCAAAGAAATAGATGGTGTGCTGGTACGAGGCCATTCTCTCTCTCTCTCTCTCTCTCTCTCTCTCTCTCTCTCTCTCTCTCTCTCTCTCTCTCTCTCTCTCTTCTCTCGGAGAAAACGAAATAGAAGTAAATGGAGACTGCTAAAAAAAATGGAGGAATTAGAGGGGCGATAGAGAAAAAACGAGGAATATGGAGAGAGATAAAGAGAGGGAGAGAGCTGTGTGTTTGTGCCAATGAGAGAAATTAATGAGGCAATTAAAGGAAATGTAAAAGAAATTAGAAATACGTCCAGGTGAATCCTGTATACGGACGTAATGCAGTTGCACACGCACAGGCGCGCGCTCTGAAGAATAAGCAGCTCTTAAAAAGCTCCCAAGTAAAGAAAAAGAACATTTACATTGAAATATTAGCTATAAGACACCCCGGAATATCCCCAGAAGAAGAAGAGGAAGAAGAAAAAAAAGAACGTATATTGTAAGTAAGAATACACGGAGAGAGAGAGAGAGAGAGAGAGAGAGAGAGAGAGAGAGAGAGGAGAGAGAGAGAGAGAGAAAGGGTGGGGACAGGTATGGGAGGAAACCCGACCCAGGAGCAAGAAAGTGTCGGCTGGAAAACTCAAAATGAACCCTAATTAAGTAGGACCCAAGACCCAAAATTCCAGCAGACACCTACGAGAGTATTTTGTGAGTGTGTGTGTGTGTGTGTGTTGAAAATTAGACAGAGATGCCAGAGACATGAGCCCTGGTGCCTGGTTACGTATGATCACCATGCACTTTTGTTTTCCCTCTTTCTCGTTTTGGGTGGCACACCCTGGCTCCCCCTACTCACCACCCCCAACCCCACCCCACTTTCCGTATCCCATTCCCCTCTTTTGACCACCAGGGGGAATGACCTTCCCTCTGCCCATCCACCCGTGACCCCTGCCCCTCCCTTCTTCCTATGCCTCCTCCTCCTCCTCCTCTTCCTCCTCCTCCTCCTCCTCTTCCTGCTCCTCCTCCTCCTCCCCGCAGCAGAACCACTCCAAGGGTTTTTATTGCACTACAGAAGCACGCTATTCCGACGGAGCAAACAGCTGGGCCCCTGTGAAATGTGGGATTGGCCGATCATATAGCGTGGCCCGCTTTTAACCCATTTAATGAATTTTAAGTCACCCCCCAGATGTAACTCTTTATTATTTTTCCTTCTGGCGCTGCTCTTTCTTAAGGTAATGCCCTCTGCTGGTGGTGGCGGTGGTGGTGGTGGTGGTAGGGAAGAACGAAGGTGCCACAGAGAGAGAGAGAGAGAGAGAGAGAGAGAGAGAGAGAGAGAGAGAGAGAGAGAGAGAGAGATGCCTGAGGTAAATAGTGGTATTGTAATAGTCTTGTTTTGCTTTGTGATTGCTCGGGTTTTTCATGGGTGGGGAGTGATGTGGGCAGATCGGGTTGTTTGGAGGGCGGGGGGTTGGGGAAGGGTAAGGGGGAGAGGATAGACCATTTGGGGAAAGGGTGTATCATTGGACTTTCCCCCCCCCCGGGGGTCGAGGGGGTGTGGCTGGGAAGGGGAATGTAAGACAAAAAAAAAAAAAAAAAAAAAACAGGAACATTCCCTGATATGTTAACCTCATTACTACACCTTTGTTGGATTGTTATGTTATAGTTAGCATTGCATGCTTGCAGAGGCGTCTAGTATTGTTTTCATTTCTGGCGTTTATTGTTTTTATCGGTCATTATGAAGAAAGTTTTTTCGTTTTTTTTTTAAGTGTTATGTTCTCTCGGTATATACGAGTGGCCTCTCGTTTTGGTGGTATTATTTCCCCCCCCCCCATCCCATCCGGATGGGCTCCAGAGTGCTTAAGAAGATGACTGTGTTATTGATGTCTTTATGATTTCATTTTTGCCGTCTCGAGTTTCCACTTCGGTTCGAGTTTATTTTCGCAATCATTTGAGTATACAAAGTTATTCTCTTTCTTTATTTGCATTCGTATTATTATCAGTATCAGGGTTACTCGCAGCGGTTGGTGGTCGATTTTTTCTTTCCTATTTTTAATCCTTTGAATTTTTAGTTTCTGTAAAAGAAAATTATTGTACCGGCTTTGTCTGTCCGTTTGCACTTTTTCTGTCCGCCCTCAGATCTTAGAAACTACTGAGGCTAGAGGGCTGCAAATTGGTATGCTGATCATCCACCCTCCAGTCATCAAACATAACAAATTGCAGCCCTCTAGCTTGAATGGCTTGTATTTTATTTAAGGCTAAAGTTAGCTATAATCATGTTTCTGGCAACGGTATATGATAGGCCACCACCGGACCGTGGTTAAAGTTTCATGGGCCGCGGCTCATACAGCATTATACGGAGACCACCGAAAGAAAGATATAATGTCAGTGGCCTTGATATATATATATATATATATATATATATATATATATATATATATATATATTTATATATATATTTATATATATATTTATATATATATATATATATATATATATATATATATATATATATATATATATATATATATATATATATATGCTGCTGTAGCAACTGTACAGAAAACTCGAGTGCGCCGAAGAAACTTCAGTGCATTTTTACTTGTTTTTATAGCGCCTATATATATTATTTTTATAGTGCCTATATATATTAAATTTCTTGATATTGGCACCTATGAAGTATAGCTTTTAATGATACCTATTATGCGCAGTTTACATCAGAGACCCATGCAGCTGGTTTTATCACATGCAGATGGGTTTATCATTTTAGATCAAGAACGTTTGAATTTTCTCAATTTAAAGAAACTTTCTTATTTCACAACAGTGGTTAAATATTCATCAGAAATTTTTTTTGGGTTATCGCTGTTGTCAGTCGACTTTTGAAACGTAAATTTAATTCTTTCGAGACTTGTAATATACTTCTGGCGCGCATTTTGATTTGCTTTGTAATGCTGTAAGAATTTTTTTTGCGTCGTAATACGATAGATTATTACCCGAAAAAAATAAATACACTTGATATTATTAGCCGAATCAATGAGGAATTTTTATGACTCATCGTAATTACTGCAGTTAAGTATATCTTAGTTTTACAGACCACTGAGCTGATTAACAGCTCTCCTAGGGCTGGCCCGAAGGATTAGACTTATTTTTACGTGGCTAAGAACCAGTTGGTTACTTAGCAACGGGACCTACAGTTTATTGTGGAATCCGAACCACATTATAGCGAGAAATGAATTTCTATCACCAGAAATAAATTCCTCTAACTCTTCATCAGCCGGCCGCGGGAATTGAACTCCGGCCCATCGTGTGACAGTCTGAAGCTCAACCGACTCGGCCAACAAAGGGCTATACTGCAGTCATTAGTCTATAATGGTTTTGTTACTATTCTTTGCTTGAAATTTAGTTGCTTTAATAATAATAATAATAATAATAATAATAATAATAATAATAATAACGGTACCGTAATAATAATAATAATAATAATAATAATAATAATGATAATAATGGTCCATGGTAATAATAATAATAATAATAATAATGGTCCCTGGTAATAATAATAATAATAATAATGGTCCCTGGTAATAATAATAATAATAATAATAATAATAATAATAATAATAATAATAATAATAATAATAATAATAATAATAATAATAATAATAATAATAATAATAATAATAATAATAACAACGATGGCACCCGTCACAGTATTCATGATAATAATAATGACACAGAGAATATAAAATTAGGAAAAAATTATCGTTGTGTAATTTCATGACTAAGAATGCTGGATTGTCTGTTTGTTGATCGGTCTCACCATAATAATAATAATAATAATAATAATAATAATAATAATAATAGGCTGTGAACTCGAGCACTGGGGGCTTTCGTCCACTCAGCTCTCAAGAAAGTGAAAAATGGGAGTTGGAGCGGTTGGACAGCAAGATAAAGAGATCCAGAAAATGGAGGAGATGAAGTACAAGGACCTAAACCCCGTAGAGGGGTAGTGCCGTCAGTGCACCTCACGTGGTGCGCTGTAGGCATTGCTGAAGGGTCTTAGTAACGTCCCTGCGGCCTATAGCCGCAACCTCTTTCATTCCTTTTACTGTACCTCCGTTCACATTCTCTTTCTTCCATCTGACTTTCCCCCACCCTCTTTACCAATTGTTTCCTAGTGCTATAGCGAGGTTGTCCTCCTGTTACACCTTTCAAACCTTCTTACTGAAGCTTGAATTTCAAATCAGTGACCCCTTTAGTGGGCTTGTTCCATGTGAATAGGCTTCATCTACTGAAATAATAATAATAATAATAATAATAATAATAATAATAATAATAATAATAATAATAATAATAATAATAATAATGTGTTTACGAGTGCATGTTTATTTTTTTAGTCAAGAGTAACGCAATTTGTGACACTCCTCTGTCTTCGAAAGTTGTTCCCGAGATATATTTCTGTACTGAGTGTTTAAAAGTATTTAGGTTTGCGGGAATCTCAAGTAATATGCTTCTACACAAGGATAATTTAAATCAAATGTTGGTAGAAAGGCTCTGCTACCTGGTAATGTGAAAAGACCGATTTCAAAGTACGCTCTTTATGAGAAGGGAAATTGTTTATATATATTTATATATATATATATATATATATATATATATATATATATATATATATATATATATATATATATATATATATATATATATATATATATATTACACATACACTGTGACTTTTATATATTTGTTACATACACTGTACATAACTTTTTTATATTCACAAACATTAGGCTACAAATTTCGTGTAATATCCAATTCGCTCCACTTCGGGAATGTTACCGAAAGGGAAATAATAACTGATAAATCATCCGGTACCTGGGAGATTCGACAGTACGGATCGACATACATATATTTATGTACACACACACACACACACACACATATATATGTAAATATATATATATCTTCATTTGTGTGTGATTATTTTCGTATTTCTCCTAATGGCGAAAATTCTTTCCGCTCAACGTTTGTGCTTGTTATCGTATGACAAGTCAAATAACCTACCAGATGCTCCGACGCTAGTTTGAGTAACCGTAAATCAGTCAATCAGTGTTACCGTATGAGACGATCCACTAAAATTCCGATTTGTGTTCTTGTATAATCCATGTTCTGTTTGTGAAACTTGCTTCGGTAGTTGGTTCTGTTTCCGCGTCGTATGATTTTTGCCTGCCGACTCATGAATTCTGAGTTCCTGTCACTTTTGAAAACTACATTGGTTTTGATGTGTGATTATATTTGTTGGTTATCATAAAAATCTCATGTTTCTGTTTAGTTAAATGATACTTCTTGTTTAAATGGTGAAATTTATATGAGCATTTTTTTTATAGCAGGTTACTTTTGAACTTCATATACCTTAGCGTCTTTTTTTAATGACATGTTATCATAGAGATTTATATACCTGTTAACCTAAATATTTAATGAAATTTAACCTCTGATATATGGACGAAGTAATTATGTTAATATTGTGAATTGGACGTTCGGCTGCTATTTTTATTATTGAATTTCATATTTTGGTTAGGCTACTGAATATAAATTCTAATATATTTTTTTACTTTGATATAGTGAATTCTACGTTCAACGGAAATTATTTTATTGTATTTTATATTTTGGTTAGGGTACTGATTACGAATTCTGATATATTATTATTTGTGTTGATATTGTGAATTCTACGTCCTCGATTATAAATTCTGAAATATTGTTTACATTGATACTGTGAATTCTACGTTCAACTGACGTTGTATTTTATTGTATTTCATATTGTAGTTAGGGTACTGATTATAAATTTCGATATACTTTTTACATTGATAATGTGAATTCTAAGTTCAACAGACATAGTATTTTACTGTATTTCATATTTTGGTTTGGTTCTTGATGACAAATTCTAAAACGTTATTTTTCCCCTCTTTTCAGGTGAGTACCTGCAACACCTGATATGCCTCGGCGGTCGGGTCCTTTGTCCCTTCCGCCGAAAATGAGTGACGTGAGTTACGGTCATTACCGAAAGTGCGTTGTTACCGCAGTTTAGTTGATAGCGAGATTTGAGGTATGTTGTAATTACCATTGTAGTTGCCGCTTTTACATTTTAACGCCGTCACGAATGAAATGTTGGGATGAGAAGAACCATCTCTTTGAGTTTCAGACTTTACAAGTGAAAGATTTAATAATAATAATAATAATAATAATAATAATAAATAATAATAATAATAATAATAATAATAATAATAATAATAATAATGATGATAAGAGATTCACAATTTCGTGAAAAACAATCTATGTAATAAAAATCCACAATTATATAGTAAAAATATTGCTATGTGATTGTGGATTTTTATTACACATTCACAGTTATGTACTGTATATGGGCATATATTTGAAGATAAATCTGTACAGAGAGCTTTCGGGAAACTGTTCGATTCCCTTTTTCAGTATTTTATAATAATAATAATAATAATAATAATAATAATAATAATAATAATAATAATAATGGTGAAGAAATTCACAGTTTTGTGAGTTTAAATATATGATAATAATATATACGAAAAGTGAGCTTTCGAGAACATGGTGGGCATAATACGTAGGCACACACCGGTGGTCCTTGGATGTGGTCCTTGGAGGTGGTCCTTGCAAGTGGTCCTTGGTAGTGGTCCTTGGAAGTGGTCCATGGTAGTGGTCCTTGGAGGCTTCGTTATAATTTTGCGGCCGCAGTCAGCTGCCGGAAAGGGCAGCAAGGTGGACGGATTCTTGATTAGGCAACAAAGGAGCATTTGGATTGATGCGTGCTGTGAAGTTTCTTCAGAAGGAGGGAGGGGACATTGGTAGATATATTTATATATATATATATATATATATATATATATATATATATATATATATATATATATATATATAATTTTATGTTTATATATACAAATTATATATATACTGTATATATATAAAATATAAATTTATGTAGATATAAAATTATATATATATATATATATATATATATATATATATATATATATATATATATATATATATATATATATATATATATATATATATATAATACATGCATGAAGCGTTGCTTTCTTAATCTTTACCCAGAGTACCCAGACGTAAGATAATCCGCTGTCGCGTTGCTTTGAAGCATGTTCGTTTTAAGTTTCATGAAGTGAAACGTTAAATATAAGATATATGGAATGAAAAATATCTGTGGAAGGCTACAGCAACATGTTACATTATTATGTAGGACTATTAGTCGCCTGTTGCATGCCTGAGAGTACAAATAGAAAAAGTACGTTACTTGAATAGAGTAAGTAATATATGAACTATGAAGTTGTACTGCTGACGAGAACACGATGTAGATAATTTCATTACTTTTCAATCTGACTGTATAATGCATCAGACCAAGAGCTAACAGGGTAGCAGTTATTGTTATTATTATTATTATTATTATTATTATTATTATTATTATTATTATTATTATTATTATTATTATTATTGCTGCTTTTACCACAACTGTATTTCTGATACCATTGACGGTGGTAGTAGCAATAGCAGTAATAATAATAATAATAATAATAATAATAATAATAATAATAATAATAATAATAATAATAAATACTTTCTTTACTTTTCAATCTAACTGTATTATTATTATTAGTATTATTATTATTATTATTATTATTATTATTATTATTATTATTATTATTATTATTATTATTATTATTATATTACTGCTTTTACCACAACTGTATTTCTGATACCATTGACGGTGGTAGTCGGAACTGCAGTAATAGTTTTGTTATTAGTAATAATAATATGAATAATATTTTATTTTCCTTTGTAGGATTTTACTTTGTTATCGCTTTATCAGCGTCCTGAAATCTGGCATAGACTGTTCTCTGGGTTTTTTTATGGTCATTTCACTTGTACACCATATTTTTCACCTGCATTGCACCTCGCCGTTATTTGTGGGTGCTTAATCTTTTCATCTCATCCTCGTTTATACATATTTTGTTTTACTCATATTTTATTTAGCTGATCTACATCCTTGGTTTGTCTTTTTCTTGTACAATGAACTCAAATTCTGATCATAATGAACAAAGGGTTAGGAATGGTCGGTGTCCCAGATTGCAACATATACTGCCGAGACGTGCATCGGAACATATTACACATTAACCTGTATCTCTCTCTCTCTCTCTCTCTCTCTCTCTCTCTCTGTGTAGGACGAGGACGACGTCCCCCAAGGGTGATTTAAAGTTCCTCCGCTTTCCGGCAGTTCTGTACTTTAGAGTATTATTTTTTATATGTGTTTTATATTGATTTTTTATGTAATTTAGATAATTTTTGTATGTATTTTAGATTATTTTTCATGTATTTTAGTTAATATTTTGTATATATGTTTCAGATTATTTTAATGTATTTTAGATATTTTCTAGTATCCTGGAAATAAGTCATTATATCATTGGTCACACGCCGTGATGTATTATACAGTTAGCTGTACATTTCTTTTGAGAAAATGGAGCACTTCACTCCTGACTCCTTCCCCTACCCCTCTACCCACCCCCTTCTTGCCTCACCCACCACAAGCCCTGGGGGGTTGGGGGAAAGGACGCAAGCACGCCGTTGCAAGCCCGGAAATGCAAGCAGTTAATCATCGTTCCTGTTTGTCAGGTAGAAAAGAAGATGAAGAAGAAGAAGAAAAGTGAAATGACCCACATTTAAAGTGGTAGAGATCAGCAACATTTTTTATTTTTTATTTTATTTTATTTTATTTTTTGCCTTTTAGCCGAGAGGTGGATGAGGGGATAGGCGGATGAGGGTTGTGCTCATGGATGATGGATGCCGTGAGTCGGCTGCAGGGGCCCCGAGGCTAACAGTTGATAGTTTACACTCTAACTATCCCCTGCTAATGGTAAAATACGAGCCCGCGTTCGGCCGTAGCCGTCATGAAGTGTAATTGTAGTTATATTCTGCAGTCAATTGTCGGGTGTGGTTGCGGTGGCGTTGGGAGGAGGGGGAGGGGGAGGTGGAAGGATGGGGGAAGGGGTGGAGGTGTAGAATGGGTAAGGGGGTGTGGGTTGTTTAGGAGGAGGCAAGGCACAGAGACTGTGTCGATGTTTGCCCTGCTGTGCGAATTGCCTTTCATGCTTTGTTTTTCAGTTTTCTGAGAGGGGAGAAATTCAGGGGGCTGATGGCCATGAGAGAGAGAGAGAGAGAGAGAGAGAGAGAGAGAGAGAGAGAGAGAGAGAGAGAGAGAGAGAGTTTAGAAGCTGGGGCTGGGGGATGGTTTTATAATCACCGTTCCATTCGGGGGAAAAAAAATACGAGAACGATGGCTGACGGGTGGTGACTGACTCTTGTGTATTTGCTCAATTCGGAGCAAATTGCAAACTGGCCATTTTGTATCCCTTGTCCTGCCGGGATGATCTGCCGCCGGATTCTTATCCTCTCCCGGCAGTGTATTACTATTCATTTGTTATTTTTTATTGTTATTTATTTTTTATTTATTACTTTCTTTATTGTCATTGACGTCGTCCGGATGTGTCATTTTGAATTAAAATGTTTGAATTCCTCAGCATTTTTTGTGAATTGAAACTGAATTTTTGAAGTCATCAATGTTGGTTTGCGCTTCAATAGTGGTT
>NC_089784.1:31605569-31610569 GCF_040412425.1 Macrobrachium rosenbergii
AGGCACCCTTAGCTCCAGTAGTGAGTCGCCTCATTTATATGAAGTTGTAGTTCGGTCTCTAACCTCTGGGTTACTATTGCTGTTAGCATCAAGAATTATTACTCAGAAAAAAAAATTACTTAGAAAAAAAAAACAAGTAAAAAATGCGACGAAGTTTCTTGAGCGCAATCGAGTTTTCTGTACTGCCGCTACAGCGTATAACCAAGGCCACCGGAAATAGATCTATCTTTCGGTGGTCTTGGCATAATGCTGTATGAGCCGCGGCCCATGAAACTTCAACCGAGGCCGCTAACTTTAACTTTAAATAAAATTAAAATTAATGAGGTTAGAGGGCTGCAATTTGGTGTGTTTGATGATTGGAGGGTGGATGATCAACGTACCGATTTGCAGCCCTCTAGCCTCAGTAGTTTTTAAGATCTAAGGGCGGACAGAATAAAGTGCGGACGGACAGACAAAGCCGGCACAATAGTTTTCTTTTACAGAAAACTGAAAAGTGATAGTAATACCGGTACTATTGATGTTATTATCAAGAATTATTACTTATAAATAATAAAAACTGATAGTAATACCGGTACTATTGCTTATTATCAAGAATTATTACCTAGGAAAAAGAAAAAACTGATAATAATACCGGTCGGTACTATTGCTGTTATTATCAAGAGCACTAGAAAAAAGAACTGATAGTTCTTGCTCTGAATGTGAGGTTGAAAACAGTACTGATAAGCAGCCGCGGTCCGAATATAATTAGAGGGCGAGGAATATCATGTCTGTTGGCATAAACTAGGCACAGTGGACAATGATGGTGACGGAGGAAACGATGCGATGTATATATATATATATATATATATATATATATATATATATATATATATATATATATATATATATATATATATATATATATATATATATTAAAATTCACAGTATATATGGCACGTTAAGACGATTGGTATTTTTGTAGTTTGTGGTGACAAGGATGTAGATCGCTTTTAATTCACTCCAAAAAAGTTTGAATTTCTTATTTACTTGTTTTTCCACCGAAAACAAGCTGCATTGATTCTATTGTAGTTGCACGAATCAGAATTCGTGAAAAGTACTATTGAATTTACAATTTCTTCGTTCCCTCTTAATTAGAAGTCCCTTTCTTTGAATGCGTCTGTTCCCGTGACATGAAAAATGTCGATTTTAGTAACCAAAATATAGTGTATTGCGGACAGATATACCTTACTACTTTATGCTAACATAAACCGTAAATGAGAGAGAGAGAGAGAGAGAGAGAGAGAGAGAGAGAGAGAGAGAGAGAGAGAGAGAGAGAGAGAGAGACTTATTTGATTGTCTTTTGTTGTTCGTCGGTGCTTCAGAACCAAAGCTATAACTTGCCAGTGTCCTCAATTTGAGGATGATGTTCAATTGGGAAGAAAAGAATTGAAAGTCCCGGAAAAATAAGCTCACGTGATTATATCCCACTGCAATTGTCATGTTTCTCCTTTTTGGTTTTCTGTAAAAAAAAAAAACACTATTGACATGGCTATTTGTCAGTCCGTCCGCCCTCAGATCTTAAAAACTACTAAGGTTAGAGGGCTGCAAGTTGGTATGTAGATCAACCACCCTCCAATTATCAAACATACCAAATTGCAGCCCTCTAGCCTCAGTAGTTTTTATTTGATTTAAGGTTAAAGTTAGCCATGATCGTGCGTCTGGCACAGCTGTAGATGCCAACAACACATGCAGAAAGTTTCATGGGGCGAGGCTGAAAGTTTCATGGGCCGCGGCTGAGAGATATTCATACAGCATTATACACTTCGGCGCATTTTTATTGGTTTTATCTCGTTTTTTATCATCTGGTTTTGATTCCCTCCCAGAATAATTACCTCTGAGTGTCTTCTCCACTGTACAGTTTAAAAATTTAAATACATTCTTAACCTTTTGTACTTTAATTCAAGTCGCCTTTAAAATTTAACTGAATCACGTTCCTCTGGTCACAGATGTATTAATTTCTATTTTGTGTGTGTGTGGGTGTGTGTGTAAACGTAATTGTTCTTTGAATGAATCACGTTCCTGTGTTCATTCCGCGTGAGAAAATTCGTGGTGTGCGATTCTATAAATAGGCCAAATAACAACTCACTTCGCTGCATCTCTCTCTCTCTCTCAAAATATTTTTGTATCATCTTCTCTCTCTCTCTCTCTCTCTCTCTCTCTCTCTCTCTCTCTCTCTCTCTCTCAATATTCTTGTATCATCTCTCTCTCTCTCCAAAATATTTTTTGTATCATTCTCTCTCTCTCTCTCTCTCTCTCTCTCTCTCTCTCTCTCTCTCTCTCTCTCTCTCTCTCTCTCTCTCTCTCTCTCTCAGAATATTTTGTATCATTCTCTCTCTCTCTCTCTCTCTCTCTCTCTCTCTCTCTCTCTCTCTCTCTCTCTCTCTCGTGCGTTCAGCCGTCCCCCTTGCTCGTTCGTAGCCAATTCCTTTCGAAAATGCATATGATTGGTTCTGTAACGAAGGACTTCCGGTCCTAAGTCATGTGGGAGGTAATTGAAGGAAACGCCCGGGCTGTACGGAGTATAATTTTCTCCATTCCAATCGCTTGTTTGCGGTGTGATGTTTTGGCTGTAATGTTGCTGGCGGGAGTTTCCGTCTTCGGTCTGGGAAGCTGAGAGCAAAGGGGAAGATGGGGAGTGTTGTTTTGCCGTTGTTTTTCAGTGGTTTTATTGTCATGTTCGTTGTTCTGCTCATGTCTAGAACAACTACTCTGTCCTTTGTAAGATTTCTATTACAGCGCGGAGGTAGAATTTCTGTACGCCGTGACGTCATTTCCTCCAGCGCAAAAATTGGAATTTTCTCACGTTCATGTCTATTTATTTATTTATTAATGTTAATATATATATATATATATATATATATATATATATATATATATATATGTATGTATGTATATATATGTTTTCTTTGATAAGTGATCTCTTCTGTCTGTATTTCCCCTTACCTTATGTTACTCCTTTCTAATAAACACCTTTGGAAGCTTGAATTTCAAGTCAGTGGACCCTCTGGCGGGTTGTTCCACATGAATAGTGTTCATTTGAATAATAATAATAATAATAATAATAATAATAATAATAATATAATATAATAATAATAATAATAATAATAATATAATAATAATAATAATAATAATAATAATAATAATAATAATAATAAAAAACTGATTTAACGTAATTTCTCGGTTAACAGCAATAAAATCATGTTTATCTCCAGTACCCCTACATCAGAGATGCGCACATGCATTCATGCACTCTCTCTCTCTCTCTCTCTCTCTCTCTCTCTCTCTCTCCTTCCTTCAGCGTTTTTAAAACGGTGTACAGGAGGAAGAAATCGAAGTTGTCTCTGCTCGGAACATTTTTGAAGGCGCTTGCGGGTTCTTGCATTCATGCCTTCGTAGCATCGATTGAATGCACCTCCATTAATTAGATAGTATCGTGCATGCTTTTAACCTTAATGACATATCATTAAGTAATCATCAACATTTGTAATTAGTCCAGTATCTCGAATTTATTGCCAAATTTACCCTCAGAGCGCGCGGGGCACCTACCTACATTCGCTGTTTTGGGGGGGAGAGGGGGTTTGCTTGCTTGCTTTTTTTTCCTATTTCATTATTTCTCGGCGTTGCATAAATTTGTTCCTTGTGTTATGTAATTAATTTCCAATTACCGACGTCAGTACGATATCGTTGAACGTCCCTAACCAGTTACTGATCCTCGATCTCGCTAATGGCGTCGTGTGATTGGCCGTTGGGGGCCACCTTTTCCGGCCAATGGCGAGGCTCCCCGGGCTAGTCTTCACTTGAAGTATAGGGGTCCGCCCATTGTGTGCTTATCGGCGGGCCATCGAAGACCATTAGATAACAAAACAAGAATCCTTTAAATTATGAGCCTTGGTGTGACAGTTTTGTATCACCCGTTGGTTTGTCAGTGTCCGCCGTTTTTCTTCTTACCTTTTTTTCAGTTTCTGTTGGTTTTTTTTTTTTATCTTTTTTATCTGAGCGGTTTCTGGCAGGGCTCTGTCTGTGTATGGCTCTATCTGTCTATGACTCTGTCTTCGATTAGGCTTGGCGATTTACATTCGAGCAGCAACGGCTGTTTAATTTAGACTTGGGTAAAGCCAAGTTTTTGGTAGAGAAAATATTTTTGGATAGAGAAAATATTTTTTGTTAGAGAAAATAATTTTGATAGAAAATATTTTTGATGGGGAAAGTATTTTCCTTAGAGAAAATATTTTTTGATAGAGAAAATAATTTTGATAGTAAATATTTTTGATAAAAAAAATAATTTTGATAGAAAATATTTTTGATAGAGAAAATATTTTCATTTTAGAAAATATTTTTTGATAGAGGAAATAATTTTGAGAAGATATTTTTCCTAGAAAAAAATATTTTTTGGTAGAGAAAATATTTTCCTTAGAGAAAATGTTTTTTGATAGAGAAAATAATTTTGAGAAGATATTTTTCTTAGAAAAAATATTTTTGATAAAGAAAATAGTTTTTAATAGAAAATATTTTCTATAGTGAAAACATTTTTGTTAGAGAAAACATTTTTGATAGAGAAAACATTTTTGATATAGAAAAAAAAAATTTGACAGAGAAAATGCTTTTCAGACTTTTAAGGAAACAACATGGTTGGTTAGGTATTCCGTTTGCTTTCGAGGATTCATGGATGTCCATTGAAATTATCATAGATTCATCTAGGTGCTTCTTTAAGCCCATAAATTAGGATATATTTTTTCATCCGACCATCAGATGTTATACTACATTAAATTTCCAGAAATAGAACATTAAACATTTGATAAAGACCTTACGTTTAGTTCCAGAAACAGAACCTTTAATTTTTTGTGAAAGAGCTTCAGTTTAGTTCACAACTCACAACTGATCCTTGATCATCTCTTTCTACTGAGAGCGACCAGATTTGCTGAACAGCAGCACCACTATGCAGTGAATGTGCCTCGCTGTCG
>NC_089784.1:31615569-31640569 GCF_040412425.1 Macrobrachium rosenbergii
AGAAGAAGAAGAAGAAACAAGAAGAGGGCCGAGTGAAATGACAAACTCGGATGCCAAAAAAGGTGACAGGATAGATTAAAAGAAAGACGATAGTAAAGTATAATTGGATCGTAAATTGGGGGGTGCCCGACAGGGCCAAGAGGAGGCGACATAGAAACAAAAGAGATTGATAACGATTTGATGAGGTGATAAGAAAAGGGGGTCGTTGGGAAAACGCGGATGATGGTCGTATCGTATAAAAATGGAGTTAAAGGTAATCGGGGATTAGTGCTTGATGACGCCGACTTTTATTTTTATTATTATTCTTTGTTTTTTGATGTTAGGTGGTGCTTTTGTTTTTCTTGTTTATATCTGATGATTGATCGTGTCGCGTCGTGTCTTGTTTGGCATTGCAGGTCGATGCTTAGTTGGTAGCATAAAAATAAGTGTCTGAATTCCAGTGAAGATTTTTATTTATTTTGTGGTTTTTTGTTTTTGTTTTTTGTTAGGTGGTGCTTTTGTTTTTCTTTTTTTTTTATCTGATGATTGATACTCGTGTCGTGTCTCGTTTGGAATTGGAGGTCGATGCTTAGTTGATAGTGAAAAAAAAATAAGTGTCATTGAAGATCTGTCATAAAATATTTTTGGAAGCCGTTAGTTATAATATGCTATAAATAACATTTTTGCTTATAATCCTTATGGTAATAAACTGTTATTTGTAGGTATGCGAAATACGAACCCACAAAAGGCACAGGTTCATGAAACGAGTTATCATGATATGTATTATGGTAGAGTTGGCTTTGCGTGAAGTCCTTTTCAAACTTAACTTTGTGTGAAATGATTTCCGCTATAAGTATATGATAAAAGTGACTGTTTGGTGTCCATATAAACACATGTTCCAAGATGCTTTGAAATTTGTGCCAAAGCTGGATTTGTAGTATTGGATCTTGAGTAAAACATATTTGCTTAAAGTTAATCTTTGTCAGATGAAAAATATTAAAATTAGGTTCATATAATTAAAATTAAAGTACATTGCGCATCTCTAGACCGGATATGATTACAGAATATTCAGTAAAGTATTGATTTATAGCCAGAGAACTAAGACCAAAAAGTCTTGCTCTATTGTGGTTACATGCAAGTTTGAATTTTCTTATACATATAAAAAAAAATTGACAACACTCACCGAATGTTGGGATAAAATAGTAAGAGTGTGTTTGTTTGCGTTAACAAAGCTTTGAAGAGAGAGAGAGAGAGAGAGAGAGAGAGAGAGAGAGAGAGAGAGAGAGAGAGAGAGAGAGAGAGAGAGACTCGTAAACAGGCCCATAAGTCAAATCTTCAGGTTCACTGCCAATGACGTTGATGTCTAGTTTGATGTACGTGGATGTTTGTGTACGTCGAACTTTAAGTGGCTGTTGTCCTGTTCTCTTTTAGCTGTGATGTACAAGAGCTCTGTCCGTCTGTCTGTCTGTCTGTCTCTCTTGTCTGCTTGTTTGTCTGTATGTATGTGTGTCTTTCTGTCTGTCTGTCTTATGCAAGCCAGCTTTGTTGCTGTACTTATAGTTATATTCTCTCTCTCTCTCTCTCTCTCTCTCTCTCTCTCTCTCTCTCTCTCTCTCTGAATGGTTCATCTTATGCACTGCCAGCTGTGGTTCTTTGCTTATGATGTTATTCTCTCTCTCTCTCTCTCTCTCTCTCTCTGAATGTCTGTCCATCTTACGAACTACCAGCTGTGTTTCTTTGCTTATAATGTTATTCTCTCTCTCTCTCTCTCTCTCTCTCTCTCTCTCTCTCTCTCTCTCTCTCTCTCTCTCTCTCTCTCTCAATGTTTGTTTATCTTATGCAGTGCGACCTGTGTTTCTTTGCTTATAATGTTATTCTCTCTCTCTCTCTCTCTCTCTCTCTCTCTCTCTCTCTCTCTCTCTCTCTCTCTCTCTCTCTCTCTCTGCGAATGTACAAAGGAAAGCTAAAATTATACATTTCTTTTTGTTTATTGTTTGTTTACAAAGCCTACTATCGTGTTGTTGTGCCGATACACTTTGTTCCGAGGTTGAAGGTTGTTTTTCCGCTGAGATTCGAGTACAAGACGAGTCTGATTTAACAGGAGCTGTGGAGATGCTGTGGAAGTTTCTGAAAGTTTATGTGACGGGAGAGATCAACCGGGGTAACTTGCATCGTCTTAGGAAGAGCATTCATTTTATTAAGCGTTCAAGCATTAACCTCTCTCTCTCTCTCTCTCTCTCTCTCTCTCTCTCTCTCTCTCTCTCTCTCTCTATATATATATATATATATATATATATATATATATATATATATATATATATATATATATATATATATATATATATAATGTATATATGTATGTATGTATTTATATATATAATAAATGAGGAAAATATCTCTCTCGAGACAGAGAAAGAGAGATAGAGAGATAATTTCCTCATTCATATTAGCTAATGGTCCCCCTATTAAAAACTCGTCCGATTACCAGAATGAATTAAAATAAATTATATGAATAAAAACCAATATGACTTGAGTGATATTATTCAATTCTTTTTAAACTGCTCAAAACCAAGGTTAAAAACAAAAATTTCACTTTAAGTCATAGAAATAGGATTTATTACAAAATCCGACCGAGCGAATCAGAGAGAAATGATAAGCCCACTGGACCGTAAACGGGCCTTGGGCAGGCCCGTCACGTACGCCCGGTGTACATTTGTTTTCAGATGTACTCTCGCTTTACACGCGGGGCAGATCCTTCATTGTCTCAGGAGCGGTAAATGGCCCGTTAATATCCGTCTGGCATCGTCCTTAAATCAATCCACGTCCAGGATCTGGACCTTTTGTACTCATGTCATAGATGGAAGTTGGATCTGTTTTCCGGGAGGCTCCTGGAAGAATACTGATTGTGAAGAACAGTGAAAGCTTGGGTGTGTATATTATATATATATATATATATATATATATATATATATATATATATATATATATATATATATATATATACACACAACACGTATGCTGATGGACAATTAAAATTGCTCTTCTTGTACATATTTATTTCCCGACGATTCGTAATTCTCATATTATAATTACATCTTCAGGGGCTCTAAAATGGACAAAAACAACACATAATTAACATAAAACTCAAACTGAAAATTTTTTACACTTAAAATTATACATTTAAAACAAGATATATTAAAATACGAGTATACAAACTATTGGACCAACCTTCCACCAGAGTAAAAGAAACATAAATGGAAGGAAACTAACAAATAAAAAAGAGGAAAAGACACGTATGTATGTATGTATGTATGTATGTATGTGTGTATCTGAAGGGTGACGCAAAATAAACATAACTTTAAGATTAGGAATCACATATTATCAATACCAAACAATTTTTATTAAAAAGATTTACCAACGTATATCACAGAACTCCCACGAAGAAAAACCAGTGCAGAGTTGAAAAAACACACTGAAGAATCACGTATATTTACATCACCCGTTACACATGTGTTCTCGTAATGTGTCATATGTGAACTTTTAGATGTTCGAGAAGAATTGCTCTCTCACTGTGAAGTGTTGCGTCGCCTGCAATAATCCCATCAAGTGTCGAGTTAGTGTTGATTTATTAACGTCATTAGGCGTTAGCGCTCTTAGTTAGATAATAGCCTCGGCTCTCTCTCTCTCTCTCTCTCTCTCTCTCTCTCTCTCCTCCTTTATCCATTCCTGCCTTTATCCTCCTCCTCCTCTCTCTCTCTCTCTCTCTCTCTCTGCTCCTTTATCCATTCCTTCCTTTATCCTTCTCCTCCTCCTCTCTCTCTCTCTCTCTCTCTCTCTCTCTCTCTCTCTCTCTCTCTCTCTCTCTCACAGCTTCTTCTTTATCCATTCCTGCCGTTATCCTTCTCCTCATCTCCTCCTCTCTCTCTCTCTCTCTCTCTCTCTCTCTCTCTCTCTCTCTCTCTCTCTCTCTCTCTCTGCCCTTTATCCATTCCTGCCTTTATCCTCCTCCTCCTTCTCTCTCCTCTCTCTCTCTCTCTCTCTCTCTCTCTCTCTCTCTCTCTCTCTCTCTCTGCTCCTTTATCCGTTCCTTCCTTTATCCTCCTCTCTCTCTCTCTCTCTCTCTCTCTCTCTCTCTCTCTCTCTCTCTCTCTCTCTCTCTCTCAGCTTTCTTTATCCATTCCTGCCTTTATCCTTCTCCTCATCCTCCTCTCTCTCTCTCTCTCTCTCTCTCTCTCTCTCTCTCTCTCTCTCTCTCTCTCTCTCTGACTCCCCTTGATGACCCCCTACTCCTTGATCCATTCCGTCCTTTTCCTCCTCCTCCTCCTCCATTTCTTTCTTACTTTCTGTTATTCCTTAGCCATCCTCATCCTTTGCTTATATTTTTACTTATATTTTACCCACATTTCCATGTGCTCTATGCATTATATGGCCTCTCTCTCTCTCTCTCTCTCTCTCTCTCTCTCTCTCTCTCTCTCTCTCTCTCTCTCTCTCTCTCTCATATATATATATAATATATATATATATATATATATATATATATATATATATATATATATATATATATATATATATATATATATATACTGTATTTGTATGTATGTATACACATATATAGATACACACACATTATATACATATGTATATGCATATATATATATATATATATATATATATATATATATATATATATAATAATGATATTAGTTTGATGTTCTTTAGTACCAAAATTGAAGTGTATTCAAGATCATTTGGACTGCATACTCTCATCCACCAGTGCAGCTGAATAAGCGGTAATTACTTTTTCTTTATTGACATTAATTGGTCAACTATTTGAAATGATAATTTGCTGTGTATTTATTATAATTAAACGAATCCTTTTCCTTTGGGGTGTTGATTGATTACAGATTGAAATTAGATTCCCGAGCTTTTCAGGTCGCAAAGAATTTTGAACAGGTGGATTTATAAAAGAAAGAAAATTTTTGTTACTTGTTATATAGTAATCTTTGCTACGCATGTGTCTTTTTTCGTTTTCTGAAAAGAAAACTTTTTTTTTTCTGTCCGCACTTTTTCTGTCCGCCCCCAGTTCTTAAAAACTACTGAGGCTTGAGGGCTGCAAATTTGTATGTTGATCACCCACCTTCCAATCATCAGACATACTACTGTATATTGCAGCGCTCTACCCTCAGTAGTTTTTATTTTATTTAAGGTTAAAGTTGGCCATAATCGTGCTTCTGGCAGCGATATAGGACAGGCCACCACCGGGTCGTGGTTAAAGTTTCATGGGCCGTGGCTCATACAGCATTATACCGAGACCACAGAAAGATAGATTTATTTTCTGTGGCCTTGATTATACTCTGTACAGAAAACTCGATTGCGCCAAAGAAGCTTCGGCGCATTTTTTACTTGCTTTTGTTTATTTGTACTAAGTGTCTCGAGTCAGGTATATTTTATTGGCAGTATCAATATTCTTTCATTTGTACTTACTATTGATATCATTTGCCTTTGTTATTCATTTGCAGTAGTAGTTACATTGCATGAAACTAATTAGGTATCTCTTGACATATTGAATTACGAAATAATGGAAGATGATAGATAATATTTAATGAGGCAGAAACTTTTTCATTTTGGTTATATTTAAAATTACTGCTTTCTTATGTGTGTGTATATATATATACTGTATATATACATATATATTATTTATATATAATTAATATATATAGGCTATATATATATTATATATATATTTTTATACGCATGACTCATCGTCACCAAAGGGGAAAACCCACAGAGGAAAAACTAAAATCCCCACCCAAATCGAGGCCCCTTCAAGGAAAGGCCTGATTCGCCTAATCATAAACTCGTCGTCACGCCCTCGCCAAGTGCCACATGGCAAATACAATCATCGCGACCACTATCAGAAACCGAAGACCGGAAAGCCACGCCCTCGAAGAAGAAATCAACGAGGGCCACCCTCGATCTGATGATCGTCGTCAGCGTCATCATCGTCACTTCGTCACACGGCGCGGAATCCAACCCCCCCCCCCCCGACCCCATCCCCTTTCCGGCGCGATCTCTTCATCTCACGAACAGCAGCCGCAGCATCTCTTCAGAATCACAAGCAATTACCCCAAACGACTTGAACACTAGACACTCGGCAACACTCTCGCCCTCCATCACAAACGGAGATCAAAATCAGCCACTCGAAATGGCATATCTACCCCACGAGACAGATCCCCGTGACGAGGAGCCTTTGCTGCAACGCGCGGCCTGGGCTGTCTAGGTAGGTAGGTAGGTGTGCAGTGCCGTTGCCCTACAATAAACTGTGCACTGGTAATCGGCTGCTCACGAAGAGGAAGAAGCCCTTGCCAGTACTGATGGCTCTGTGATACGTGTGGGACAAGTGTCAGATGCAATCAAAAGATACACGGAGTGCTTTTATCTGACCTGGATGCGAGGCTTAGATAAGTTTTATTCATATGGTCAAATTAAGAAGTTTATCGTCAATAGTATCTTCCAAGAACATCAAAAGAGTATAATTAATATATGTATATATGTAGATATATATATGTATATATATATATATATATATATATATATATATATATATATATATATATATATATATATATATATATATATATATATATATATAAAGAGGGATGAAATATATTTTAAAAATGCCTGTAACCATAATGGTTTTGATTTCTTGCTTGACTACTGTCAGCAATTATTCTATTCAGCTGGCAATCCCCCCCCCCACCTCGGGTTTAATTCTTCCCACAGTCAAAATTAGATTTGAAATTCGCCTTCGGGAAGAGAAGGAACCCGGGGCTGGAGAACTTCTTAGGAGGTGAGGGAACAACAACACCACCACCACTTCTTCTTCCAGTAGTCAGTCAGAGGCGTGTTTGTGTGTGTGTGTGAGTGTGCGTGCGTTTGTGTGCGTGTGATGGAAGGACTCACTCTCTTTTCGCCATTCCAACACATCATCGCTGTGTTTTATGAGTCCCTGTGTATGTATCTCTGATTTACTCGCGTGTTTTCAACTTCCTTTCGGCCGCGATTTATTCTAGGATAAGACTTTGATGCAGGGTGTCGTACAAGGTCGTAAATCGCCCAGATGAAGCCGTAAGTCGTAACTGAGTCCTCACTTCCTCCTCCTCCTCCTCCTCCTCCTCCTCCTCCTCATTTTCTTTCTCTTCACACTCCCAGCCTCCTTTTATCTTGTCCCTCCCCCACTCCTCCTCCTCCTCCTCCTCCTCCTCCTCCTTCCACACAAGACACTAAAATTGATTCTTGAGTCAGATGTATATTTCAGCCGACAAAAGCGGGTAGATGTGGCTTAGATCATCTGAAATGGTCCGTTACAGATGAAACGATGTTGCATATGAATGTCTGTCGCATCGGTATATGATCTCTCTCTCTCTCTCTCTCTCTCTCTCTCTCTCTCTCTCTCTCTCTCTCTCTCTCTCTCTCTCTTGTCTACGACTTTAATGTGGGGTGTATGTTGATAAAATGTTCATCTCGTATCTTAGGCGGACTGGGGCCGACTGATATCGGGGAGAGAGAGAGAGAGAAGAGAGAGAGAGAGAGAGAGAGAGAGAGAGAGAGAGAGAGGAAATGAACACAACGTGTATATAGATAGCTTGTTTAATTGTTAATGGCGCGTGATGATAATGATAATGATGAGGAAACTACACCAGGTCCTGTTTAAGAATTTCTTTCAAGCCATAAATGTATGAGTCAAGTGTCTGTCTGTCTGTCTGAAATAACCTCACTGAAAAAAAAAATAATGAAAAGAATAAAAAAAGTTATGGCCGTGCCTAAGCGAGACATTAAATTGAGCATAAGCGAATAAATATTGCCGTGGCTTGGTATTATGGGGTGTGCGGGAACTACAAAAAAAATAAAGGTGGTCGTAGAGTGCAGCTCTTATTTGTTGTGTGTGTGTGTGTCTGTGTGTGTATGTATGTGCATTTGGTTCTGCCAAAGAACGTGATGGGTTGAGTTGGCTTTGTCCTTGACTGCCAAATTATTAGAGAGAGAGAGAGAGAGAGAGAGAGAGAGATTATGGGCATAATGCACTTTGGGAAATCGGTTTTGATAAGTGCCAAGTTACGATAAATGTTGGGTCTTCCTTCGTCACTATTTTGGTTTTAAGTTATCACACCTTTTCTTGAAAGTTGTTGATCAACGATTGCCATTTAGGCTTTCTCTATAACGTTGTGACACATGGATTGTATTCTCAATCTTCCATTATCCTTCCTATTTAAATTTTATGTAAGATGAAATCTTACATAAATGTTACAGATTTATTATTCTATTTATTTGAGAGAATTACATCAGCTCTTGAATGCCATTATGGAGAGCAGTATCTTTATTCCGCTCGTATCATTTCAAAGTCATTTGATTAGAGAGAGAGAGAGAGAGAGAGAGAGAGAGAGAGAGAGAGAGAGAGGTACAAGTAAAGGGACTCAAAAGATTGCATTTGAATATGACTTAAAACTATGTGAAACAAGAGAAATGAAAACTAAACACATCTGCAATTATGATGAGAGAGAGAGAGAGAGAGAGAGAGAGAGAGAGAGAGAGAGTTTGATGTAACTCCTTAAAACTTCAATCTCATCAAGGCTGGTTCCCGATTGGAATTTAAGTAGAGGTAATCAACCTCCCCGTGCAACTCCTGCCGTAAATGAGATTGCAATCAACCGAAAGTGGGCCCAGCACTAGTTGGCTGTAAACATGTCAGGACACGCTACACAAACGCCCAACTTTTTAATCATCCCATGCGGCGGCGGCGGCGGTAGCGGTAGCGGCAAACACACGCTCTCTCTCTCTCTCTCTCTCTCTCTCTCTCTCTCTCTCTCAACTACTGATGTATCTAGTTTTCCTTTTGTTTCATAATGTTTCAAGTCATCTTGAAATGTAATTTATATGATACATTCCTCTCTCTCTCTCTCTCTCTCTCTCTCTCTCTCTCTCTCTCTCTCTCTCTCTCTCTCTCTCTCTCATAATTACTGATGTATCTAGTTTTCCTTTTTGTTTCATATGGTTTCAAGTCATCTTGAAATGTAATTTATATGATACATTCCTCTCTCTCTCTCTCTCTCTCTCTCTCTCTCTCTCTCTCTCTCTCTCTCTCTCTCTCTCTCTCTCTCTCTCTCTCTCTCATAATTACTGGTATATTTAGTTTTCACGTCTTGTGTTTCATATGGTTTCAGATAATTTTTGAACGCAATTTTCATTGTGCATTGAGGTCTTTGTAAACGTCTCTCTCTCTCTCTCTCTCTCTCTCTCTCTCTCTCTCTCTCTCTCTCTCTCTCTCTCATACTCGTAATTACTGATGTATTTTGCTTTCATTTCTTTTGTTTAATGTGATTCAAAGTAATTTTGGAACGCAACTTTGATGATCAAGTATTCGTATACGTCTCTCTCTCTCTCTCTCTCTCTCTCTCTCTCGCAGATGATACGTAATCTGCTCCATCTCGCGGAGCATAACATCGAAAATAATGTTCCTTTTAATTCGCTGCTCCTTTTAGCTTCGTAATCGGAGATCACAAGGCGCAATCTTTTAGTTTGAATTCAACGCAGCGGTGATGGTGATGATGATAAAAAATAAAAATAAAAAAAAGATGCAAATTCATCTCCGAATTTTATGTTTATGCGTCCAAACCACGCACTATCAGAGAGTTGTGTCAAAAGATAGCTTTAAAAAAAGGAAGAGAGAGAGAGAGAGAGAGAGAGAGAGAGAGAGAGAGAGAGAGAGAAATATAAAAAATGAGTAAATCTCCCAGTCAAGGCTATAGAGTTTGTCTGTCAAGATCATTTTCAGATGGGGCGTTTTGATGTGCAGGTGATAATCTTTTTTTTTGTTTTCCTTTTTTTTTTTTAGCAAGGCGATTACATAGTCTTTTTTATTTAATCTTTTCCTACTTATTTATTTATTTATTTATTTATTTATTTATTTATTTATTTATTTATTTATTTATTTATTTATTTATTTATTTATTTATTAATGCATTGAGGAGTCTTTTCTACATTATCCGTTTTTTAAAGGTCATTCATTTTTCACTGTGAATCGTCTGCATTTTTTTTATTCTGCTTTATTTTTATACTTTTCCCGCATTTTGTATTTGTTGCATAATCATGAATTTTTCTTTTTTTGCAGTCTTCATTTTTTAAAACTTATTCATTTTTCACTGTGGATTATCTACATTTTATATTCTGTTTGTTATATTTTTATACTTTTCTCTCACTTTTTTATTAGTACACAATCATGGGTATTTCTACGTTCTTTATTGTTGAGAAGTTATTCATTTTTCAATGTGTCTCATGTGCATTTTTAATTCTGTTTGCTTTATTGGTATACTTTTCCCCTCATTTTTGTGTTTGTTGCATAATCGTGGAGTCTTCTCTATACAATGATTTTTAAAATTCATTAATTTTTCACTGTGAATAATCTACATTTTTCTTCCATAATCGTGGAGTCTTCTCAGTACAATAATTTTTAAAATTTATTAATTTTTCACTGTGAATAATCTGCATTTTTCTTGCATAATCATGGAGTCTTCTCTATATAATAATTTTTAAAATTCATTAATTTTTCACCGTGAATAATCTACATTTTTCTTGCACAATCGTGGAGTCTTCTCTGTACAGTAATATATAAAATTCATTAATTTTTCACTGTGAATAATCTGCATTTTTCTTGCATAATCGTGGAGTCTTCTCTATACAATAATTGTTAAGTTTCATTAATTTTTCACTGTGAACAATCTGCATTTTTCTTGCATAATCTTGGAATCTTCTCTATACAATAATTTTCAAAACTCATTAATTTTTCAGTGTGAATAATCTACAATTTTCATTCTCTTTGTTTTATTCATATACTTTTGTGTTTGTTTCGTAATCACGCATGCTTGTTCTTTTTGTTTGTTTGTTTGTTTTTCAGAGCGTCTGTTGTCTTTGGCGAATCCTTCTAGGTACAATGTCCCTTAAGTATTTCGACTATATCTTGCTTGTACCGAGATCAGCGTTGATATGTTCCGTCCAGTTGTTTGACCGAATTACTGAGGGCTGCTTTTAAAAGATCGTACATGTCGATATCTGAGGAGCGTCATCCCTCGCCACTTTTATTTTGGGGGACTGAGCGACTTGGAGTGTTTCAACAGCCACGTAGATGAATGAAAGTTGGGTTCCGCTGAATGGAAGTCGGGTTCGGCCGATTGGAAGTCGGGTTCAGTCGAATGAAAGTCGGTTTCTGCCGAATGAAAGTCGGATTTACCCGAATGAAAGTCGGGTTCAGCTGAATGAAAGTCGGTTTCAGTCGAATGAAAGTCGGATTTGCCCGAATGAAAAGTCGTATTCAGCCGAAGGAGAGTATGATTCAGCTGACTGAAAGTCGTGGTCAGTCGAGTGTGAGTCGGATTGAGCAAAATGATAGTCAGATACAGTCGAGTGAAAGCCGGGTTCGGTCTACTGAAAGTTACATTCTGCTGAATGAAAGGCGGATTAAACTCAATGAAAGTCGGGTTCAGCAGAATGAAGGTCCGGTTCAGCCGAATGGAAGTCGGATTCAGCCGATTGAAAGTCGATTTCAGCCGAAAGTCGGATTCAGTCGAATGTAAGTCGGATTCAGCCGAATGGATGTTGGATCCAGTCGAATGGATGTTGGATTCAGTCGATTGAAAATCGGATTCAGTTGAATGGAAGTCAGATTCAGCCACCTCGTTTTGATATTCCGCACGCGGGTTCGAATCTCGCCCGGGCGCCAGAGTTTCTTCATTCGATTCTTCACTTGGATCTAAGGCTTCTTGGTGGCAGGCATATCCAAGATTTGAAGAAATCGAAAAGTTAAGAGGGTATTTTGTTTATCTTAGGGACATGGTTAAAAGTCTGAACTGCGGATGAATGAGGAAATGAGAGGAAATGTGAAGGGCGGAGACGTAAGATGGAAATGAGTGGAGCTGTGACAGGATGACATTGTGTGTCTTTGAACTTCAAACAAGTCTTGTTTTCATTTAAAGAGAAGTAATGAGGTCAGGTGCTCATGTTAAAAAGTTTGTTAGGAAGGGAAGTGGAAGGGGATGTTGTTGAGGGTGAGGTAGGTCCTCCTCCTCCTCCTCCTCCTCCTCCTCCTCCTCCTCCTCCCTCCTCCCTCTCCTCCTCCTCCTCCTCCTCACGCCTCAATCGTCATGTCTTAACTTGGATCACAGGAGGAAACAGATTGCGGAAGTGATCGTAAGCAAATGCCGTCTAGATCGTCTTTCAGTTGGAGTGTCCTTTTATTTTTTTTCGGGAGCGGGTCGGGGAAGGGGGGCCAAAGAGGGGGGAGACTGACTGGTTGTTTTAGTTAAAATCTTTACAATGGAAAAAATGGAGCGGATAAAGCGACAAGTGTTAAATGCTTCGTGTGCCCAAAATTTAATGTTACCAAGAAATGTTTCCCCGAGTTTATATTTCTTTGTGCTGATTGGAGAGAGAGAGAGAGAGAGAGAGAGAGAGAGAGAGAGAGAGAGCGCGATCGAGCCGAATCGTCGCAAGATAGTCGCAGCAGCAGATACCATCGCTGGTGGCACAGGTGGCGTGCTAGAGTTCCTCTTCCCCCCCCCCACCCCTCTTTGCTCCTTCCTCCTCCCCCTCCCCCCCTCTCCCTCCCCCTCATCTTCAACAAGAGAGGCACTTCTGGTGGCGTGCGTTCCTGGCGAGGCAGCTAACTGACACCTTTCGACTCTAGAAAGCTTCTGTGATCACTGCTCGGGAACGCAACCTCGAGGATTTCACTTCGCTCCGGACGGGATTCCTCTTAATTAGCGATTATTTTTATTCGGTCCCGTTTTCCGTGTTCGGACGTTGCGTACCGAGCAGACCCCCGGTCGTACGTTTTAGAAAATCATCGACAATATCGGTCTTTATGTCTTTTTAGTCGCTTAGCGCAGATGAGTATGTCTTTTTTTATTGCGATGCTGATCTCTTTTTTTTCTGTATTTCTTGTTATCTTCTGTTCATATATTGTTCAATTGATTATTGCATTTTCCTATATTTTTCAAATGAGCACCATATTCTTTGGAAGCTTGAATTTCAGGTCAGTGGCCCCTGTGGGCTTGTTCCTGATGAATAGGGCTTTCATCTTCTGAATAATAATAATAATAATAATAATAATAATAATAATAATAATAATAATAATAATAATAATAATAATAATATTAAAGTAAAAAATAACACGAAAGTTAACTATTTAGTTTTTGTTTATAATTTACAAAAATTGAATACGTCAGATTTTCATTTTATATTGTAAGATTTGGTAAGAGCTCGTTCGAAGTTCACTTAAATGTAACAACCTTTTCTTTATGACTTTGTGTTACGTCTGAAAAAAAGGGGAGAAATAATGACCGATTTCCTGATACCGAAGTAACCTTTTCAGCAGCATTTGTTCTTTGTATGTGCATCTGTGTGTCAGTGTATGTGTCTGTGTGTATGTGTGTGCTGTATTGTACGTGGATATTGTCAGACGCGACTGAAAAGGGCCTGACATTCTTCGCTATATTTAACGTTGAGATATTTGGTGGTTCCTGTAAATTTTGTGCAGTTGGTGTCTCGTTATTTATTTACCAAGCTCTCTCTCTCTCTCTCTCTCTCTCTCTCTCTCTCTCTCTCTCTCTCTCTCTCTCTCTCTCTCTCTCTCGTCAGCCATTCTCAGAATGCAGTCTCTCCCTATCTCTCTCTGTCTCACCCATTGTCAGAATGCACTCTCTCTCTCTGTCTCTCTCTCTCTCTCTCGTCAGCCATTTTCAGAATGCAATCTCTCTCTCTCTCTCTCTCTCTCTCTCTCTCTCTCTCTCTCTCTCTCTCTCTCTCTCTCTCTCTCTCCAGCCATTTTCAGAATGCAGACTCTCTCTCTCTCTCTTTCTCTCTCCTTGCACATCACGTCACTGTCGTGTTCTTTTCTTCCTTTTTGGCGAGTCGTCATGCATCCGTCTTGTTGTCTAGCCTCATTCAGCGCGCTTTCCTTTTTCTCGCCTCCTCTCTGTCCTTCGCTTTATCCTCTATTTGTCTTCCTTGTTTTTAAGGCATTTGTTTTGCCCCGTGCTGACAGGCCCCAATGCGCGAGTTTTGTTTGGTTGTGGGGGAGGAGGGGTGGGGGGAAGGGAAGAGTGTGTTCATGGCTTGGTGGGGGAAGGGGGACCGTGGCAGAAAATGGGCCGGGTTTTCGAATATCTACCTCCTGTCGATCACGTCCGTAGTTATCGATTGAACAACATCTCTCCGGCATTGTAAGCGTTGCTGCTGTGTCTTAGTTACGGCGAGATCAATTTCCCCAAAGTAGGATATTGTTTATCATCTCTTTCCTATAATTCGAACATGTCATTTCCCGTCATTGTTTTGCGAGTACTTTGAGCCCATCTGTCTGCTTCGTGTGGAATTCACATGGATGTTTCTGTCCGTAACGGCCCTAGGACGTATTTATACCCACCGTGAGGAGGCATTTGGCAGAGCCGAATGAATGACAATAAAATACCAGCTATTATTAAGCTCGCCAGGAGGCTAATTTTAACCATGATAGAGAGAAATCCTCTTCCTTTTCGTGAGGACATCTGTGTTTGCCTCGAGGTCTACTACATGCCGGGGGCTGAATAAAAGTTGAAGAAAGTAGTACATTTGTTTCTTATTATCCTTTTCTGTGCATCAGTGGCAGCAGTAACTTTAAATTAAAGATCTCGGTTCATTTTGCTTTTGTTCTCGAAGCTTATTTCAAAAGATATTTGGGACCTTTGTTGCTGTTTTATGTACGTCTAAAGCTCCGATCGAATCCGAACATCGAACGCATGCGCGGTGGAGACTTGTATATTCCGTGCTGGTGGCAGCAACAGGAAGTAGTATAATATAGAAAAAGGGTGTATTTACGAGTGCAGGAGGGGGGGTTATTTACGATTGCCTCTGAGCCTAGGTAGGGGATGGATTAAAAGGTAGGGGGGCTAGGGTAGGGATGGGGGTGGGGGTTTAGAGGAGCCCAGGAGAGGGGAGGGGGGGAGGGGACGACAGAAGTCTGAGGAGGAGGAGGAGGCTTTAAGCAGCTGGGGTCCGTCAGGCCGTCAGCAGAGCCCCGCAGTGCCAACTACTAACTCGTAAAGTGCCTAAATATCCTTGCTGGCACTACCTGGTCCCCATCCCTCTCTCTCTCTCTCTCTCTCTCTCTCTCTCTCTCTCTCTCTCTCTCTCTCATTGTCAACTCACAGATCAAGTTTTGTTAGAGCAGAACTATTTCTAATTTAATTGTTGATGGAACGCGCCTGTTTATTTTGGATACTGAGGAGTCGGTCCCTTGTTTATTAGGAGGCTGAGGTTTTTTTTTATTTTCAAGTGGGTGGTTTGAACGTAGTATTTATCTCATGAAATCTTAAGGGCATAGCTATGTTTTTTAATATATTTTTTTTCGTGGCTTTGTTGCCTTTTCGGTGTTCCAATTTCTATTAAGTTCCACCTACTACACGTCTGTGTTTGTTCATGATGGATCTTTTGCGCTCTTTGGTAATTAGGGTGTTGGTTGCACTTTGGCATATCGTTTGATGTCGCTCTGGCCCTTCTTGTAAAAGTTTGGGCATTTTCACAATGTATTTTAAGCGGTTAGGTAACAGAATTGCCGCCAATATTCAAGTATTATATGACTGATATTTTACTGTTATTAATGGAGAGGCGTGCATCGTGATCTCAGTCGTTTTAGTATTTATGATCGAAGATTTTGTTTTTCAATAAACTGATTGGTTTATGGTTATTAAAACTGGCTTCACATTTTTCCAATAAAAAAAAGCAAGAAGCTGTGATCGAACACATTCAGCCAACCCCGTCTTCGATATCTGCCTCGTGCTTGAAATAATGTATTATTAAACTTGATCGGTACAAACGTCTTCGTCGACGAGACTTTCTCTCCTCCTGTTGTGTTTCTCATGCCCCAGTCGGCGAAGGAGCTCGGAGACAGACAACAAGAATGCGTCGTGTTTCCATTTCGTTGGGAAGTGTGTGATTTGTGAGCTGCCTTGGCATACCCACCTGTTCCTGTCATTGTCTTTTTGGGGGGGGGGAACGGATTGTCTCAATAGGGCCCGTCCCTCCCTCTCTCTCTCTCTCTCTCTCTCTCTCTCTCTCTCTCTCTCTCTCTCTCTTACCCATTCACCCCCACTGACTTGACACGTTGATGCTCCTCGCTCTTTATTTCTCTTGTTGATTTTAGGTGGGCAATCTTTAGGGTTTTCCCGTCTCTTCTTCTCGTGCAATCTTTCCTCTCGTTCGTGTCGGTGATGGGTAACATCCTACCAAGTAAAATTGTTATTATAATTATACTATCATTGGTTTTATACTGCAATAAGTGTTTTTATCTTTGTTTAGGGGAAGTCTGTGTAACCGTAGCATTCTCTCCTTCATTCAGGAATTGCAAACATTATTAGGGCGCCGGAGACAACAACTTGTGTACTTGATGTTTTCTCGTGTTTTTCCTTAGCTCCGTGGCTGGCCCCTGTTGTATCCAGATTCCTCCGTTAGACACTTATAGCCCAAACAAGGGATTTATTTAATCTCTGACCACTGGTCCTCCTCGAATGCCAGACTATTAAGAACTTGAGCTAAAGGAGTTTATAAGTGTGAGCGATTAAGTCATAGCTTTTATTTAGGGACAACTCGCAGCAGCAGCTGCTCGAGATAATGATGAGGTCTTTCTCAGTCTGCAGCAGTCTTGTCATCCCCCCCCCCTCACGTTTCGTCATCTGGTTCTCTCCATCTCCTCTCGGCGTGTAGGGGAGGAAAATGAAAGTACGGGAGAGATGGTGAGGGATGGGGTCGGGGGACTGGTTTCCGTGGCATAGAAGAAAGACGAGGTGTGGGCAAGATCTTGATGGTTGTGGCAATGGGGCATGTGCCCGCGTGTCAGGCCATTCCCTACGCTGGTCATTTGCTCATACCGATGAAAATTTTTGTTGCTCTTTCGCCGTGCCAGATTCTCCGGGTAGTAAAACTGGGGGTATGGGGGATGTTGTTGGGGGATTGGGGAGGGGGGCCGTCAGAGGTAGGAGGGACGTGCCAGCGAGGATGGTATGAAGGATGGATGGAGTGTGGTGGAAGGCTCTTGGAGGAGAGGGAGGAAAGGAAAGGGTTTAACGTGGCTTTTACAACCAAGCCTCAAACGACACATTCTCGGAGTTTTTTTTTTTTTTTTTTTTTTTTTGAGGAAACGTCGTTCTGCACTTCAGATTATCAAAGGCACGAGCTGGCAGAGGCTTTTTGATGCGGGCAAAGTAGGTCATTGGTTGCAGTTTTTTTTTTCTTTTAGAAAATGTGTTTGTATGTTTTTTTCGCGGTTTACGGCTGACTGTTCCTCTGGTTTCATTTTTATGACTCCGGTACCGGGGTTATGGCCGATGACAAGGGCATCATAAATGCTGGGAAATGAAAAGAGAGAGAGAGGGGGGGGGGAGCGGGATCATGGTGGGGCATTGTGTAGGCCTAAATATCGCCCCCTTTTCTTTCTGCGTTGTTTTATGCTCCCGATGGTATTTCCTTGTCCGCAGGAGCGTTTTAGGAGGGCCACGGCAGCAAGAAGCTACCGAAGGCGCGCCAGCAGATTCCTCCTGTCTCTAAAATATCAAGGTTTACTGTCTCTGTTAAAGATTTGACTGGCTTCTCTGGGTTTTTATCGCTCTTTTTTTTTTTTTTTTTGTCATATCTATAGAAATCAGTCATGGAGAGGTGGGGACTTGTTGTAGGGGAGGAGGAGGAGGAGGAGGAGGAGGAGGAGGAGGGGGGCGTTGCTAAACAAAAAGTATGCGTTGTTGATCTTGCGTCTCTCCATTCAGAGTTGTAAAGTAGTGGGAATTGGTAACATTTTAATGCCTGTGTTGAATACCCAAGATAGCTGCGATTCCTTTGGAATCTCTCTCTCTCTCTCTCTCTCTCTCTCTCTCTCTCTCTCTCTCTCTCTCTCTCTCTCTCTCTCTTTCACAACTCTGTTAGTAGTCTGTTTCATTGCTTTGTTTCCCTAATCCATATAGCGCAAACATAACTTGCCACTGCGAATAAGAGTACATAGGGCAGGTGTGAACTTCTGCTGAAAAAGCAACGCAGAATTCTTGACGTAACTCGACAGCAGTACGTTCGGAAGGTCTTTGGCTAAATGACTATATAATCCTGATTCTTCCTTGCCTCGCTTCGACTCGAAACACCTCCGGAGGAAACTGAGAGCTGAGGGGAAAAGTAGGAAGGTAGGGAGGACCTTCCCATCCTCCTCTCTCCCCATTCTCTAACTTCTGCACGGTCAGAGATAGACTTCCGGAGCTAGTAGCTGCTGGTGTGCCTCTCCATACACTGCAATGGCCTCTTGTCTTGATGCTATGCCCCATTATACCCATTATGCCCTCGCTGTATGTTTAAGATAAAGCCTTGTTGACAATGATCCGCGCATTAAGCCCTTTAGTTTAAGTGCGGGATGGAGCTATGTTGACGGCAGAACCTCACTTAAGCACCCAGAGGCAGGCTTCTGCTAAGCTCCTGTGCTCACCAACGCTGTTGGTGTCACATACACACAAACACTGTTGCTCGGTGTTACCATTCCTTTACCCTCCTCCTTCCCCCCTCCCCAGCCTCTCCTTTCCCCTTCCCCCTTTCTCATTTCATCCCCCACCCCCTTTCTCGTAACCCTCCGCTTCTAAGGGCACTTGAGAGCAGCCGACGTTCACGTCCCGAAGCGGCCCGTGGACGGCTTCCTCGTTGCTTGCATAACTGAATCTCCTCCGCCTGTTGCCTTTGCTTGATCTCGTCTTGAATCCGTCAGCATCCTCGTGACAACATTCGTCGCATGTTTTGTGGATGACGATGCGGATGTCAGGTGACCGAGATCAGAAATTTTGTCGTAATCTGCGTCATTCTTTTCGCCTTCTTTGGATGGTTTCTGAGTTCATCCAAGTGGTTGTTGGGCTTGAAATCATTGTAGTCCCGTACTCTTCCCCCCCATTTTTCTTTGAAGTGGTAGTTTTTTTTAAGCAGCCAGTAATTTCTTTTTTAAATAGTCAATAGTTTCAGCGATCTGCTGCAGTTATGCTGTGTTTAAATTAGATTTAAAAAAAAATGCAGCCTGATTATTCTTAGAAGTTACGAACACACAGAGCATTAATTAATATGAGAAACTCATTAATTTCTCCATTTATCCCAACAATCATTACTCAGGAAATGAGGAGGAGAAAAACAAACAGACTAACAAAAATTAATGGTCATGAGTGTTCCATGTAGAATGAGAATAACAAACGGACTAACACGAATTAATGGCAATGAAATCACTCTCAAGATTCGCCCAAAATAGAAACGGGACGAATTGTGATTCCCCCTTTTTTTTTTGCATCGCCATGTGTTAAATTGCAATCAAGGGGAAGGAAGAAGAGGACTATTTTTCATTTTTAATTTCTCTCCGCCGTCAATTAGCAAACGGCGGCGGCGGCGGCGACGGCGGGCGACTCCCGTCCCATGTCAAGAGGTACACGCGGCTCCGTCGTCCCACAGTCTTCTTGCCGTCAGCGCCGCCTTCGCTGATGTTCCTTGCCGTCAGCCTCCTCTTCTCCCTCTTCTCCTCCTCCTCTTTCCCTCCTCCTCCCCTTTTGTCAAGAGGCATGGCCCCATCAGAGGGACTGCTTCGAAGTTCCTCAGTCTGTCGCCGTCAGCGACGCCTTCACTGGTTTTCCTTGCCGTCAGCCTCCTCCCCTCTTGTTCTCCCCCTCCCCTTCCCCTCCTCCCCCGTCTACCCCCTTTCCTATCCTCCCCTCCCCCTTCCCCTCTTCGCCTTTACGTCTGTTGATATTCATTGCAACTCCGGCCGGACAATTAACACATCTTTGTTGTGGGAGACGAAGTGATCTTAATTACCGGCCCAGAGCGGCTGGCCGTCGCCGCCATGATGGATAGTGCCACTAGTCACTTCGCCTCTCTCTCTCTCTCTCTCTCTCTCTCTCTCTCTCTCTCTCTCTCTCTCTCTCTCTCTCTGAGGAAGTTAATGCCCACTCTAAACTAAAATGTGGAAATAAAAGCATTATTATAATAATTATAACCCATTCTCTCTCTCTCTCTCTCTCTCTCTCTCTCTCTCTCTCTCTCTCTCTCTCTCTCTCTCTCTTATCTAATGAGGTTTACGTCTTTAATTCAGAGTATCTTTTTCTTTTACTTTTGGATCATTCTCTAATAGGAACCATTTATCGAAAATGTCTAAATGTCTAAATAACTCACTCGAGCCTTTACATAATATATGATTCATTAAAGATAATGTCTTACAGACAGAAACATCCACAATAATAATAATAGTAATAATAATAATAATAATAATAATAATAATAATAATAATAATAATAATAATGCGACTGCCGTCGCGTCTTCATAAATTTTAAGTAGATCTAAGCACATTTGCGCTTCCTGAATATTAGAGCGGAAAATAAAGTCGCTGACAAAAATTATCAATAAAAATTTGAAGCAACAGATTGTATCCGTTTTCCTTATGAACGCGCTTAGGCCTATTGTGTGATATAATCTTAAAAAAATGTAATACCTCTCTGCTTTCTGTATAAGGTTTTATTTAATATAAAGGGGTGACTGTATTGGAGATTTATGACATTTAATGTGCGGTGTCATAACAATGAATCGTGTCTTTTTATTATGACTTTCAGATTTCATCATTTCTCGAAAAGATCTGTTGGGTGGAGTTGACTGGATTATGTTCGCGATGGGTGTTTAATGGACTTTCAGTTGTCTCTTGCAACTTACTTCAGTTGCCTCTTGCAATTTGCCTCAGTTGCCTCTTGCAATTTGCTTCAGTTGCCTCTTGCAACTTGCTTCAGTTGCCTCTTGCAACTTGCTTCAGTTGCCTCTTGCAACTTACTTCAGTTGCCTCTTGCAGTTGGCTTCAGTTGCCTCTTGCAACTTACTTCAGTTGTCTCTTGCAAAATACTTGATGCTGTGTGTATGTTCAATTGTTTTTTATCATAGAAATGACTCCCAGGTTGCTGGTAAAAGGTTGATATGTATGGAACTGAATTTGAATTTGAACTTTGCTTCGTTTGGGGCAGGTTTACCGGATTGCACCAATAATAATAATAATAATAATAATAATAATAATAATAATAATAATAATAATAATAATAATAATAATAATAATAATAATGATAATAATAAAAATAATTTTGTGTACAGTATTGTTTCTACCTTGTCTGTGTACATATGGCTCAGAGCTGAAATAAAGGATATTATTATTATTATTATTATTATTATTATTATTATTATTATTATTATTATTATTATTATTATTTACAGGGACAGTTAATATTGTAACTGGTGTTTGCTTTTGGTGTCAATATCCTTATTGGCACGGAACCCGTTACTTGAAGTCTACTGCATGTATAAAGTTTTCTCTGTAGCAATAAAGTCAGTGATCTAATGAAAGCTTCAAATAGCTATTATTCAACAAGAATCTTTCATCTATATATTCTGACAAACAAGCACCATCCTCCTTCACCCCTGTTGAGAGAGAGAGAGAGAGAGAGACGAAGGCGTCGATCTGTTTGATGTTGTTTGATAGAGGGTGGGCGCGAGCTTTACTGCCTCTCCGAGTGACACCGTGTGGGTGGGAATATGGCCAAAGGTGGGGTTGAATGAGGTTTCTTCATGGGGGGATGGGGGTGGGAGGACACCAGGGATTGTGTTGGGGTGGGGTTCAGGGGGTGGAGGGGTTAGGAGAGGTGAAGGGTCGGATAAGTTGACTGGGTTAGTTTAAGAAAAGCCGCAATTGGCCCGTTTTATGGGCACTTAACTTTCCTGCTTGCGGCAGATAAAAGAGAGAGAGAGAGAGAGAGAGAGAGAGAGAGAGAGAGAGAGAGAGAGAGAGAGAGAGAGAGAGAGAAGCAGATTGACAGACAGACAGTCGGACATATGGACAGACAGACAGACAGACAGGGAGGGGTTGTTTTTGTCAACGTCATGTTCCCACCGACGACACATCCTTCGCTAGTTAACAGGCATGAAGAAGAAGAAGAAGAAGAAGAAGAAGAAGAAGAAGAAGAAGAAGAAGAAAAGAAGAAGAAGAAGAAGAAAAAGAAGAAAAAGGAGAGGAAGGAAGAAAGACGATATGATAAGTCGCTCGATTAGAGGGAAAAAAGGCAGAAGGGCGGAGTTCGTGTATTTCATGTCAGCAGACCTGAGACGTGTTTGGTTGATGATCTTATCAAAATCCTCTCACATCATAACCTTCTTCTCTTCCTATGTGGGAGGAGGAGGAGGAGGAGGGGCGAGGAGGAGGGAGGATGGAGGGGTATGGTTGTGGCGGCCCTTCTTCCCCCTTTTAACCTTCCCTCTTTGGGGTGAGGGAGGGAGGGAAGGTTGTTATAAGTTGCATCTTCGTTCGGCAAAGTTGTGTTTTATTCTTACACTATTAAAATGTGTTCCTTTTTATTTTTGCGGTTGATGCATGCGATCAGTAATGCACTGGCGACGTTTTTTTTTTTTTGGCCATAAAAAAATAATATTTTCTTTAAATGTTTCAAGTAACGGGCTCTGTACAAATAAGGATGTTTACACCAAATGCAAACACCAGATACAATATTAACTGTCACTGTAAATAATAATAATAAAAATAATAATAATAATAATAATAATATATAATAATAATAATATCCTTTATTTCAGCTCTGGGCCATATACAGACAGACAATGTAGAAACAATACTGTACACAAAATTATTATTATTATTATTATTATTATTATTATTATTATTATTATTATTATTATTATTATTATTGGTGCAATCCGGTAAACCTGTCCCAGACGAGGCAAAGTTCAAATTCTAATTCAGTTTCAGACATATCAACTTTTTACCATCTATCTGGGAGTTGAGTAGTGCATTATCTAAGGTTTATTATTATTTCCGTTTAAGTTCATTGTTAGGAGGATTTTGTCATCACTTCAACTTTATTTTTATTTTTGATGGTTAATAACGGATCTCTCTCTCTCTCTCTCTCTCTCTCTCTCTCTCTCTCTCTCTCTCTCTCTCTCTCTCTCTCTCAAAGTCTGAAGAAAGAGAATGTAGAGTTGTGCCTCTCTCTCTCTCTCACACACACAAAAGTCTGAAGAAAGAGAATGTAGAGTTGTGCCTCTCTCTCTCTCTCACACACACAAAAGTCTGAAGAAAGAGAATGTAGAGTTGTGCCTCTCTCTCTCTCTCACACACACAAAAGTCTGAAGAAAGAGAATGTAGAGTTGTGCCTCTCTCTCTCTCTCACACACACACAAAGTCTGAAGAAAGAGAATGTAGAGTTGTGCCTCTCTCTCTCTCTCACACACACACAAAGTCTGAAGAAAGAGAATGTAGAGTTGTGCCTCTCTCTCTCTCTCACACACACACAAAGTCTGAAGAAAGAGAATGTAGAGTTGTGCCCTCTCTCTCTCTCACACACACACAAAGTCTGAAGAAAGAGAATGTAGAGTTGTGCCTCTCTCTCTCTCTCACACACACACAAAGTCTGAAGAAAGAGAATGTAGAGTTGTGCCTCTCTCTCTCTCTCACACACACACAAGTCTGAAGAAAGAGAATGTAGAGTTGTGCCTCTCTCTCTCTCACACACACACAAAGTCTGAAGAAAGAGAATGTAGAGTTGTGCCTCTCTCTCTCTCTCACACACACAAAAGTCTGAAGAAAGAGAATGTAGAGTTGTGCCTCTCTCTCTCTCTCACACACACAAAAGTCTGAAGAAAGAGAATGTAGAGTTGTGCCTTCTCTCTCTCACACACACACACAGTCTGAAGAAAGAGAATGTAGAGTTGTGCCTCTCTCTCTCTCACACACACAAAAAGTCTGAAGAAAGAGAATGTTCTCTCTCTCTCTCTCACACACACACAAAGTCTGAAGAAAGAGAATGTAGAGTTGTGCCTCTCTCTCTCTCTCACACACACACAAAGTCTGAAGAAAGAGAATGTAGAGTTGTGCCTCTCTCTCTCTCACACACACACAAAGTCTGAAGAAAGAGAATGTAGAGTTGTGCCTCTCTCTCTCTCTCACACACACACAAAGTCTGAAGAAAGAGAATGTAGAGTTGTGCCTCTCTCTCTCTCACACACACACAAAGTCTGAAGAAAGAGAATGTAGAGTTGTGCCTCTCTCTCTCTCTCACACACACACAAAGTCTGAAGAAAGAGAATGTAGAGTTGTGCCTCTCTCTCTCTCTCACACACACACAAAGTCTGAAGAAAGAGAATGTAGAGTTGTGCCTCTCTCTCTCTCTCACACACACACAAAGTCTGAAGAAAGAGAATGTAGAGTTGTGCCTCTCTCTCTCTCACACACACACAAAGTCTGAAGAAAGAGAATGTAGAGTTGTGCCTCTCTCTCTCTCTCACACACACACAAAGTCTGAAGAAAGAGAATGTAGGGTTGTGCCTTCTCTCTCTCTCTCTCTCTCTCTCTCTCTCTCTCTCTCTCTCTCTCTCTCTCTCTCTCTAGCAAAGTCTGAAAAAGAGAATGCGGAGTTGTGCCTTTTCGCTTGTTCATATATGCATGATTTTTAAACGTGATATATTTTTAAAATATTATTAATCATTTCGTGGTGTTTTCCTTCAGTTTATCATAATTCTGATCCTTTAAGCTAGAGATGGATATATATTACTAATATATTACTAACTAAAAATATTTATTTATTTTTTGTCGCTATTAAGTGAAATATATTTTATGCTAAATAATTTATTCATGGTCTAATAATCTGTCTAATAATTTCACTTGAACTCTTTCAGTGTATTGAGAAGTTAAACGGTAGTTAATACTCTTATTAATGATTGTGTCATATGTCTAGAGTTTATATTTTTCAGTTCTCTTTCGGACTTATATTATATTTGAAATTATTTTAATATTTAAAATAGGAGCAAAGTATGTCAGTCTTTTCATGATCAGACTTCTGCGTCTCTGGCCACTGCGGTTAATGCCACCAGATAACTGATAATCATTCATTCGTGATGA
>NC_089784.1:31643069-31688069 GCF_040412425.1 Macrobrachium rosenbergii
GTACTACTGATTTTAGCCATACAGTACATTTCTGCACTCTAATTTCATGTGATAAAGATCTACTTATACCAAAAATTGAGAATATTTTATCTCATGAAATTTAACGGTATAGTACTTAATTCGTTTAAGTAAATTATTATTATTATTATTATTATTATTATTATTATTATTATTATTAATAATAAAAATACTCATAGTAGCATTAGTCTTAAAATGGAGAAACAAATCCACAGGTATGGTACATGTACATATGTTTAAAGATAAGAAAGTACAGATATCTTTTGGGGATCTGTACAGTTTTATCTTTCAATATATGTACATATATATAACTGTGGATTTGTTTCTCCATTATTATTATTATTATTATTATTATTATTATTATTATTATTATTATTATTATTATTATTAAGAAGTTTTCTCTGAGAGAGGAAGGACTCGACGCCATCACTGTCATGACTTTCCACAAAGCGTTTTGTGTGCGGCGGTCGCTCCCATTCGTTAACTGCGTGCCGAGGTCCACTTTCGGGGCCTTTTCTATTCAGTTTCTGAAGTAATTTGCGAGTCTTTAAGTGCAATTTTCGAGTAATGACTGTTATTTGAATCACAAACATACGATCGTTTGAATGAAGTAATGCCTTGTTATCACCACACACACGATTATGAAGAAGTTGTGTTTCTGGTTGGTTGCTTTTTTTTTTTTTTTTTTAGCTAAGAGGTTGGGATGGGTTTGAGGGTAGGTTCGTGGGGTGGTAGCACTGGGGCTGAGGTTGGTGTAGAGACAGGAGGATTCTTGTGAGGTTGGGTGGGTGAGGGTTGGGATGGGGTTGTTGAGCGAGGTTATTCGTAGTTGCGTGCAAAACAGTAGTGCTGTTTGGTGTTACTGAGACGGGCTCTAAATAGAATAAACATTAGGCGGCGTTGTCCTTAGCAGTGCTAGCTGTTCCCATTCGGGGAAAGAGGTGGGTGGTGGGGGGGCTTCCTTCCCCGCCTGTATACACCTCCCCCCCTTCCCCGTGAAGCCTTCTTGCACCTCAGAAATGAATGGTTTGTAGTACGTTGACTTAGGTCTTCGCTGGGTGCAGTCATCGTAGCACATTGAAGACGACTCTGTTTTGATTCCTTCTGGATTGAGTTATTTGGACAGCGGGACAGACAAGCGCCAGCTGAGCCTCGGAGGTTACCGCGGACAAAACAGGAAGAGAGTCTGCGTTTTCAATTTGCTTTTAAGATGAATTTACGTGTCGTGTTTCTAGACCAAACGCGTTGGAACGTTTGAATCCCCTCAGCCAAAAGGGGTCTGAAGAACTCCAAGCATCTTGTTTTATGTTGGCCTTTTTAGTTTTCTGAAAAGAAAACTATTGTGCCGACTTTGTCTGTCCGTCCGCACTTTTTCTGTCCGCCCTCAGATCTTAAAAACTACTACGGCTGGAGAGTTGCAAATTGGTATGTTGATCATCCACCGTCCAATCATCAAACATACCAAATTGCAGCTCTCTAGCCTGAGTAGTTTTTTATTTTATTTAAGGTTAAAGTTAACCATAATCGTGCGTCTGGCAACGATATAGGCCATGCCACCACTGGGCCGTGGTTAAAGTTTCATGGGCCGCGACTCATACAGCATTAAACCGAGACCACCGAAAGAGATCTATTTTCGGTGGCCTAGATTTTACGCTGTACAGAAAACTCGATTGCGCCGAAGAAGTTTCTTCGGCGCATTTTTTACTTGTCTATGGTGTTTCCCAAAACCGTAAGTATCCACTTCGTGAAGATTAAATCACTGGAAAAAGTATATAATCGTAATCATTCACCGCTAAAATAAATAACTGAGAAGAAGTTCAGATGAGACGATTTGTTTATCTCCTGTCCGGCTATCGTTATCACGTACTTGCCCATTGTCACATGAATGCTTGTTAGTCATGATTGACCTGGCTTTATGCCAGCACGGGCTCTTGCTCATAGAGCAGCCCGAAAACACATGATCGCAAAAGTATCAGAGATATGTAATTTTGCAACGTCAGCTTAGTGCTTTGTAATTCTTGAACAGTCACGCATTAAATAAGAAGTTGTATATAAATCGTCACTTTTCCTACGAATGGTAATTACCTCATTAGATCTGGACATCCTTATCCTGTGGCATTTTTCACTTCCTTGTTTTGGCAGTTGAATGTGGAAGTCAGCGCGCTGAAGTAATGTCTCAATTGAACCTTGATGGGCGACAGGTTTTGGCAGTGCCACCTCTTCTTTGCTCAAGTGGAAGAGGAGTTGGGTTGGGTTTGTGGGGGGGAGGGGGTTCCCCAGGGGGAGGGAGAGAGGGGGTGGCGCAGGGCGGCTTTTCGTATGGATGAATTAGGATACTCATGAGATGGTTAATATAAGGAGAGAGAGAGAGAGAGAGAGAGAGAGAGAGAGAGAGAGAGAGAGAGAGAGACTCAGTGAACTGAATAGGCTTTTATTTTCCTTTTATTGAATGGGAAACTCCAGTCTATCAGCATTCTTTTATAGGAGAGAGAGAGAGAGAGAGAGAGAGAGAGAGAGAGAGAGAGAGAGAGAGAGAGAGAGAGAGAGAGTCTGGTCCCGGGCTGATCGACTGCAAGTCTAGACTTGGGATCTATTACCCTTCGACTATCTTTATTTTACAAATAAAATTAATGAAAACACATTGCGTCTTATTTAGCAGAATGATTTAGTCGTTTGAACTGAAGCTTCCGGCAATCGCGTGGGATTTAGCTCTCTTAAGCTGTCCTAGAACTCCAAATTTAACGAGAGAGAGAGAGAGAGAGAGAGAGAGAGAGAGAGAGAGAGAGAGAGAGAGAGAGAGAGAGAGAGAGAGAGGTTTTTTGTAGGCTTCATTTTCTATGCGAATAAATAAACAAAAAAATCTGCCACAGATATGTTTGAGAGAGAGAGAGAGAGAGAGAGAGAGAGAGAGAGAGAGAGAGAGAGAGAGAGAGACTGGCTGGAAGTAATATGACGTCCTAATTAGATTCGCCGCCGAATTAATGTGACAGTGATGGGTTGATGGATAAAGAGCGAAACACCTCCCTCCGACAACTGCTTTCCGTTTGATTAATTTAATAACCCCGCTCTCACACTTACGCATACACCTGTATCGATGGTCGGTTTCTCCCTCCAGCCCCTCCCCTCCTACCCCCCTACCCAAACCTCCCACCCTCTACCCACCCCACCCAGCCAACAGCTTAAATCACTTGTCATTAAGAGGAAGTCTGTGGTTTTTTATCTGCTCTCTCTCTCTCTCTCTCTCTCTCTCTCTCTCTCTCTCTCTCTCTCTCTCTCTCTCTCTCTCTCTCTCTCTCTCTCTCTCTCTCTCAATATTAAATTTACTATTTTATACCTTATTTTTTCTGTTTTCATTTAAAAATTTTTGTTTTTCTAAATTTATTTGCAAAAAAAGACGCCGTCTTGATTGATAGAAATATATTTGCTGTCATTTCACCACTTGGTACTGTCATTAAATAGGTAATTTTTACCTGCCTGAAATGCCTCAAGACTGGACTATCTGCATCTATGACCAAGGTTCATGTGTTTAGGTAAAATGGTTTTGCAAATATGTATCAGTTACTTTCGTCTATCAACCATTCCTTCGCAGAGGAGAATGTCTTCTTGTCGTCTTAATATATTCTCGACCCCACGATTGATGGATTCAGGGACCTTGTTTGGCATTCTGTAGTTTGTTAGCAATCCACGTACTCTCAGGACCTATTCTGCTCTATTCCGCTGATCTGAGGATCCGTTTGACAGCAGCAGGCGCAGTAATAATAATAATAATAATAATAATAATAATAATAATAATAATAATAATAATAATAATAATGTTTATCGATGCGTCTTTCTTAACCCGAAGAGACACATTGTCAAAATTGCGAAAACTTCTTGGTGGTCAAAACTTCAGCCAATAATAATAATAATAATAATAATAATAATAATAATAATAATAATAATAATAATAATAATAATAATAATAGTTTATAGATGCGTCTTTCTTAACCCGAAGAGGCACTTTGTCAAAATTGCGAAAACTTCTTGCTGGTCAAAACTTCAGCTAATAATAAATAATAATAATAATAATAATAATAATAATAATAATAATAATAATAATAATAATAATAATAATAGGCAGTTGTCAACATTGCGAAAATCTTTCTGATAATACTTACACCTCATCATAATAATAATAATAATAATAATAATAATAATAATAATAATAATAATAATAATAATAGGCAGTTGTCAACATTGCGAAAATCTTTCTGATAATACTTACACCTGATCATAATAATAATAATAATAATAATAATAATAATAATAATAATAATAATAATAATAATAATAATATTTTGTCGATGCAGCTTTCTTGAAAGCTGAAGACGCACTAAGTAAAAACTGAGGTAGCTTTTCATTAGTTAAGACTTACAGCTAATACATCGATAATATAGCGGTGAATTATGTATTGAAGTGTTGAATGCCCAAGAATTCTAGACGCTTGGGTTTTTTTTTCCTCAGGCTCATAAACAGTGATAATGATGCGTCCTTAACTGTGGTACAATTAAAAGAAGTATCATTATCGTTATTTATGAACTCCAAGAAACACCCATGACGTGTCTTGAGAATTCTTGGACATTTAGCAATTCACAGTCGTATTATTGTTATTATTATTATTATTATTATTATTATTATTATTATTATTATTATTATTATTACCATAACTACTGTTGCCATAACTACTACTACTACTACTACTACTACTACTACTACTACTACAGAAGAGGTTTGTGATTTGACAGCAGGAGGAGAAGGAGGAATTGGAGGAGGAGGTGGAGGGAGGAGGAGGAGGAATTGGAGGAGGAGGTGGAGGGAGGAGGAAGAGGAGGAAGAAGGAGAGGAGGAGGAGGAGGAAAAGGAAGAGGAAGAGGAGGGAGGGGGGAAAGGAGGAGAGGAGTAGGAGGAGGAGTTGGAGGTTGAGGGAAGAGGGGGAATAAGAGGAGGAGGAGCAGTTGGAGCCGGAGGGAGGAGGAGGAGGAGGAAAAGGAAGAGGAAGAGGTGGAGGAGGAGGGAGGGGGGAAAAGGAGGAGGAGGAGGGAGGGGGTAAAATGAGGAGGAGGAGGTGGAGGGGCATAAAGTTGCCAAAACTGGGGATTATATATATATTTTTCCTCCTTCCATTCTTCCATGAAAACCGTTGTGTGCCGGTCAGCAATTACTTTTGATTTGTGAGTAATTTTGACTCATTACCGACGCTTAGGTGGTAGTTATTAGGTTGTTAAGTTGGCGATGAAATTAATTTGAGGGCTTCTTGACTTTATTTGTTTTATTTTTCATATTTTTATTCTAGAATTTTTTTGTTTTTTATGTTTGTGGGATTCATTTTTTTCGTAGGATTTTTTTTCAGACCATTTTTGACTTCATGAGAATCTTCTGTTAAAGTAACTTAACGTATTTTGTAACCTCTCTTATGAATGCACTTTCATTTTGTTCTTTATTGTTTTATATTATATTTATTCAGATTATATAAATCGCATATCTCAGAATGATATATTTTCTTGGAGCAAAATATAGATATATTAATTTTCTTCGCTTAGGCTCCACATTTTCTGTTTACTCATGTGCTGTGCTAAGACCTTGATCTTCTTTGACCCTCCTCCTCCTCCTCCTCCTTCCCCTCTCCCACCTCCCCTCCTCCTTCCCCTCTCCCACCTCCATCTCCTCCTCTCTCTACTTTTCCCCTTCCTCCCCCTCGTCCCCCTCCCCTCCAACTCTTCCTGTACTTTAGTCTCCTTCTCCTCTTCCTCCTCCTCCTCTTCCTCCCCCCTCCCATCTCCATCCCCATTCCCTACCTCCAAGTCTCCCTCTCAGTCTCCTCCTCCTCCTCCTCCTCCATCTCGTATTTGTACATTTCCCCCCTCCTCCTCCTCCTCTTCCTCTCCCCTTCTCCCTCCCCCTCCAACTCTTCTTCCTCCTCCACTTTAGCCTCCTCCTCCTCCTCCTCCTCCTCCTCCTCCTCCTCCTCCTCTCGCCTCAGAAGAGGCGGGTCAGACCACATTTTTGGTTATTGTTCCCTTGTCAGTCATCTTAGTGGTGTCGAGGTGGGTCTTGCCGACAAGATCAGCTGAGCTTGATGGATAGCGTCGCCTCTTGCTTCTTCTTCGTCTCCCTGCTGCTTTGTTGCTGCTATATTGCTGCTGTTGCTGCTGTTGCTGTTGCTGTTGTTGCCTTTTCTTCTCAGTTGCTATACTCGGTTTTTTCCCTCTTTTGTTTCTGCTCCTCTCTCTCTCTCTCTCTCTCTCTCTCTCTCTCTCTCTCTCTCTCTCTCTCTCTCTCTCTCTCACTTTTTCTTCTTGTATATTCCTGTTGCTTATCCTGTTTCAGTTGCTTTACTCGTTTTTTTTCTCTCCTTTTGTTTCTGCCCCCTCCCCCAGTCTCTCTCTCTCTCTCCCCTTCTTCTTCTTCTTCTTCGTCTTCTTCTTCTTCATGTACATGCTGTTTGCTTATCCTGTTTCCATTGCTTTACTCGTTATTTGTTCTCTCTCTCTCTCTCTCTCTCTCTCTCTCTCTCTCTCTCTCTCTCTCTCTCTCTCTCTCTCTCTCTCTCTCTCTCTCTTCTGCTTGTATACTCCTGTTGCTTATCCTGTTTCAGTTGCATTACCCGTTTTTGCTCTCTCTCTCTCTCTCTCTCTCTCTCTCTCTCTCTCTCTCTCTCTCTCTCTCTCCCTGCTTGTATAGCCTACTCCTGGTGCTTATCCTTTTCAGTTGCATTACTCGTTTTTTGCTCTCTCTCTCTCTCTCTCTCTCTCTCTCTCTCTCTCTCTCTCTCTCTCTCTCTCTCTCTCTCTCTCTCTCTCTCTCACTGGATAAATTCTTGTATTGCTAATGGCTATGATTACAAGAATTCAATGGCTATAAGTCCGGATTCCTCTAAATTTTGAAGATGTTTTCAGCATCGAATATTATATTATGGTTGAATTATCTTCATAAATTTTCATAAGAAACAAAAGGCTTCTAGATATCCGCTAATTAAATTTTGCATTATGAGCATATTCAGTTTCAGAAGTTCTCGTGTGAACATCTTAAGGCATTCATTATTTTCAGTTTGTTTTCTTGTGTGTTGTTTGCCCCGTTGCGCAGTTTCTTTAATCTCGAGGATGAGCTCATTACTACGCTGTCTAACCCCTCGGAGGATCACCTGTTAACCTCCTGACGGATTTGATGGATGCTGCTTTGGCTGTGCCTGCCTCTCAGCCACCACCATCACGGACCCCCTGCTCCCTTCCTCCTTCTCCTCCTCAATCTTTCTCGATCCTTCTCCTCCTCCTCAGTCTTTCTCGATCCTTCTCCTCCTCTTCCTCTTTCTCTTCCTTTTCCTCTTCCACTTCCTCCTCCTCTTCGATCTTTCTCGATCTTCCTCCTCCTCCTCCTCCTCGATCTTTCTCGATCCTCCTCCTCCTCCTCCTCCTCGATCTTTCTCGAGCCTCCTCCTCCTCCTCCTCCTCCTCCTCCTCCTCCTCCTCCTCCTCGATCTTTCTCGATCCTCCTCCTCTTCCTCCTCCTCCTCCTTCCCTCCCTCCCTCTCTCCCTCCACCTTTTCCCTTCTCCCTACCAATGTTCATGCTTGTTACGGAAACCTGACTCTCAAGTGAAGGGTTTTTCTGGCCAGATTTGCATTTATGGCGATTGTGTGTGAGTCATGCCTTTATGAACTCCGGCCAGTTCTTTTTAATTTTATTTTTTTTATGTATGTTTGTATCTCCTTTTCGTTGGGTTTTCCGTCACTAAAGGAAAAAAACTGAAGGAATGGTTTAGTGGTTGATTGGGGGGTTTTCCTGTTAAACACTTTTGGAAGAGTTTTAAAGACTGTGGTTAGTTTTGAAGTAATGGATGTTCTGTCGAGTATAAGTACGCATGTATGTTTATATATATATATATATATATATATATATATATATATATATATATATATATATATATATATATATATATATATATATAGAATGTGGTAGAGTAAATAGGTAGAAATGCCATTTAGGTAATTATGCTTATGTTATTATCAAGACATTTTTCTGATGTCGCTTATTGCACTGTGAGTTCATTCTAATACTGTTATTATAAGAATTAAATGATTTTTGTTGACTGAAAAATTTTGAAGACACTAAAATACTTTGATTTCTTTTTTTTATAAATTACGTAAAATCAGAGACTACATATATATTTTCCTTGCCATCGTCAACTGTAATATTTGTTTAGTTCTTATCTCCCCTGATCATATATTCCTGAGCAATATTATATATTACTGTTTATTACTGGAAGTTCGTAACTTTGTCTGAAAGTCCAGAAGTTTTACGCCAAGGCTTTATGCGAAATTCTTAGCTGATGAAGTTGAGAATTTACGGAAGATGAATGCTTAAGCGGAGGGTGACCTTTCATTGTTGCTTTTACTGTGTTTACTTGTTTTTCTTTGCGTGTGTGTGTGAGTGTGTGGGTGGGTGGGTGGGTGTTTGTGTTCACTTCCACGCATATAATAATATACCCATATATATATATATATATATATATATATATATATATATATATATATATATATATATATATATATATATATATATATATATATATATATATATATATATATATATATATATATATATATATATATATATACATATATCAGTGACTTATAATAGTCATTTTCATTTCATTTTTGCATATACATTCCAGTGAGCGCTTTACTAAATATTCATGTTTGCCCAGCACTGCATTAGTAGATGTAATATTCGATATGAAGAATAAAGCGTGTCCATGAATGAAGTGGTCTAAGTAATTACAATGGTACAATCTGCTTCCAATGTCTGAAATTTGGGTTTTATTCACAGTTAAGATAATGATGATGATGATGATGATGATGGCGACGGTTGATTAGAAGTCATTACGGAGAAAGTTTTTCCTAAATGTCCGTGTGTGTGTGTATGTGTGTGTGTTTTGGTATTTCTACCGTAGGCTGCTTTAACCTCCAGCAATTGTCTCTTAATTGATTGTTGATGAGAGGGAGTGATTAAGCCGGAGTGTATGTTTTTCGGTTGTGTGTCTCCATTTCTACTTGTTTTTCTGTGCTTTTTTTTTTTGTGGAATGGCGGGTGGCGTGAGCTCCGTCTTGTCCTCTTTAAGGGATTCATAATCGACTTATAATCGACTTTGTCGACGATGGCCTTCTTGCACAGTCGAGGAGCGATGCCTGCATTCCCTTCGTAATTAAGACGCTGTATCGACGTGGCTCAGACAGAATAGGAATCGTGACATTTGGATCTTAATGTTATTGTGTAGTCTCTCTCTCTCTCTCTCTCTCTCTCTCTCTCTCTCTCTCTCTCTCTCTCTCTCTCTCGAAGGGTTTAGTGTTATTAACGTTAGTGTAGCCGTTGCAAACATTCAGAGTTTTATTTGAATAACCAGTGTATATTGTAAATAAAGATTTGAATTTGAATTCTCTCTCTCTCTCTCTCTCTCTCTCTCTCTCTCTCTCTCTCTCTCTCTCTCTCTCTTTAACGCAATAAAATTTTTAGCTAATGTGTCTTCTTTGGCAGAGGCTGCTTCATTGTAGGAAGCGAAATGCAAAATGTTATGTGGGCTCGTAAAGTTTTTATTCTTACTTATGAATGTTTGTATTTACTGTAAAATATTTGATTGATGATGATTTTTGCATATTAAATATAAAAAACGTTTCTTCTGAGATCTACAGCAAATAAAAATTCACGAAACTAAATCCCATCTGCACGAACTTACTCACAGGCTATTTAAAGGCAAAGAGGACCCCTCCACCCAAAAAGAGAGAGAGAGAGGGGAAAAAAAAAAGATCCTTTTTTGCCCGGAGGATTCCGGAAGACCATTTTCGGCAACCGGGGAAACGCTGGTCCTTGTGGGAAGTCAGAAATCCATGACTGACAGGACTCCTCAATGACTCTATTCAGCCGTCAGCTTGAAGGAGGAGAGACCGAGTGTGTGTTTTCTCTTTATTAATTTACAAAGGTCCTCGGGATGGGTTGGTTAGCGGGCGGCCTGTTGGAGACTGTCAGAGGTGGCGGCCGAATGAATGATGGATTTTACATCTCTTTCTCCGAACAGTTGTTCTCTGTCCCTCCCATCCACTCCCCTGCACTCCATCTATTCCTCCTCCTCCTCCTCCTCCTCCTCCTCCTCCTCCTCCTCCTCCTCCTCCTCCTCCTCCTCCTCCATCCTGTCATCGTTTCTTCCTCTCCTTCATTCTCATCTCTAGCTGATAACATCGTTATTTGAAAGGGTATCTCTTATTTTTTTCCGATTGAGTGACCGCCGGACATGATAGAAAAAATGAACAATGAATGTTAGGTCTTTCAGTATTTGTATTTAGTTAATTTATTAATGTGTTTTTGTTTAACTCTGTTAACCTTCCATGTATTCTGTTTATCGGAGACCATGAGGTGTCGGAAAGCGCGGACTTCTTGAATAATTCACAGCTCCCAGCAGGATGCTGTTTACCGCAGCTGCAACACGGGAATTCGGACAGCAGCAGCAGCGACCACCGAAGCTTTCCTGCAGAAGGATTAGCATCGTAGGGCATTGACGGACATCATGACTTGATCGCATTTCAAAAATGAACGTTCTTAATTTTCTGTAAAAGAAATCTATTGTGCCGGCTTTATCTGTCCGTCCGCACTTTATTCTGTCCGCACTTTATTCTGTCGCACTTTTTCTGTCCGCCCTCAGATCTTAAAACCTACTGAGGCTAGAGGGCTGCAAATTTGTATGTTGATCATCCACCCTCCACTCATCAAACATACCAAATTGCAGCCCTCTAGCCTCACTCATTTTTATTTTATTTAAGGTTAAAATGAGCCATAATCACTCTTCTGGCAACGATATCGGACAGGCCACATCGGGCCTTGGTTAAAGATTCATGGGCCGCGACTCTACAGCATTATACCGAGACCACCGAAGGAGAGATCTATTTTCGGTGTCCTTGATTATACGCTTTAGCGGCTGTACAGAAAACTATTGCGCCGAAGACACTTTTTTACTTGTTATTATCCAGGAGAAGAAGGTAATGAAGTCACCCTGAGTACAATTTCCTGTGGTATTTGGCGTCGGAGAGACTTCGCTTCACTTCAAATATCATACTTACTGAAGACCACTACAATCCCCGCCCCCCACGCACCGCCCTCCCACCCCACGCCCTTCCCCGGTCACCTGCCGACAGGTGACTGTAAAATCGTAAAGTGGCCTCAGGCGATGATGCCGATCTGTTAAGAACGGGATGATAATAGTAGTGGTAATGGTAATATATTTTATATTTCAGCTCATTGCTCTATCATCATACAGAATGCAGATACAGTTGGGATGGTACAGGATACATTAACAAATATACATTAATATATATATAATATATATATATATATATATATATATATATATATATATATATATATATATATATATATATATATATATGACTATTTATCACATCACCGTGATTCATATACAATCAGAAAGCTACAAACGTCCTTTAATATCAATTCACTCTACTCGAAAGTAATATATTTTCATATATATGTTGCCGAAGGGAATTTTTAGTTGATAATAAGTCCACCGTCCCGTGGCTGGTTCGATCCCACGGGACGGTGGACTTATTATCAACTAAAATTCCTTCGGTAACATATATGAAAATATATTACTACCTGAGGTAGAGTGAATTGATATTAAAGGACGTTTGTAGTTTCTGATTATATATATATATATATATATATATATATATATATATATATATATATATATATATATATATATATATATATATATATATACTGTATATATATATATATATATGTAAATGAACAATAAAAAAGTGTAATTGCCTCGCTAATATGCACGTTTGTGCTTCTATTTTCATTTCTGCTAAGTTTATTTTCTTTTTTCCTCCTCCTCCTCCTCCTCCAGATTTTTCCTAAATATGACTGTTTAAATCTTTTCGTATTTGTTCAAGGAATAAATCTGTATAGCCTCGGTTGCCAAGTCTGTTGATATTTGATAATGTTTCTCTATTTTAACTGTCTTGCTCAGTAGTAAGGTAAAATATGAAATATAGAGTCGTCTCGTTGTTTTGCTTTATTTCGGAACATTTTGAAATGTAGTTTCATAATTTATTTACTTGTATATATATACATATATATGTATATAATTATATATATATATATATATATATATATATATATATATATATATATATATATATATATATATATATATATATATGTGTGTGTGTGTGTGTGTGTGTGTGTATGTATATATGTATATATATATTATATATGTGTGTGTGTGTGTGTGCATATATAAACATATTTACTTATCTGTTTATTTATATTGTTTTATTTATTTATTTACTTGTTTGCAGTTATGAAATTTCCAGTTACTGATAAGCAGTTTTTTTTTTTGGCAACTTCTTCCATCATTAAACGATAACTGAGGATCAAGCCTTGACTTACTTAAATAGATTTGTCAGGTTTTTAACAGACTTTAACAGTCACTAAGTTCGTAAGTTTTTAATTTATATAAATCTGTAAATTTTTTAATTTTATTTAAGTGAAGCCGAACATTGCGTTTTTTTTTTTAGTTAAGGCTGCCCTTATATCGAAGGCTTCAATTATGCAGCCGTGGCTCCCATTGGATTGATTTTGATGTCTCCTCTCCCTCCCCCACCCCCATTCTCATTTCCTGAGGGGGTGGGGGGGTGGCAGGGGGAATCAAGTTTAAATAACACTTCGTTAGTACAGGTCTGTACAGATGTTCGCCCCAGAAATGTCATTTGCTCAGGTGATATCATTAACGTTTTGTGCTGTGAATAATTCCTTGTTCATGGCGGTGGTATTTCCGTCTGATTGTACGAAAAAAATGCGTTAAAAATACTCACCCAACCATTTTTGGGGTTGTTTAGTTAATTAGTAAAGTATAGGGGATTAGAGAACAGGAATCCTATTCAGAGTGGCAGAATACATTACATGCCTGAAAATAATTGAGTTTGACTCAATTTTCCAAATCAAAATTTATGGAATAGGTGTTAATGTCTCACATATTTGGAATTTTTATCCTTCCTCTTTTCTGGAGGAACTATCGTTTTTTACCCTACTCCTTCTTCTTCTTCTTCTTCCATCCGTCGTAGCACCCAACCTCCCATTCTTTAACCTACCGACTAACCCAGGTAACACCCGGATGCAAAACTGAAAGACAGACGTGAAAGAGAGAGAGAGAGAGAGAGAGAGAGAGAGAGAGAGAGAGAGAGAGAGAGAGAGAGAGAGAGACGGACGAAGATTTTCGAAGCATCCGAGAGACGTTCCTGGGGAAAATGAGATCGATCGTAATCGCATCGTCAGAACAGCGACTCTCCATTTGTGCGACCGGCATGACAGGTATGAAATCCCCGCCCGGTGCCAGCAGCGAGCGACCAAGGTAGCGACCACTCTAGACCTTGGTAGCGACCATATATACTACTATACCTGCGTGACCCCGATCCCCGTGCGCGCGCGAGGAGAACATTTCAATCGCGCCCTTCGAGTCTAGCGATGGCGGAGGCGTGGCGGGTGGCATTTTCTCGAGATGTAACCGAGTACCGGGACTTTTCCCTGAAAAAAGCGGGACGCCATGTCTTAAAAACTAACCATAGAATTTTCTTGAAAATAATGTCATTATGTTCCCAACACCCAAATTACTGCAGGAGTTCCAACCTAACCTAACCTACCCTAACCTAATCTAAGGGCATAACAAAAAAAAAAAAAAAAAAAAAAAAAAACGGGGCCGGTGCAATACTAGCATACATCTCCGGAATTTGCTGGCGGGTTACCGTCATCGTGTCGGTTTTGTTGCGCAAAGTTTTAGAGGTGAATTGCAGGAGAAAATTAGGAAGGCGTGTCATAGATTTTTGTCACCCATGCATTTACATTTCCCGTTAAGAACATTCCATATGCAAACTTGTATTTTGTATGTTTTAATTATTACCATACTTGGCATTGTCCTGCTATATATATATATATATATATATATATATATATATATATATATATATATATATATATATATATATATATATATATATATATATATATATATCTATTCAAGTAACCAGTTTCAAAGAATTATTAACTGATAATTTTATCATTCGGTATGTAAAATTGTATTTTTATATACATTTAATTATTACCCTGCTTTGCAGTTTCATGCTTCGATATAATCAGTTTCCCAAAAGACGGCGTAGATTTTTTTCAAATGCATCCCAAGTCCAGCATAAGTTTGGTCTTGAAAATATATTTTTTCATTCCCTAAGAAATACGTTTTAGCTTCCTTTTATATAAGAAAGATTTTAAAATAAGAAATTAGGAAAATAATGTGAGGAGACAACTGTGATAGAAATTTTGCAAAGTGGAAATAATGTATATAATTGTTTAGGGGAGTTGTTTGCAGAATCATGTATGCAAATGGAAAATGAAATAAATTCTATATTTCAATTTCTCTTAGCCAGGCTTTGTGTGTGTGTGTGTGTGTGTGTTTGTGTACAGAAAATGAGATAAATTCTATATTTCACTTTCTATTAGCCAGGCTTTGTGTGTGTGTGTGTGTGTGTGTGTGTGTGTGTGTGTGTGTTTAGAAAATTAGATTAATTCTATATTTCACTTTCTGTTAGCCAGGCTTTGTGTGTGTGTGTGTGTGTGTGTGCGTGTGTGTGTGTGTAAGTCTGTCAAACAGAGAAATTATTAGAATTTATGTGAATTTTACCATAAGTGTAAAACGCACACATACTGTACACACACATACACATACACACATAGGCATACAGGAGCAGTTTAAGTGGAAGGACAGGTAGTAAGACAGAAAGTTAGCCTCCCAAAGCCCATTGGTATATTCATGCATACACCGCATGCATACGGGGACGTGGTCTTCCCCACTGGAGCTTCGGAGGGGAAGAAAAGGTTGAGAGATAGTACAGTAGTACGCTGGGTTTTGGGGACGGGAGGGGAAGGGAAGGGAGGGGAGGGGAAGGGAGAGGGGAGGGGAGGGGAAAAAGGGTATAAAAGAGAGTTAAGGGTAAAGGAAAGTGAGGGGAGGGAGGCGTTATTGTTGGTGGTGAAATAGAAGAGTGAAGACGTGAAAGTTAACATACTACTGCGAGGGTAACACGAGGGGAGAAGGTGCTATACTGCCGCAGGGGTTGAGATGGAGATGGCACACACACACACACACACACACCGGGAGAGAGAGAGAGAGAGAGAGAGAGAGAGAGAGAGAGAGAGAGGTGGTGGATAGTGTGGTGAAAAGTGAGGGGAAATTGGTATAGCTTTTGGCGAGGGAGAGAAGGGCTAACCCCTCGCTTGAAAGAGTATCGAGGACCACTCTGGCCTGAGGGGAGTGCGAGAGAAAACAAAATAAGGTGTGCATAACAAACAATAAAGGAGAGGGGATATGTAGAGTGCATGTGTGGATGAAGGATTCTGCTGAGGGAAATGAGGGGAGAGCAACGGCCAAACGATGAGGAAAGTAGGCTGATGGGGAGGGGGAAAAAGGGGAATCTGCCCAAATTAACCCAAAAATTTGGATCTCCTTTTTTTTGATAATTTTTTTTTTTTTGTCGTCGGCATGAGATAATTGTGATTGTTACTACAAATGAAAGGGGCGTTTTGACAGGGGGGAAGCTGGAGAACTTGCAAATATGACACCGTTTGGTTTGTTCCTGTTCGTTTTTTTTTTTTTTTTGTCGGTTTTGTCAGAATACGTCCGTGTTAGAATACGTCCGTGTCATAATACGTCCGTGTCAGAATATGTTCGTGTCATAATGCATTCGAGTCAGAATACGTTCATGGTAGATTAAGTTCGTGTCAGAATACGTTCGTGTCAGTATAGGTTCATGTCAGAATACGGTCATGTCAGGATTCGTTCGTGGCAGAATGCGTTCATGTCAGAATACGGTCGTGTCAGAAGGCATTCGTGACAGAGTACGTTCGTGACAGAATACGGTCGTGACAGTACGTTTCTGTTAGAGTACGTTCGTGTCAGAAAACGTTCGCGTTAGATTACAGTCGTGTCAAATAAGTTCGTGTCAAAATACAGTCGGATCAGAATACGCTCGTGCCAGCTTCCCGGGAACAGAGACTGCTGGGAGTTCGTTGAATACAGTTGTAGTAATAATAATAAAAAATAAGTTTATGACATAATTATTTTAGCATACAATTAAAAACATTCGTCAAAGGAAAAACAACTAAGGAAAAACATCCGAAACCAAATATCTTGCAGCGAGAACTTCCCCCCTCCCCCCCAAAAAAAATATACTCCTACGACTTGGTAAAACCCCACCACAAAATGAAAGCATTTCCGCGAAACCAAGTTAGGTCTGCTGCGACAACAATAGGCCTATAAAACATCAATTAGGAGCGGAAGGCGTCGCGAAACGACCAGACCCACCACCTTCGTCAGAAGCCGCCGGGGTGTTGAGGGGCAGGGTCGTCCGGCTGTGTAGTATTCCTGGCGGGTTCCTTTTTCCCAGCCAAGTGAATTGTTGTAAAGTGTGGCTTGCCGAAGGTAGCGAAGGTGTCGGTAATTATCGTTGCGTGGGTTCGGTTGAGTCGTCTGTGGGCTTTTTTTTTTGTTTTAGGGTAGGTCGATTTCGGCGGCGGCGTGACCGCCGGCGGTCTACCGCTGCTATAAAAGTGCGGTTTGCTTTGTGGCCGATAGAATTGGACGAGCACGGCTCTTCAAATGGAAGTCGATCAGTGGGTTTGCGAAGGTGTGTGAAAGGCTTTTAGAGACAGCAGGAGGTGGAGGGTATCTGGGCATCGAAGTTAATGCCCACTGTATAGGGTGGCATAATCTCTCAAATAGTTTTTGTTACTGCGATTGTACTAGCATTGAAAGATTGTGTAGTTAGAAGGTTTATTATATAATATTGGAGATCCGTACATGTACACACAGAGACAGAGAGAGAGAGAGAGAGAGAGAGAGAGAGAGAGAGAGAGAGAGAGAGAGAGAGAGATTGGAGTGAGTAGTATCAGGGGAAAATACGTTTTCTTAAATATAAAATCATTATCGGATGAATGGAGGGCGAGTAAAGCTGATTTACTAGTGAACATTTCTCTCTCTCTCTCTCTCTCTCTCTCTCTCTCTCTCTCTCTCTCTCTCTCTCTCTCTCTCTACACACACACACACACACACGTCTGAGGGCACTAACTTGTGATCATTCACAGGCAGCAGACTGCACGAGTTCACAGTCGAAGTAGTGAAAGAACTTGCATACATAATAGTAAGAACTTTGAATCAGAGTAATAACTGTTAAAAGACACGCTCTCTCTCTCTCTCTCTCTCTCTCTCTCTCTCTCTCTCTCTCTCTCTCTCTCTCTCTCTCTCTCTATATATATATATATATATATATATATATATATATATATATATATATATATATATAATGTGGTACTAGGTTGGTAGTCTATGCCGTTGTGGGAAGGAAGGGGAGAGGGTAGGGGAGGGATGAGGAGGGGAGGGGGAAGGGAAGGGACAGTTACGGATATAAGGTTTGTGTAGGTAAAAGAAGGGGAAAGGGGCGTTCGGGACTGGTGCAAGAAAGTTTATTGTAAGGTTTACCGATATTTATTACCGGTATTGAGTGGAAAAAATGCCAGTGGCAATGTTTAAAGGAATCGAAGAAAATGCTAGGGAAGGTTTTGAGTTTGTGTGTGTGAGTGTCTGTATGTATGTATGTATGTGTGCGTGTTTCGCGGTTTGTGTGTCTATGTATGTTTTTTGTGTATGCGTTTGGGAAAAATGTTTAGCTGGGAATAGGTCTGTTTGGGTGTAGAGAGAGAGAGAGAGAGAGAGAGAGAGAGAGAGAGAGAGAGAGAGAGAGAGAGTTAGTTGTGTTTGTGGAAAGGGAATTGTTTAAGGATATAGGAAAGTGTGTGTGGTGTAAACAAAGCCATTCGGATATTTTATTGTTTTTTCAGCGAAGGAACAACTCGCCTATAATCCCCGAAAACACAGAATCTTCCGGGAACTCCTTTTTACTCCGAGAAAACAATACGAAGGTCCTTCAGGATATGAAAATCTATATTGTTTTGCATAGGGGCAAAGGGACGATCTCTCTCTCTCTCTCTCTCTCTCTCTCTCTCTCTCTCTCTCTCTCTCTCTCTCTCTCTCTCTCTCTCTCTCTCTCTCTCTCTCTCGTGTGTGCTTGTATATATGTATTCACATGCAGTGTATTACGTTCATTCTCTGAACAGCTGTTTTTCATATGTAATATATATATATATATATATATATATATATATATATATATATATATATATATATATATATATATATATAGTATACAGTATATATAATGTGTGTATTTATGAATCACACACTCCTTCTATTGTATGTTGAAATATCATGCATATAAGAATAATGTTCTCGCGCTAATTTTCATATTTACCTTGAACGTGTTACATATTTTAGTTATGAATATTGTTCTCTGCCTAACTGTTATTTTACTAATTTTTTTAATTTTTCTCTCTTTCAGGTGAGTACCATGGCTGTTTTACCGTGTGCGCCCGTGTCGTTCGTGTACTTGAGTGAGTAATCAGAACTAATTATTATTATTATTATTATTATTATTATTATTATTATTATTATTATTATTATTAAATCTTGTTATAAAGTATACCACTTTCCTTAATTGTCTTCCTCAAATTCAGTGACAATCTATGATGTACTTCGGCCCGCGTACCTCCCTCGCCCCTCCTCCTCCTCCTCCTCCTCCTCCTCCTCCTCCTCCTCCTCCTCCTCCTCCTCCTCCTCCTCTCCCCCTTACCGGATCCGGCTTTCGACTGGAGCGGATTCTTCTTCTCCCGAAAGCCGACCTGAAGCAAAGCCCCGTCCTCATGGGCGAGTCACGAAGAGCAACTTGAATATGCGCCCTTTTTATTTGCCTTCGTAACGGGGCGAGGCTGACGCAGGCGATGTTAACTGATGGCCATAATTATATTAGTGATATTCTAAATTATAAGGTAAATAAGGGGGAAGCTTCGATGCTGCATGAGTTGGAGGAGGAGGAGGAGGTGGTGGAGGTGGTTGAGGAGGAGGAGGAGAAGGAGGAGGAGAAGGGGGAAGAGGATGAGGGGGTGAAGGAGGAGAAACAGGAGGGGAAGAAGGCGAAACAGGAGGAGGAGGAGGAGGAGGAGGAGGAGGGCGTGAAGGAGGAGAAACAGGAGGGAAAGAAGAAGAAACAGGAGGAGGAGGTGAAGGAGGAGAAACAGGAGGGGAAGAAGGAGAAACAGGAGGAGGAGGAGGAGGAGGAGGAGGCGAAAAGGAGTTTTAAGGCCGGAGGGGTGGTGTGGGGAGTGGGGAGGGAACGGGGAAGAGAGGGAGCAGGCCGTCATGAAAAATTCATATCCGTACTTACTAGGGTCACATGATTAACAGAAAAGGTTAGCGTGGGCGTAGTTACGCGCCGCGGCCGCATGACGCCGCCTGGAATCGCCCTTGTGGCGACGGAATGTAGGGGCTAATTCCGTATGCTAATGTATTCAGGGTTCAGTTACCCTTTACGCCAGATAACTCAGGTAAGGCGCAAACGTGTTAGTAAACCGACTTGATCCCGACAAATAGCCAGAGAGATCGAGTTGCCAGCGACCGAGCCGGGCGAAATTGATCCCTGTGCCGCCTTACCGTAAGGGATGGTTTGGTGCCGGAGGCGTGCGCGCTGATACGCCCATAGACGCCCGAGCAATTGTTTGTTTAGTATAATAATGAACTTGTTGCGTGTACAGAGAGCCACATAGCACACGGCGATGAGCACATTAGCACATGGTATGTGCACTATATGCTTAATTGCAAACGTATAAAATAAACAGCAGATCGGCACCAGCGCCGCTGAATGTCGGCGGAAACGGGCGCAGGTGAAAACGCCGATTGTTTTCAGAAGGTGTTAAGTTTCAGAGATGGGGGAGGCTTGTATCATTACTTATGTTAATGAGCTGAAGCTTTTGCCTGTGAGCTCTCTCTCTCTCTCTCTCTCTCTCTCTCTCTCTCTCTCTCTCTCTCTCGTTGACTGGCGCTACGACAACGTCGCGCGGTAGCCTAACTGTCTGACGGGTTCTTAATAGAAAAATTTTTTCTTCGCGTTTCGGGAGTTCATCCGTGTTAGGCAAGGAATGTATGACTGGACTGTTCTTATAATTTTAATCGCTTTTACTAATGTTTTTTTTTTAAGATTTTCACATTCAATTATATGTGTTCATGCTGTTATATTGTTATCAAACGTCTTATGTTACCATTTAATTGAATCGGGTCATTTTATTATTATTATTATTATTATTATTATTATTATTACTTGAATTGAGATTTTAATTATAATGATTTATAATGATTTATGAATGATTTTAATTATAATGATTTTATTATCTTTATTACTTTTATTTGAGCTTTTAATTATAATGATTTATTATCCTTATTATTTCTGTTTTAGTTTATAATTATAATGATATATTATTATTATTACCTTCTGGTACTTCTTTCTAATAAGCACCATATCCTTTGGAAGCTTGAATTTTAAGCTAATGGCCCTTAAGGGCTTGTTCCATATGAATGGGGTTCATCTTCTGAATAATAATAATAATAATAATAATAATAATAATAATAATAATAATAATAATAATTTAGATTTTAATTATGATGATTGAAACACGCTTCGTTTGAAACGATTTTCAAGGTATGTTTCACTTCCATGCCATGGCTTTTTTCTTACACCTAGCTGTTTGTCGCTTTCTGTTGAAGTTTTCGGAACAATTTGATTATGGTAATGTGTTAATTTACTTCCGGTTTTAGTTTTTGCATTTCTGTTCCGCTCTGTATACCATTATTATCTGCGTCGAAAACGGATTTGTTAACAAATCAGGAACAGATAAAACAGGTGAAAGTATGTCATCAACTGCCTCAATTCATCCACCGCCTCCTCCTCCTCCTCCTCCTCCTCCTCCCAATCCCCCACCTTCCATTCTCCATTCCTTTGCTTTTGTTGGCTAGCCCCAGTAACTACTGCTCCTCCCACCCAACCCACCCCTACCCCATTCCCCTGCCCCCTTACCTGTCCCCGTAAAAAGGGTTTAACACTCTTCCGTCCAACTCTTCTTCCGTCATTTCCACTTCCCTTTCCTGCTCCCCTTACCCTTTTCCTGAGAGAGAGAGAGAGAGAGAGAGAGAGAGAGAGATTGATTCTTTATAATTAAATAATTTTACCATAGTAATTATCCTGTTCATCATCTTGTCGTAAATGTAGTTACTAATTCTTTCATTCCTAGTCATATCCAACCCTCCTCCCCCTCCCCCTTCCCCCTTCCCCTTCCCTCCTCTCCTGCTATGGCCGTCCACCCGTTTCCTTCTTCCCATCGCCATTTTTGGGCCTTTTTGTGACCGCATTTTAATGACGTGCCTTCAAGAGGAGCAGAAGAGGGTAATGCCCATAATTTGTCCTCTTCACAGGAGAGAGAGAGAGAGAGAGAGAGAGAGAGAGAGAGAGAGAGAGAGAGAGAGAGAGAGCACATCAATCTTTTCCATGTTTTCTGTGATCGTTTTCAAGTCGTGTGCATAGCTAAGAGAAGCTCATGCGAGCTAAATTGGTATAGTAGATATAAGCACCTAATTTTGATAAGTTTTTCATTTTCCTCCTCTGAGTAAAATTGGTTATTTTCTTCTTTTTGGTACAGTTTTTCATTTTCCTCTGTGAAGTATATTTTTTTACGTAATATGTCGAATTAAGTTGTTTTATATGGTTTTTAGTTTTATGAAAAGAAAATTATTGTGCCGGCTTTGTCTGTCCGTAGGCACTTTTTCTGTCCGCCCTCAGATGTTAATAACTACTGAGGCCAGATTGGTATTTGATCATCCACCCTCCAGTCATCAAACATACCAAATAACAGCCCTCTAACCTCAGTAGTTGTTATTTTATTTAAGGTTAAAGGTAGCCATAATCGTGCTTCTGGAAACGATATAGGCCAGGCCACCACCGGGCCGTGGTTAAAGTTTCGTGGTCCGCGTCTCATACAGCATTATACCGAGACCACCAAAAGATAGATCTGTTTTCGGTGGCCTTGATTACACGCAATAGTGTTTGTACAGAAAACTCGATTGCTACGAAGAAACTTCGGCGCATTTTTTACTTGTTCGTTGTCGTGTACTTATCGGAGTACTTATTCATCTGGGTCTTTTGTTAATGCTTATTTCGTCTTCACTTTTTCAACACATTCATTCTTTCACATTTAACTTTTACTGAAGTCTCCTTTGACCGGAAACCATTCGTGAGGTATTTGCTGAGATTTCAATTTTGTCTAAGAAATTAATTGGTCAAATTCATGTTTAATATTTTGTTCCTTTTCATATTTATTCAGTAGTATTTATCTATTGTTGTTTTAATTTAGCCACAAATTTGTACTGCAACATTATTTTACGGGCGATTTTTATATAAGATTTTTATGCTTAGAATTGTTCCTTAAAATTCACTTACCTATTATTAATTCTCACTTATTTAAATTTCTCATTCTTTCGGTAATCAACGCGTTCGTGCTTTTATGGAGTTTTATTTTTTGCGTAGCATTAAAACGATACTTAATTGAATTGCAATCTAGGTCTAGCATTATTATTATTTTTGGGGGGTAAGTTGGTCCTCCTTCTGATGCAACCAAATATTCACACATCTGGCACACAAATTTTTTTTCTTATTTTTTTTTTATAATTTTTATAAGGGCAGTTACTATCCTTTATTCCAACGGATTGAGGATGATCACCCTCTCTCTCTCTCTCTCTCTCTCTCTCTCTCTCTCTCTCTCTCTCTCTCTCTCTCTTTAGGGAGGTTTGTATCCTTTATTCCAATGGATTGAGGGTGACCACTGCTCTCTCTCTCTCTCTCTCTCTCTCTCTCTCTCTCTCTCTCTCTCTCTCTCTCTCTCTCTCTCTCTCTCTCATTTTTTACTTATAGGGAGGAATGTATTCCTAGGGTTAGGTTGACAAATTCTTTCGAAGGCCCTCTGTGACCGCGACTTTGAGGTTTAGGAGACTCCTGAAGGAGATGGACAAGTGGCGCTATTGGCGTCTGGTAGGGCTGCCCTTCTAAGGTACTGATTAAGCTCATATTAACCATTTTTTTTCATGGTGACTTCAACCTCTTTCTAACACGAACCGCGATGTTAGATTTTAATGCCAGAATTTTTATTATTTATTTTTATTTTTACTTATTTATTTATTTGTTATAGCGATGTCGTATTGTTTGTTGTTTCTCATTGACCTTTCTTTATTTTTCATGGTGACTTCGACGACAGTTTTTGGGCACGAACCGCAATGTTAGATTTTGTAGCCATGGTTTTTTTTTTATTTCCCATTTATTTATTTATCCATTTTCTGAAACTCATGTTGTAGGTATGTCATAATATATATTTGTTATTTCTCTTTAAAATATTCTCTCTTTTTTTTTCTTTGCTACTTTGACAGTTTTCGGACACGACCCGCAATATTAAATCTTACATCCAGAGTTTTTATTGTTTACTATTTAATTATCTGGTTTATTTTAGCATCTCGTGTTGTAGTATTTAGATTGTAATTGTTGTATCGCAGTAACCTCTTCTTTTTTCATCGTGACTTCGACAACAGCATCGCGCACGAACCGTAATGTGAAATTGTATAACTCGAGGTTTTTTTTTATTATTATTTTTTAAGGAATTTCATGTAATAATCATGTATTACTTGATATTTCGTTTTCCGCACGCGTGATGATGGCCTCCTGAGCGCGGATTAGCGGCTGTCTTTGAGTTCTGGAATGCCGCGCGCAACGACGTACAAAAATTGCTTTTGTTTTTAGTTACCTGTGTTTGTTTTGAGGGGGGAGGGGGCGAGGGTCAGGTGTTTAGAGGCGATTTCATGGCTACTTATAACTTTTTCTGGCTGTAGTCCGACCAAACTTTTTTTTTTCGGGTATTCATACCGGATGCGCATATTTGCAATACGCTTCAGAGGATGCTTTGAAATTTCCCCTCTTAGTTCACTCTAAAAAATTTATTCTTTATTTTTTTTATTTATTCTTTGCGAGGTACTGAGGCCATTTTGCGAGCGTGCTGTGTAGCGAATAAAGTTGTTTTCTGCGAAATTTGAATCTTTATAGATTCGTAGATTTAATTCTGTGGAATTTTTATTCGTATTTTTGTGCCTGAGAGGTGTCGCTTTCATTTTGTTTATTTAGATAATAATAATAATAATAATAATAATAATAATAATAATAATAATATCCTTTACTTTAGCACAGCGCCATATATTAAACAATGTGAAACAAAACAATAAATACAATTAGGATACACTGTAAAGGAGGTTATCATATAACCCCATCCCCATACCAATCACTAAATGCACTTCGTGAGATCCTGTGGGTGACTCCAAATAAGACAGGCAGTATATAAAGAGGTTTCAGGAGCCCTTAATGGGCGAGTGTTAGCGCAGGATTCCTGTGTCGTTCGAGGGCCGTCACCGACGGGTCGCCTCCGTCAGGTGGAAGGACAGGCCGGACGTTTCGGGAATGCCAACCACGACGCCCGGCCGTAGTGACGAGGATGGTGACTAGATAATAGTGAAGTAGGAGGAGGAGGAGGAGGAGGAGGATTTAGGAATGGCCAGAAGTTAGGATGCTGCTGCATCTGACGTCTGATCTTCCTTTTGCTGGAGACACCTGTTCCTCTTCTTATTGCGAACCGGCACCTTTATTGCATTAATAATAATAATAATAATAATAATAATAATAATAATAATAATAATAATAATAATAATAAATAATATCCAAGACTATCACGAGTATCCTGTTCCTCTCCGTTTGAAGCTGCACCTTGATTGTATTAATAATAATAATGAAAGACTATGAAGAATATTTTATTCTTCTTTTCAAGCTGCACCTTGATTGCATTAATAATAATAATAATAATAATAATAATAATAATAATAATAATAATAATAATAATAATAATAATAATAATAATAATAATAATCTAGACTACGAAGAAGTCACGTTTTATGATGATGATGATGAAATAAGACTTTTCCTATGTGTAAATCTCGGTATACTGCTAAAGATACACTCAAAATCCTCAAGGCTCACGAGGACTACTGTCCTAACTAGCCGTATGGAGGCTTGAGGATTTTAAGTGAGTTTTAACAATACAACAAGACTCACGCAAAGGGAAAAGGGCCTCATCTTATCCGCAAAACAATAACAGTAGCAATAATAATAGTGGCAACAAAATCAACAGCTGTTATTATGATCCGGGAGCAGCAACAACAAGAGCTTCAGTGATAATGAAAGTGGCTGCTGTATTTATTACATGAAATAGCTTCGAGTTTGATGTTACGTCACTTGTTTTGTGATTACTGAAGTGACGCATTATTGTGCTGGCAGAGTTCTGCTGAAATAATAATTGCTTTTATTTACGGGCCACAGGTTCCTATTAAGTTTGATTTAATTTTTTTTTATGTTCCTTTAATGCATTTTTTCACCTGCATCTTCTACCAGTTTGAGCACAATTTCGGAAAAGTCTGTAAACCAAGAACATTTTGGTTAGGCTGCCTTTGTGGTCAGGGCAGGTAATTGATTACGGCATTCTTCTGTCTGTAATTCCTTTTTTTCGTGGGGGTATTATTGGTTTTTGTGTCTTTTTTTCCCTCTTTTCCTAACATGGTTGTTGGTAGCTTCTTAATGATTGAGGAAGTATTAAGCATTAAACGCATACTTCGTAAATGATAGATGTATATTTGCATGTAGTGCCAGCATAAAAACTATAATTCAGCTGACACACACACACACACACACACACACACACATATATATATATATATATATATATATATATATATATATATATATATATATATATATATATATATATATATATATATATATAGGTAGATAGACATTGTCGTTTCGAAATATTCTGAAGTATGACAAAGCCTTGATATTAAAAATACAAATAAAAAGTTATCAAACGCGCACTGTCTCGTCGCTATGGCTCGCCCAAAACTAGGTTTCAAAATATCGCCCAAATAGAGGAATAAATGCATTTTTTTTTCTAAACTGAATATCGTAGGTATCGGAGAAGGGTCTTGTGAGAAAGAGGAAAGAAGGTTAGACTGGTTAACCGCTCATTGTCACCCGTTGACCGCTTACCCTGTCCTTCAGTCTGATCAGCGGGCTTCATGTGCATTTAGAAAACTCTCTCTCTCTCTCTCTCTCTCTCTCTCTCTCTCTCTCTCTCTCTCTCTCTCTCTAGGTATCTGGAGACTTGGACGATGAGCTTATTATGGGGTCTGTGGTGTCCTTTCAAGTTACCTTTGTAGAGAGAGAGAGAGAGAGAGAGAGAGAGAGAGAGAGAGAGAGAGAGAGAGAGAGAAATGGATTGTTGATGGGAACATTGCAAAACGTGAGAGATAGAAATCACAGTTGGTTAAGGGAGATTTGTGATACATATAGAAACGTGTGTCAGTCATTTGTGTTTGTGAATATATATATAAAAAATATATATATATATATATATATATATATATATATATATATATATATATATATATATATATATATATATATATATATATATATATATATATATATATATATATAACATAATAATTATATATATACATACATATATATATATATATATATATATATATATATATATATATATATATATATATATATATGTGTGTGTGTGTGTGTGTGTGTGTGTGTGTGTGTGTGTGTGTGTGTTTGTGTGTGCGTGCGTGCGCGCATGTCTGTCTGTCTGTCAGCCTGTGTTTATTTATGCAGATATAATTTTACTTTTATTTATTTTTTCTTATTTTCATTCATTTTCATCCCCTATTGGTCACTTTAGTGATTGGGGGTCTTGTGGGTGGGGTTGGATGTGGAAAAACAAGAAATCCCCCCCTTTCCCCACCTACCCCCCACCTTACTCTTCCTCCTCCTCTTTCCATCTCTGCTTCATCCCCCATCTCCCTTTTCTCCTGACGTTGAGTGATGCTGCGCCCTGAGGTCTGCTCCCCTACGCTGATGGATGGACTCCTCGCTCAGACACTTGCCCTTCAGGGACAATGGTTCATCACACGCACTTTGTGCTCCTCCTCCACTTCTTCTTCTTCTTCTTCTTCTTCTTCTTCTTCTTCTTCTTCTTCTTCTTCTGCCGCTGGACTTAACCTCAATTTCAACCCCGGTTGTCTTCTTTCCCAAACCCCTTCGTTCTTTCCTAACCCACAAGAACCTCCTCTCCATTCCTCAGAGCAAATAAAGTGAGAGGAATTTTTTCCCTTGTCTTTGCTGAGTTCTGAGTCAGATTTTCATACCCAGTAGATTATTATTATTATTATTATTATTATTATTATTATTATTATTATTACAGTTTGTGTGTCACATATGCGAAAAAAATGCAGTGGAAGAAAAGTAAAAGGGTTTTAAGCGTGTGGCTTTTCACATAATAACGTTATGTACGAACTTATTTTTTTACTATTTTTATATGCAAAGCTCATTTTAAACCTGAATATTAGGAGAGTAGAGGCGAAACAATACGGCCAGGATATCGAATGACAGATTTTTAAGTCTATGAACGGGTCATTTTCACTTTTAAGTAGATAAGACGTTCAAAGTTATTCACTAATGTTTTATTGAATATTAAAATTAGAAAAAATTAACATGATATAAGACTTGCAGATTACTAGCCCTCTGGCCTCATTAGTTTTTATTTGATTTAAGGTTAAAGTTAGCCATAATCGTGCGTCTGGCAGCGATACAGGACAGGCCACCACCTGGCCTTGGTTAAAGTTTCGTGAGCCGCGGATCGTACACTATTATAAGGAGACCACCGAAAGATGGATCTGTTTTCAGTGGCCTTGACTATGTGCCGTACAGAAAACTCGATTGCGCCTAAGAAACTTCGGCGCATTTTTACTTGTAGATTCTACGGGAGGTATATTTTTCTTTTTCAAAATTTGTCTTCCTTTATCTTGATTAGCGCCCGTCTCTGATCCCGCATTTTAGTGTTGGTGGTCACATCAATTATTTGTATATTGTTTTTTTGTCTTGTTTCAATGTTTTAGTCATTTACCAAATCACCTAGATCATTAGGCGCTTGTTGGCAGTATCTGTTCTAACTGATTCCAACACAGGTGGTCTACAAGTGTTCATGAAAAATTTTTTATTACCTTCCACCAGGATTTCTGTGTATAATTTTCTAGTATCACTGCTATTAACTGTCATTGTTAGTTCATACATAGGTTTCTTGATTGAATTCTAAATTGTAGTCATTAACGCATGTGCGGGTATAATTGAGAATTTTTCTTTACCAATATTGCAGCTGTTTTGGGAAATTTTTTGAATTTGTGTGTGTGTGTGTGTGTGTGTAATTTATTGAGTCATTTGGTAAAAGTTAGTAATTTTTTTCAGTCAGTATTGAATTTTACAAATTGTAAAATCCACATTGGCTTCCTGTTTGTTTATGGAAATATTGTGGTATTAAGCTTCTTCTCTCTCTCTCTCTCTCTCTCTCTCTCTCTCTCTCTCTCTCTCTCTCTCTCTCTCTCTCTCTCTCAGTTAATTATTATTCTGATTATCAAATGATGGTGATATATTTCTCATGTTCGGAATGGGTGTTGATCTATTTTTTTATTACTCTCTCTCTCTCTCTCTCTCTCTCTCTCTCTCTCTCTCTCTCTCTCTCTCTCTCTCTCTCTCTCTCTCCTTCCTCCATTCCTAAAGGGAAATATATTCGACCTCGGGCAGCAGTTTCCTTTGAGAGCAGGCTCAATTTTGTTGCTTATTTCAACATATCTGTCAATCCATAATTCAGCGATCGAAGGCTTTAGCTCTCTGGGACCGAAGCTTTCGGAATCATTTTTCTATCAAGTGAGATGCATCAGAAGCCCTTATCGCTTGTGTGTGTGTTGGGGGGGGGGGATAGGGGCGGAGCGGGGGACCATGGGTTGATGGAGGTTCTATTAGAACTTCCCTGGACTACAACTCCTTCTTCCTCCCCCCCCACCTACCCCCAACCCCACACACCACCTCCTGGAAGGGAGAGAAGACGTCAGGATATCACCAAGACGGTCCGCAATGGAAGACATATGACTTGCCATCAGGTCGTACAAGAGACGTTTAAGATCTTTCCAAGTCTATTTCTTCTTCTTCTTCTTCTCTCTTTTTTTCTCTTTTCCTTTTGGGCAAAATGGGAGAAGGAGGAGGTTCTCTCCTCAAGTTGTCTCCGTACCTCCTGCTCCTCCTCCCGACGCTCTGGTAGTTAGAGATCCTTCCCAGTATATTTATTTTTTTTTTTTCCAAAGGAAAATGGAAGGCTGTTTCAGGGTGTCCCCCTCCCCCTCCCTCTCACGCTGGAAGTTCTGGGTCATCATGGCCTCCAACGTGTTTGGTAGATGTCAGCCTTTAGGGAGGGTAATCGCATGGTTGTCCTGAGATACTACTGTGTTACATGTCCGACATTTGGGGACTCCATTTTTTTTTTTTATATATCGGGTAGTTTTATATTTTATTCTGGTTTTATGTTGGTAGATGTTTTTGCTACGTTTTGTGTTCCCTACCTTCCCCCCCCCTCTCTCTCTCTCTCTCTCGCTCTCTCTCTCTCTCTCTCTCTCTCTGAAATAATGCTGAAAAGTAAATGAAAACTTTCAGGTTTTTTGCCATTCGTTACATATGAATTTCGTTTTTGGAAATTGTAATGATTAAGACAGCAATGAAAATAATTTAATGATTGCCAATTTTTTTCAAGCACGATATTTAATTTAGCGACTGCCAGTTACAAGTAACTCCCAAGAATAAAGACAGATTGACAAAATAAAATATGAAGTCACAAGATTGTTCCTGCCATTCGTGTTTACGAACGTAATGCGCGAAAGTGTACAGTTGTTCCATTTTATGGCGGCCCCAGGTAATGTGGTTGCGCTTTTAGGTTTAAACCACCGGAACTTGGAGATGACATCCTTACATGACATAACTATCAAAGAGTAGCATTATTTGCTAGTGTCCTTTTTACGTAATCTGCCGTGATAATTATATCCACCGTTAGGATTATCCAGCGCCTCACTATATAGTTAATACCAAACTTCGACCGCGATTATCTCACTTCCGCTCGTCCGCGAAGGTGAATTTTCTGAAAGAAAGAAAGAAAGAAAGAAAGAAAAATAGTCGTTACGATATTGGTGATAATAATAGTCGTAAAAAATATAAAAAAAGAGGTATTCGATCTTCCCCCGATCTTCCCTTGAGAAACTTGGTGACGGTATGCCAGATATTCTCTCTCTCTCTCTCTCTCTCTCTCTCTCTCTCTCTCTCTTCTCCTTCAATTTTTCCCCCTTCATTGTATTTAAAGCTTTTGCGTTGTGAAGCAAATTTACGACGTGGCGTAATAGCGCTACTTAGGGTCCCCGACTTCGGATAAAAGAAGAGAGAGAGAGAGAGAGAGAGAGAGAGAGAGAGAGAGAGAGAGAGAGAGAGAGAGAGAGAGAGGATCCGCGACGCATGACACCTGAAGTGAATAGGACAGAGACGCACATAAATTGTAGCAGCAGCGTCGACGTCGTCGTAGCAACATCTGTAATGTAGGGGGGTTCAGGCAGAGAGAGAGAGAGAGAGAGAGAGAGAGAGAGAGAGAGAGAGAGAGAGAGAGAGAGAAAGGGTGGGCTCTGGGCTTTTGGGGTTCAGGTGGTGGGCTGGGTTCGAGGGTATCCCCGGGACCTCTGAGGCGGGGATTCTGGGATTGGGGGTGGGGGCGCAGATGTGACACGTCGGAGCCTTTTCACGAATTTATGGCAACAGAACGTCACGGCCGCCGTTCGTCATAAGGAAGAAAAGGAACAGTAATGTCACCAATAAATTTCCCTTTCCGAAACACAACCGGGGACTGACGCGTTCGTCGATGTAGGAGGGGAGGGGGAGGTGGGTAGGGGGATGATGAAAAGGGGGGAGGTGAGGGAAGGGGAAGCGGGGGGAGGGGTTAAACAGACGCCAGGACTCGCCGCCGAGGATGAGAACGACAGCGTTCCACGAGGAGGACGGCCGACTTTTCCCTCGTCGGGATTTTATATATATTATATATATATATAAATTACGTCATATATCACTTCATCTTTGATGGCCCTCGGGAGAGATCATATATAAATATACAATCCGCTAGATTAAACTGATTTATCGGGCGAAGCGTCCTTTCGTTTTTTTATATACGCCATTTTTTGAAAAGGAAAGGAAAAAAAAGGGGGTTGGGGAGGGGAGGTGAAGTGCTGGATTCCGATGGATCTTTGATGAGAGATGAATGACTTCTGACGATGATTTTGATGACTGTTACGACGGTAAAGCTTATGGGAAAGTTGCGCATGCGTAATGACGCCAGAGCCCACTAGGGTCATCTGTATTTTTCCCCGACTGTTGTAAACCTTGTTAGTTGGAGTCGTGCCTTAGGCTTACGAATAAATTGTGTGTGAGGTTTTTGTGGAAAAGGTAATTTTTGGGACGGAGGGTCGGTTCCCCGGGGCTGATATGTATGTCCCGGCCGTCCCGGGGTGATGTATGTCCATCGTAAGACGGGTATAAATGTGTCCAGTGAAATGGGTTGAAATTGTTTGGATAAATAGGGTAACTTGTGGGAATAAATAGGAATAAAGCTCGGCGGGCAGATATGAAGCATTCGTGACAAGATAACTCCATGCCGGCTCCCGCACGTAAAGACGACGGGCGTGACGAGGAAACGTTTGGGAATCGACCGTATTGCCGTCTGGCAGTTAGCACTATCGGCACCTCCGCCGTCAGATATCCTGGGTCGAAAGGTTAGCCGTAAATCTAAGGTGGCTTCAATAGCAGGGTGGCCCCAGCTGACAGGTCACCGCTTAGTTTCGGGTCCAGGTCCCCAAGTGGGAAGGGAGTGGGAATGCCGGAGGAGATCTACCTTCTCTTCCCCTCCTCCTCCTCTCCTCTCTCCCTCCCTCTCTCATGTCTCTTCCGTCAACTCTTATATCTCGGGGATGTGCCGATGGCTTTTGTCGTTTGATGTTGACCTTCCGTCGTAATTCAAATGGGGGCTGCTTTCACGGGAACTAATGATGCTTATCATGCCATTCATTCTTCTGCTCCGGGAGCCTGTGATTCTCTCTCCTCGCTCTTGGTGAGTGTGTGTGTGTGTTACTGCCCCGCCTGACATTGCTATTGCTGTTGCTCTTAAATCTTCTTCACCTTTTTTATCTCATTATTGTCATGGGTGCACCGTCACTGCCACTGGAATGACCGTCTTCGTCGTCACCATCTTGTTCATCACCACCGCCGCCATCACCGTCGTCCTTTGGGGGAAAAAACTGTGTTGCTTTCGGAAACACCAATTGAGCGTCGGATGTTTGTTGCGTCATTCATTCCACTAACGAAATTCCATATATAACAGCACTGGAACCAGATGATTCTGTGATCTTAACAACATTTCTTTTGTTTTTGTAACAAACTTTTTTTTTATACAGTAACATTAGGTGCATTATCCTCCTATCCTCTTCTCTCCCCTCCCCCTTTTTGTGACATATTTTAAGATTAGGACCCAGGAACAACTCCAGCATTTTGAAGAGAGAGCCATCTGGGCCGGGCGAAGATCATTCCGGGACTCCCGGATGCTGCGACCCATCATCGGGTATTGAGCTCTTGCTTGTCATCACCTGGGGTTTACAGACGTCTGTCGTTATTGGTTTTAAATTCATCAAGAACTTGATGTCGCCGCGAGAGGGCTGCCCTTCTTCGCCCTCCTCCCCCTCCCCTCCCCGCCACGCCCCCCCTTCTTGATAATTCTGCGTTATATACGAAGGCCTGGAGATCACGTCGGGGGTGTTTGCGAAGTTCTTAACCCTCTGGAATACGAGGGCATTGCATCGTGTGTTTCGTTTCATTTTTTGTTTTCGGGAGGTAGGAGGACCTCTCGAGGTCGCGTCCTCCACCCCCTCCCCTCCCCCCCTCCATTCGCGAGGCGTCGTTGTGAAGAAGTGTTATTTGTGAAGTTGTAGGGTCCCAGACAGCTTCTTGGGCGAATTCGTTGGACTATAACATCTGGTAGAAGCGGCGTTATCGCCAAAGTTTTGTCATCCGCGACATTTTTGGCGAAGTTGTGTCGTCGTCGGCGACTATTTCAGCGCGGGGAAAGTTGAGCGTCCTCCTCCTCCCGCTATATACAAAGGCGGTCGTCGCCTGGGTGCATCGAGGGCGCTCTTCAAAAGAAACGCTCTCGTTGTAACTGTTCCGAGGGGCTTCCCGGGAACGAGCGAGGAGCTGCCGGAGGAGAAATGGCTGGACCCTTGGGAGGGACAACCATTTTTCGTATCTTGGCTTAGAGATAATACGCTTCTGATCTCTCTCTCTCTCTCTCTCTCTCTCTCTCTCTCTCTCTCTCTCTCTCTCTCTCACCTCTCTCTCACCTCACAAACACTCACACACCAGATAGGATGAAAATCTATTCTTGAAAATAACTATCAGCATATGTCATAATTTCTTGTCTTTTACGTTTTCCATATTTCTCAAACTACTCTTCTTTTTATCAGTCTCTGGAATATGACATCGAAGACTGAGCACTTAAAAAAAATTGTAAACGAAAGTAGCAAATCGTCCCCTATGCCAAAGCATCACTCCTTCTACCCTACAGGAGGTTTAAAATAATCCATTATAATTTAGCCCGGTTGAGTAAATAATCCAGAATTCTTTGATTAAATAATATAACACATCTGCCGATATCTGCTCAGATTTGTCCAACGGGGAAAAAAAAAGATTCATAGAATTTTGAATGCTGAGATGTTTGCATCGTTTCAGCAAGTATAGAAATATTTATACATTTTTCTTTTGTTTTTGAAAAAAATAATCGGAAGCACCTACCTTCTTATATAGCCTTTTTGAAATAGTGATGGAATTTGAAAAAAAAAAAATATATAAATGGAATTTCCCCCAAAAAAAATATATATAATATATATATATATATATATATATATATATATATATATATATATATATATATATATATAGAGAGAGAGAGAGAGAGAGAGAGAGAGAGAGAGAGAGAGAGAGAGAGAGAGAGAGAGAGAAAGGGGTAAGTTAATTGTTGAATACACTTCTTTTTCAGTAAATGATATCTGAATTCAGTACCTACCCGAGGTCTCTTGCTTGAAAATATGTATGTTATTGTTGTTACTATAATTGTTATTATTATAATCATTATTACTGACATTACATTTTATTATTATTATTATTATTATTATTATTATTATTATTATTATTATTATTATTATTATTATTATTATTATTAGCAGTTGTTGGAGCGTAACCATTTATTTATTATTTTAAATCTCGTGCATCCAAATTGTGTTTTGTATCGTTACTGCCTTTTATATGAACCTGTGTTGAAATGGACGATATTATTATTATTATTATTATTATTATTATTATTATTATTATTATTATTATTATTATTATTATTATGAAAAGTGACTTTGTCTTGTGACGTCGACTTCAGAATGCCACTTTTTGCATCGTGTCAGTAGTTTTTCTTGTGCGTATTTCATAATGACGTTTTTTTCCGATTCCGCTTTCGTTAAAAACTATGCGAAGAGTCGGATATAATTCATGAAAGGAGGACAAGAAATGGCGTCTTTTTTTTTCACTACCGTAAACCCCTCCACCCCCACCTTACCCCACCCCACAATTTTTTTTTTTTTTTGATGGATAGACGAAGGGTCCATCGTCTTCGGGGAAAAAAAAAAAAACAGAGTAATTTAGTAGATGTGATAGATGGTTAATGGCCGTCGGGAGACTGGAAGCGTAATTCATATAAGCGGTCAGGTGATCTATGGAGAACAACGTCCAGTCCAGATGGGTTGTTTCATCCTGTCGCCGGCCTCGATTGATTTGGTTTAAGGAGTCCGGTGTGCCTAAGTTGATTTTTCCTTTCGAAAGAAAACGGTAGTTGTTCGGAATAAGGTATTTGTTTTCTTTTTTTAAAGCTGTGAAAGATTCTCGTTCCTTCAAATGTATAATTTTGAAGTTATTGTCAAGGTATTTAATGTAATTTAGAAAGTAGAGAGAAATAGTTGTTCTTAGAAGTGAAAGAGAAACAGTTCTTCCTAGAAGGTAAATAGAAATAGTTGTTCGCATCAACCGAAGGTTTTTTATGAGCATTAACTTTTAGCTACTTTTACGTATTATCTTTTTAGATATTGAAATTTTACATCTGAACGAACACGAGACGATGCACTACAAAGATACAAGATCAGCGTTATCAAGGTGGTAATTGTGGCAGGTACAGAGTTCTTTTCTTTTTCGAAAGTATTGTAATGTGAAAGTACGCAAGTATACTTTTTTTTTTTTTTTTTAACTTTCTTTCTACTATTCCCCTTCATCCGTCTCATTGCGTTAAGTGTAAACGACCTAATTAATTAATTCTGCCCTGGCAATTTTTTTTTTAACGCAGGGTCTTAATTTTGGTAGATTCCACACTTATTACTGAGAGACCTTATTGTTACAATGGCTTTGTTAATTCTGATGAGTGAAACTGTACTTTTACGTTCTCTATCGCTTGAGATATCTCTTTCCGTACCACCATCCCAACCAGAGAGAGAGAGAGAGAGAGAGAGAGAGAGAGAGAGAGAGAGAGAGAGAGAGAGAGAGAGAGAGACTTTACGTTCTAGTTCTTATCTGTCGCCTGAGATACCTCTTTCCCTACCACCTCCCAACCAGAGAGAGAGAGAGAGAGAGAGAGAGAGAGAGAGAGAGAGAGAGAGAGAGAGAGAGAGAGAGAGAGAGAGATCTTTTCACTATCACCATCCCAACCAACCAAAGAGAGAGAGAGAGAGAGAGAGAGAGAGAGAGAGAGAGAGAGAGAGAGAGAGAGGAAAAAAAGCTACGCAAACATCTGGTTTTTCATGGATACTTGCAAAGGGGGAGGAGGTTGGGGGGTTGGGGGAAGGGGAAGGGAGTCAGGTGACTGGCAGTAATTTCACATTTTGGAAATTTCACACAATGGAGTTGCAAGGGTCCTGTGTTGGGTCGGTGGTCTTCAGTGTCTGCAGAAACTGATGCATGAGGGATGATTAAACATTGGTAGGTTTGCTCAGAGAACTTTTTTTCTTCGTACAGTGACGCTCCTCCATTGCTGGAGTCTCTCTCTCTCTCTCTCTCTCTCTCTCTCTCTCTCTCTCTCTCTCTCTCTCTCTCATTTCAACCTTCAAAGAAAGTGCGGATGGATCTTATAATATGGGAAAGGAGTTGATATAAGGTTTACAGTAACTTCATCTCTCTCTCTCTCTCTAACAGAGGGATTATGGATAAAGCCATTTCATGGTGAATTCATGAAATATCTTTTGAATAGGTTCGACCACCGACCCTCTCGGGGAAGTTAACAATCCGAAGGTGTTTAACGTTTTGCTTATTTGGATCTGACAATTGTTAGGAAGAGAGAGAGAGAGAGAGAGAGAGAGAGAGAGAGAGAGAGAGAGAGAGAGAGAGAGAGAGAGAAAGTTACTGTAAATCCTCTATCAACTTTCCCTAATGGAATCCACCAACACTTTCTTTGAAGGATGACTAGAGAGAGAGAGAGAGAGAGAGAGAGAGAGAGAGAGAGAGAGAGAGAGAGAGAGAGAGAGAAGGAATTTACTATAAATCTTTTATCAACTCCTTTCCCATATTATGAAGTCCACCCACACTTTGAAGGCTGAATTGAGAGAGAGAGAGAGAGTGAGGTTACTATAAATCCTATATCAACTCCTTTCCCATATTATGAAGTCCACCCACACTTTGAAGGATGAATTGAGAGAGAGAGAGAGAGAGAGAGAGAGAGAGAGAGAGAGAGAGACCCAGTAGGTTATATAGGTAGGGGGAGGAGGAGGAGGAGGAGGTGGAGGAGGAGGAAGAGAAGGAGGAGGAGGAAGAGAGGAGGAGGAGGAGGAGGAGGAAGAGAAGGAGGAGGAGGAGCAGGGGGTGGGGTGGTCCGGGGTAGTGGGTCATATATGGCCTGGGAGGTTGCTTGCAGACGTCGACACCTTGATGGATGTCTTCCCCCCGTGAGGTGAACCCGGGTCCAAATTTCGGATCCCTTTCCCGTCTTTAGCGGTCTGTGCGTGTCAGCTGTTTTCGTTGACCGTTGTCGAAATCGGCTTCTTGAGGTCTATGGGTGGTTGGCGTTACCAGCACTGTAATTAGTACAGAAAGGGAGAAAACATTCCTTCAGTATTATCTTTTTTATTTTAGATTTAAGTTTGAGGTTTAAATGCATTGGATCAAGTAGATGATGATCATAAGATCACTGTCAGTAGCTGAACAATAATTTTATGTTATTATTATTATTATTATTATTATTATTATTATTATTATTATTATTATTATTATTAATTGTATGGGTTTTACAGTTTGTAATTGTAATTTTTTATCTCTTTATCTAAATTTCGTGTATTGTATTATGTTTGCCTTGTCTATCTCTGTAAATTATTATTATCATTATTATTATTATTATTAATTACTGCTACTACTTTCTTGCTTGCTTACTTACTGTATATAACAGTATGTTCAGAAATTTTATTTATATATTCATTTTCTGAGTAGCAGCAACAGTTTACAGATTGGACAGTGACGCAATCGGTATTTTCCATTAAGGTCTCGAAGTCCACTTTTTGAACCTCATTTCATTAGTCAGTGGGTTATTAGTTTCTCGTTCTGACATGGCCATTAGCCAAAAGGGAGAGAATCATTTTAGGAGTGGGAGTTGAGACCCTGCTTTCTCAGGGCGGTTGGAAATTTTGGGAGGTTTTTGAGTTTCATTCCCGTTACATTTCGGCATGTTTCTCTCTCTCTCTCTCTCTCTCTCTCTCTCTCTCTCTCTCTCTCTCTCTCTCTCTCTCTCTATCTATATATATATATATATATATATATATATATATATATATATATATATATATATATATATAGTGTATGAGTGCGTGTGTTTGGCAAGTTTTTCTTACATATGTATGGATGCACGCGCACTCTTTTCTGAGCCCACGAATTCCCTAATTCCGGTCCCTGTTATCCATCGTCTATTCCTAGTAGGAGGAGGAGGAGGAGGAGGAGAAGGGGAAGGAGGAGGCGTTCCTAGACCATTATCGCCACCTTTAAGAAATCTTAACCTCCAACTCTTTTACGCGCTCTTTGTTTTCTGCTACCTGCCCGACCTCCTTATGCTTCATTTCTATGCACTTGTTTGAAGACCTAATGGCCGAGGACGCCATGTTTGACTTTTAAATTGGTTTCTATTGGGGTTTCGTGAGGTTCGTGGGTTACCTATGGAAATATTGGTAGGTTCCTGGTTAGGAGGTGCTGCGTCCTTCTACAGGATGGATGGGAGTCCTACGTTGCTGCTTCGAGGAGGTTTGGGGATCTCAAGTCGTGAAGGATTTTTTTTATAGAAGAGGATTATCTTTATTCCAGTGCATGGGTAAAGGGTTGATGAGGGTTCAGGAAGAAAGGGGCTGAATGACGAATGTATGGGGGGTGGAGGGGAGGGGTTTAACAGTTTAAAACGAAATGGAAAAAAAGGTCGGAATCATTATTATCGCTTTGGAGACGGGACTACAATGGGGTCTTCGATGGCATATACATCCATTTGCACGTTGGTCCCTTTCTGCCATCTGTCAGTCACTGAGAGAAATGTCTAGGATTGCCCAGGGAGGGGGGGACAGGCACTCTATGGCTTCGCTAGTGGCTGGAGTTGGCCTTCTAAGGGAAGGGGTGGAGGGGTATCAGTGGGGGATATCGTTCGATTGCAGTCTGTAATTATTGAATGTGATGAATGGCAGTGCAATGTTGTTGTGTGGGGAGGGGGAGGGGGAGGTGGAGGAGGGGTTAAAGGGAAAGGAAGGGGCTCACTGGAGGTAAGGGGGAGAAAGATCATTATTATTGTTATTTCTTTTATTCTCTCTCTCTCTCTCTCTCTCTCTCTCTCTCTCTCTCTCTCTCTCTCTCTCTCTCTCTCTCTCTCGTTCCTATTGGCAGGGGGAAGGTTTTGCTTCTTATTGACATAAAAGGGTTCGGTGACAGGTTTGTCACCGAAGCTGTCTGTAATTCCCGATTGGAACAGCAGCTTGTTTTTTGATGCACTTTGAGTCATCTGATCAATTTTTTCTTTTTTTGCCTCCTTAATTGTTTGATCATTTCAGGCACGTACAGAAAAAAGGTATATGTCGCTACCTGTAAAATGTAGGGATTAAAACTTAGAGGAGATAAAACTGGAAGGTTTGTATAGCATCAGAGATGACTCGACGACAATTCGCTCGAAAAGAAACTGGTCCGCCCAAAGAGCACCTGCCCAGTGCCCACTGCCCCGTTCTTTCGACTCCAATGAATAGGTAATGGCCACCGCACAGGTAGCAGTCGTCATACAAGTAAAAGGCAGTAAGGGGGATAAACTAAGGTTTGGACACTTCAATTATGACGCAGTGACAGGCGGTCATCCTGGGCATTTTTCCCCTCGTATGGGTATTTGGCCCCTTTTTGGGCATTGGTGGACTCGCGAAGCTTAAAGTGGACACTGCGACTTGAGGAACAAGGATTCAGGGGAGTGATTTTGAGGTCCTTTGGCCAACAGCTGCTTCTTCTTCCTCCTCCTACCCATTGGTGTGGGTAGGGAGGAAGAGATGGATTGAGAGAGGAGGAGGAGGAGGAGGAGGGAGAGAGGGAGGTAGGATGGAGGCGTAGTAGTGGCGTCCCTCGCCCTGGACTCTCCTCTGACTGTTTGACGGCCGCATCATGTGTCCTGCGATGAAAAATTAATGGCCAAATGCATTCACCAGGCACCCCCTCCTCCCGGCCACAAGGGCGTCAGCCCAGCGGCGCCGCCTCGCTCATATTCGGCCTTCGGGCCTCCTGCCGTAAGGACCGTCGGCCGAGGGCGTATCGGAAGCGGCCTTGGCTCTGCGTTTGGGCGTACTGTGTCAAGAGACATAAATCAAGGAACAGAGCCAATAGTCTTGTTTCGTCACCTTCTACGGTTCCGTCCGTACGCTTCGTCCTTACGTTCCGTCTGCGCCTCCCGTCTGCGCGTCCGTCACGTACAGTTGTTTTCTGACCGGGGAGGTGGAGTGGGTGAGGTAGAGGGGAGAAAATGAGAAGGAAAGGAAGTCAAGTGAAATAAAAGACGAGAGAAGAAAATGCACGTTGGAAAGAGAGAGAGAGAGAGAGAGAGAGAGAGAGAGAGAGAGAGAGAGAGAGAGAGAGGCAAGGGGTAAATGGGATATTTGAGTTATGAATATAGCATGGAATGTTTCTGTGATTGGCCGTCTGTCAGTTACAGATGCCGTCATTTATTTTTGAATTAGGTTATCAGTCTCTTTCACCGATTGCAGCAGTTTCATTTTATTCATTTATTTATTCACTCGTGCTGATTTTTTATTTCGCTCCCGAGAGAGAGAGAGAGAGAGAGAGAGAGAGAGAGAGAGAGAGAGAGAGAGAGAGAGAGAGAGAGAGGAGAGAGAGAGAGAGGGCGCTACGGTATAAATTGATTTATTTACTTATTTATTTTTATAAGTAAATGCATATTAAGAATATTAAGAGAGAGAGAGAGAGCGAGAGCCTCTGAAATGTATAATTATATATATATATATATATATATATATATATATATATATATATATATATATATATATATATATATATAAGAATTTATTTATTTACTTATTTATTTTATAAGTAAATGCATATTAAGAATATTAAGAGAGAGAGAGAGAGAGAGAGAGAGAGAGAGAGAGAGAGAGAGAGAGAGAGAGAGAGTTCTGAAATGTGTTTATATTCTTAATATACTTTTAATTATACAGCATATATTTACACTATATATATATATATATATATATATATATATATATATATATATATATATATATATATATATATACATACATACATACATATTTATCATTGTTAATGCAGAATTGTTCAGGATAAAGTTGTCCTTTGTGTTCGACGGGGGAAGTAAGTGCATTATAATGTGCCGTGTCTTAAGTGATTTATCGGCGTCATTACTTTCAGAGTGAATAGCTTAACTGTCCTGGGGTTTATATGTTCTCGTGCGAGGTATGGACAAACAGATAGAGTTGATCGTTAGTTGCAGACAAAGGCACATATAAATATATATGTATATGTGTATAAGTATGTGTATGCATGCATATATATGTATATATATACATAATATATATATATATATATATATATATATATATATATATATATATATATATATATATATATATATATGTATAGATGTATAAGTAAATATGTATGTATATACAGTATATATACATACAGATAGATAGATAGATAGATAGATTGATAGATATATAGAAAGAAGTGGTCTGCAATGACAGGCAGATGTGCTGACAGTGAAGAAACTGTAACGTAAATATAATATAGAAGACAAAATCAGGACATTTGTGAAGAACTCTTTTACGGAACGCGAAAAAAGTAACTCTTGATTTTCATACATTGGAATGGCCAGGTTACTGAGGTCTAAAGAAAGGATAGGAATTATACCAGTAGCACATCGTTGAGATATTACAATTTACTACTGCTTCCAAATATGAAAAAATGTACTGATAAATAAAAGAGGCTTTTAAAATATCGATTAAAAAATAAAATAAAAAAAAAATATGCGCAGGGAGGTTTTAATGACGCCACACATTTTGCTCTTAACATCCTAATACCATCTGTTTTTTTCATATATCATCTTTGTCATTTTATTGTTTATTCCCATTTATTATTATTATTATTATTATTATTATTATTATTATTATTATTATCATTATTATTATTGAGATGATAAGCCCTATTCTCATGGCACAAGCCTACAGCGGCAATCGACTTGAAATTCAAGCTATCAAAGAACATGGCGTTCATTTGAAAGAAGTAACAGAAGGAAATAGGAAATGCAGAAAGAAGAGATCACTTATGTTGGAATAAAAAGATTAATTAACGTATGAAATGAAAGTCCACATCAAGTGTTACAGTTCCCCTTTGGACCGGTGGTATAAAGGCTCTGAATGACTTGGTGTCCTTTGACGCGAACTCACTCTCTCTCTCTCTCTCTCTCTCTCTCTCTCTCTCTCTCTCTCTCTCTCTCTCAGTCAGAGTTCTATCCCTGTGCAGGTGCTCAAAGCAGGGAATAATACATGGTGGTGAAATTACACCTGTCCGCAGTACAACTTTCCGTCGTGTGTGTGCGTGTGTGTGTGCGCGCGCGCATACAGTATACCCACGGAGGGTGGAAAAATACAAAATCCTAGTTTCCAACCACTCTACCAACTGTTTGATTGGGGAGAGAGCTTGTCATTTATGAATAAACTAATAGGCAAGTGACGTGCAGAGAGAGAGAGAGAGAGAGAGAGAGAGAGAGAGAGAGAGAGAGAGAGAGAGAGAGAGAGAGAGAGAGAGAGAGAGAGAAACAGGCGTTTTTGGGGGAGGGAAATCTTTGTATGAATTCCTCTCGGTATGATTGTCATGTAACTCTGCATATACCGTCAACAGCGAATGAGGTTTTCGTTAGGCCGTTCCAGCTGAAAAGAGAGAGAGAGAGAGAGAGAGAGAGAGAGAGAGAGAGAGAGAGAGAGAGAGAGAGAGAGAGAGAGAGAGGCGAATAAATAATACTGTAGCTGAAATGGACAGGGTCCCTCTGGCAGTGTTAGATGATGGCTTCTCTGTCTCTTCATTTGATGGAAGTTGGCCGAGCCCCCGTCTCGTTTGCCCTGTCAGATTGGTACGTTTTGCGTGTGGCTTTATAAAACGCTTTTGAAGAGATTCTCTCTCTCTCTCTCTCTCTCTCTCTCTCTCTCTCTCGGTTTTTCGTCTTCGTTTGTATTCTGTCTTGTCTTTTCATTATCAGTGCGGTCTTGTTGCTTTTTGTTTTGGGTCTCTCTCTCTCTCTCTCTCTCTCTCTCTGGTGTTTCTTCTTCGTTTGCATTCTGTCTTTTCATTATCAACGTACTTTTTTTCTGGGGTTTAGAGTTTATCAAGAATGTATGTACAGTGTCATACATCCAGCGCTTGTGACCGATTTCAGGTCGCACGGGTGACTGAATTATTCAAGTGTATTGAAGTTTGTTGATTTATTGTAATATATGATCGACCCTTGCTTGTAGAAAGAGACTTTTTTTTCTCTACAGGGCTTGTATATTAATGTGTCTTCTGTCTCTCTGACTGTATCTCTTTCTACGTGATGCCGGGACATATTTTTTTATTTTTTTTTTTATTAATTTCTCTCCACTAGTTAGTTGTGTAAGTTTTTTCCTATTTTCTTTCTTTGCTCTATTGCTTTTCAGACTTTAACGTTAGCTCATTATATTGTCCTCCTGCCAGTTCCCGTCAGAAGATATTAGGCCCAGAGAGAGAGAGAGAGAGAGAGAGAGAGAGAGAGAGAGAGAGAGAGAGAGAGAGAGAGAGAGAGAGAGAGAGAGTTAGTTTCCGTCCTGTCACAATCATGATAATTATGACGCTCATAAATGAATGTCTGCCGAGATCTCGACTCTTACAACCCCCCCCCTCCCCTTGAAATATTGGCATTAATAATATATATCCTTTGGATTTATATGTTTCGTTGGTTGATGGGGTGTGAAGGATGATGATGAGGGCCCGGAGGAGGAGGAGGAGGAGGAGGAGGAGGAGGAGGAGGAGGAGGAGGAGGAGGAGGAGGAGGAGGAGGAGGAGGAGGAGGAGGATGAGGCTTTGGATGTTGTAGAATGGGCGAGGCGAGAGAAAGGCGATATAATGTTGATGGGTAGCAGATGGCTGAGAGAGAGAGAGAGAGAGAGAGAGAGAGAGAGAGAGAGAGAGAGAGAGAGGTTTGTACATATAGGCCCTGAACACGGGAATTTCGTAGGTGGTGACGATTCGGTGATGCTTATGGTTGTTGATGAAAAGGGACTTTACGGAACGAGTGAGGAAAAGGGCCCTGATTATAGAACATTTGAGAGACTGGTAGCCATTGGTAGCCGTCAGATCGGAGACGAAATTGGTGCTGATTCTGGGTGCTGACTGTGATACCCATCGGCCCGATTTCTGATGGGTGGCGCTGATTGGAGATGCAGAGCGTTTTTCGTAAGATAATGAGACGAAATGGGACCTGGTGGACTTGGGGTACGGATTAAAATAATGTCATTGTAACTACGTCAGTGCAAAATAGCCTGGAGTCATTATAGCGAACTATCATCAAGTGTCAATTCCCTCCTCGAAAAGGTATCATTATGAAATTGCCGAATAGAATAATTTTTTTCATTTTCTTTTCATATTTTTATTTCATTGTGTTTCTCTCTTTCGGTTTTGGGAGAGGAGAACCCCTATTTTTTTTTATCGTATCCTTTGCCACATGTATCTTTTATTGAAGGGCAATGGTTAAGAGGCCTTTCTTTGTTGTTACTGGTACCTATGAAATCGATACTGGTCAGGACCCGATTAGATATGCGCATTGCTGATCGGTCGTGGGTCTGTAGTTACCCCTTTCTGAATGGCTTTCATCTTCTTCCAGTTGATTTTCCAGCATTGTCTCGATAGAGCTGTGTCTTGTCTGCTGATTATGGAATGGAGTGGAATATAGAATTGTGGCCTAAGGTCAAGCGCTGGGACCTATGATGTCATTCAGTGCTGAAAGGGAAATTGATAGTCGAAAGGTTTGAAAGGTGTAACAGGAGGAAAACCTCGCGGTTGCACTATGAAACAATTATTAGAAGAAGGTGGAAAGTATGACGGATGAAATAAAATAAGAACAGAGGTACAGTAAAAAGGAATGAAAGGAGTTGCAGCTAGTGGCTGAAGGGACGCTGCAAAGAATCTTAAGTAATGCCTACAGTGCACCGCGTGAGGTGCACTGACGGCACTACCCCTGCTACGGCGTGTCTGCTGGGTATTCACAGACT
>NC_089784.1:31690569-31713069 GCF_040412425.1 Macrobrachium rosenbergii
ATTATTATTATTATTATATTACCATTTACGAGTTCCTCTGTCTTCTCAGAGCTCTAGCAATTATTGTGGGATCAGGACCCTTGCAGAGTAAAAAAAAAAAAAAAAATTGTGACGTGGTTCACCGATGATTTATGTGGCTCTGTTATCACTCACTCCGTCACTAACGTGATGGAGTCTCTGATCTTCCCTCCTCCTCCTCCTCCTCCTCCTCCTCCCACCACCGTCGAGTCATTTTGCCCCTTTTTAATTTTAATTGCTATTCTCGTCAAATATTTTAGATTTAGATATTTTAACTTATTTATACGATGATTTTATCACTGTTAATGTATTCGTAAGAAGTTTTAATATTTTATTTAAGTTTTTATTACATCTAATTTGCTTATGTCAAGAGTGTGTAAATTCTAATAAGGATACTTAAAGTTTTTGAAATCCTTCTGCTATTTTAGAAATTATTTTCTTGATATCATTAAAATTTAGTGGCCAAATTTTATTTCCAATTCTGTGTTATTACTGCATTGAAGGCACTTCTTATTTTGACGCCATGTCAATTAATCACTCCCCCCCCCTTCTTACCCCCTCCCTACCCCCACCATACCTACCTGTGCAATCATTGGTTCGTTTCACCTGCTTTCCTCAGCTAGCGGTCTCATTTGATGTTTCTCGTGCGGTATATTTTCAAGGGTAGCTTAATCTTATTTCGTTCTTTTAGGTGTTTCAGTTCTGTTAGTTTTACTTTTAGCAAAAGAAGGAGTACCTGTTATTCAGTGAGTACTACGTGGGGAAGGATGTACTCTAATCGCAGAAGTTGCCAGCTTTTATGCTGAATTATTATTATTATTATTATTATTATTATTATTATTATTATTATTATTATTATTATTATTATTATTATTATTATTATTATTATTATTATTCGTGACATTGTGGTTTACGACAGCCTCATTTTAATCTCACATGCCTCTTGGGTTCGAACTCCGCTTGGAAATTTAATGGTTCCATTGTGTATTTCCCGTTCGGATTACAGTGCTTACAGTGGCAGTTATTATTATTATTATTATTATTATTATTATTATTATTATTATTATTATTATTATTATTATTATTATTATTATTGCAAGGGAACTGAGAAATTAAGACATCTTTCCGGCGTAACCAAAAATTATTATTATTATTATTTATTATTATTATTATTATTATTATTATTATTATTATTATTATTATTACCTATGCACCAAAGAAGAGTCAATTCATCCGCTCTTTTAAGAAATGATGTAAACCATTCTCGCAATTGTTGTTTTGTGAATAATCCGCAAAGGTCCAGCACGCCTGAATGATCATTGTGAATAGAAGCACTCATTCGTTTTGTAAGCACGTAGTGGCGGCGGTGATTTTCTTATTTTCCCTTTTTTTTTTTTTACTTGCGTGTTATAAGCAGTCAAATGAGAAAGGAAAGCGAGAAAAACTCGTTCTGAAGCAACTTGTGTTTGTTGAGAATATAAAGCAGCCGGGGGATTTTTAATGGAATATTTATTTATTCGCATTTTTGTCAGGCTAGCAGCGAAATTTCAAGTTACGTTTGAGGACCGAGAATTTGCTTTAGATTTATGAGAGCGGAGGCTGATCGCGAGTTTGTCTTTCTAAGTAAATATTCCAGATGTTTCTAAGTAAATATTCCAGATGTTTATCGGACTGTAGTCTTTTTTTTTTTTTTTGAGCTTACGGTAAATATCCGAAGCAGATGTCACCCTGAGCTTCAGCTCACCATATCCGGATCGCTGGCCAAATCAGTGGAATTGGTCCTATGAGCGACCTTACCAAAAGGTTAATGAACACCCTTATCGAAGTTAGAATATCCAAATCACCGCTAGTAACAAATACAGTGTTCATTTCTTTAATATGGCCTTCCAGCGAACGCACTGTGTATTCGAAATGTCCCATTTGTTTGTGTACTTACGTGTGTGTGTGTGTGTGTGTGTGTGTGTGTGTGTGTGTTTGTAATTTTAGCTATTATGGGTGTACAAATAGAGTAAATATAATGCAAAACTAACTCTTAGCCTTGCCTATCATACAATAACATCTTTACCTACCAAACAATAAACTTGACCCATCCATCAGTAGTATGTCGTGACGTCACAGCGTGCGCCCGGAGTAATATCTTTCCGAAAGATAACTCTTAATTAAGAATGGTGATTTTCGCCCAGTTCTTCATTAATCAAAGGTCTTTGGGGGGCGGGGTGTCCTCCCCTCGCTAATCAAGGTCTTATATGATCCCCATCGCACCACACAGCTGGGGGGGGGGGTTTGTCCGTGCGATTCTTTCTCCGTGAGAAGGGGCGTGGTCTCAATTATAGACGGGGCATACGAATGATGTATCGTCCTTGGGTATATGGTTACTGTGCCATTGGGCTTTTCGCTAATTTACTGTTTTCGCGGATTCCGTCAGGTCCTTCGACGGGCTGTGTTCGATGGCGAGGGTGCTGTGGACCTGCAGGGAAACTGATGTTTGATGTAGTTACAGGAAGTTCATCCTTATTATGGTTGTAACAAATTTTAAGTCTTGTTTCGTGTTGGAATTGGGACTTTTTGTGGCTCAAGTCTTTGACCTTTTGTGCACTTGTTTTGACGACCTGTTTGATAGGTCCGTATTTCCACTGATTTTTATTATCGTTAAGTAAACCATTTTTTCATACCTAGTAATCAAAGGTTTTATATAGCCTTTGGACATTGAGAATACTAAGCAAGATGCCATCAGGCGTAGTTTTGATTGGTGAAACTACGGTTGACTCAGACACCCACCTTCAGGCTGATAAAGTCTCCTGCGGCAATTAGCAATGTGTTGGGTAAGTCTTCGTGTTCATGGCTTTTGTGTCAATGTTTGATGTCTTAGGAGACAGAGAGAAAGAGGAAGAATACGTAGGTCGAGACTCAACAGTAGAGTAGAACTGTAGTGGCAGGCCCAGCTAGAGAGAGAGAGAGAGAGAGAGAGAGAGAGAGAGAGAGAGAGAGAGAGAGATTCAGCAGGCGTGGCCCAGCAGGCTGGGCCTGCCCTCCTGCTGAGGTTCGACTATCAGCAGTTGATCTGTACATTTGTGATGGCCGCTAGGAGCACTGTGTACTTGGCTTGCAAGATGGCCACGGTGCCTGTACTAATATTTGGACAGGACCTGATGGATGGCATAAACTGCACAGCTTCCCTGCTGGGACGGCCCACCCAGGCATGCCCCTCCAGGCTCGCCCCCCCACCCCTGCCTCCCCCCTCCCCTTAAACCACCAGAACCCCTCAACCCTTCATTTCTCCTTTGGCACCCCATGCCATGACATTTCTGGGTTTTCGTCTTTCCCAAGTGACGTCTCTTGCCGCAGGGAAGGTTCTCCTCTCGCTTCATACTTGCGTGCGTCTTGACATCTGCTGTAATGCTTTTAATCAGCTACAAAACATCTGTGCCTATGTGTGTGTGTGTGTGTGTGTGTGTGTGTGTGTGTGTGTGTGTGTGTGTGTGTGTGTGATAGTATTCATCAGTGTCTAAATTCCACCTCCGTTATTTACCCAAATTTCTGTAGTTTTCTAAAGGAAATTCTCTGAGAAGTCCATTTGTCTATTTTTAATTTTCGGAAAAGAAAACTTTTGTGCCAGCTTTGTCTGTCCGTCCGCACTTTTCTCTGTCCGCACTTTTTCTGTTCGCCCTCAGATCTTAAAAACTACTGAGGCTAGAGGGCTGCAAATTGGTATGTTGATCATCCACCCTTCAGTCATCAAACATACCAAATTGCAGCCCTCCAGCCTTAGTAGTTTTTATTTTATTTCAGATTAAAGCTAGCCATAATCGTGGTTCTGGCAAAGATATAGGATAAGCCATCACCTGGCCGAGGTTAAAGTTTCATGGACCGTGGCTCATACGGCATTATATCGAGACCACCGAAAGATAGATCTGTTTTCGGTGGCCTTGATTATGCGCTGTAGAGGCTGTACAGAAAACTCGATTGGGCCGAAGAAACTTCGGCGCATTTTTTACTTATTTTTTTCATTACCAGTGCTCTGCATTATATTTATGACGCAGATCATCATCATCATCATCACCGCCATCATTGCCATCATCATCATCATTGCCATCATCACCATCGCCGCCATCATCATCATCATCACAGCCATCATCATCATCATCATCATCATCATCATCATTGTCTGTCTGTGCAAAACTAAGTCGCTTTCGTTCTTGTCCATCAAACAGTCATCCTAATAAATCATCGTCAGACATGTCCTTTTCCCCCCATATTTGGATTCATAAAAACACGGCCAAACTAACCTAAAAATATTGGCCCACCCACCCACCCGCCCATCCACCCATCTTGGTGCACGAGATCCACACCAGCCCGCCGCCGCCCATTCGCCGCCCACCCACGGCACTCGTGTCGGACCCCTACAGGTACACGCCAATACCCATCAGTTGAGTTCTGGCGCCATTAGTAGCACCAAGTAAATAAATCTCCAAATGGTTTGATTTTCTTTTTCACCTTTCCTCCCCTCTCTCTCTCTCTCCCGTAGGCAGATATTCTCTCTCTCTCTCTCTCTCTCTCTCTCTCTCTCTCTCTCTCTCTCTCTCTTATTCTCTCAGATATTTTTCTCTCATACTCTAGTTATTCTCTCTCTCTCTCTCTCTCTATCTTTTCTCTCTCTAGTTATTCTCTCTCTCTCTCTCTCTCTCTATCTATATATATATATATATATATATATATATATATATATATTAGGTCGATATTCTCTCTCTCTCTCTCTCTCTCTCTCTCTCTCTCTCTCTCTCTCTCTCTCTCTCTCTCTCTCTCTCACATACAGAGATATTCCGGTATATTGATTGTTGATTGTGTTGTTAGCCTCTGCCAGCGAGCGATACCTCGTCCAGATTCCTTAGAGAGAGGCGATGGTGTCTCGAGAAGGTCCTCCTGATTTTTCTTGTGTCGACAGACTGGTTTGATAGATGAAGGCGGCAAAGAAGATTGACGCGATATTGATTGACAGTTTTGCATAGATGCTGCGTGCGGACTTGAAACAAAATAGCGTAGTGTTTGAAGGATGCTGATAAATACTTCAAGACTTGTTTGGAGAAATGGTACGAGTCGCCTTTTGATTCGAGTGAGCTATAGGGTGAGCTTGTTACCTTGCCAAAATAACGGCAATTTTTAGATACTGTTTTTATTACTTAGAACTCATGAAAATAAAAAAAAATAATGCCGCGCTTATATACTTATTATTCCACTATGCTATATTCAGCAAAAATAAGGAAAATATTAATCCGATTATGTAACTGCTCGTCCTGATTAATTCTAGATGTAGATGACGTAAGAAAAGTTATGGCTATAAAAATAAAAGGTAACCAGTATCCAACATATGCGATATAAATTGTTTTTTTAATAAATCAACATAGCTCTACGACGAGTAAGTATTGCGAATGACATCTCCTGTTCTTAAATAAGTCATTGAGTGTTTCATAACTGAAGTGAAATGTCGTTTGGTATTTTGAATGGAATCGCTATTTAATACTTCATGATATTTCAGAATGTCTGTTGAAGAAGGAACTGTCAGCATTGGTGTCCCTGGATAATCCATGAGAGAGAGAGAGAGAGAGAGAGAGAGAGAGAGAGAGAGAGAGAGAGAGAGAGAGAGATGACGTTGATGGCGCGTGGGTGGGTCCTAACCTAGCATCTGGTGGCAGAGCATCCTGGACTTGTTAGGGTTACACCTGGAAGGGAGAGGGAGGGGAGGGGTCGGGAGGGGGAGGGTGTTGCCAGAAGGGTTTACGTAGCGAGAGAGAGAGAGAGAGAGATACGGTGAGTTAGCGAGGCTGAATGGGCCGGTTTGTTAACAAGGGATGGAAAAGAATGGCAAAACATGAAAAATGGTTTTCTGGGATGAAGGATCGAGAGGTGTGGTAGGTGGGGCCGGGGAGGTGGGCGGGGGATGGAGAGGGGTGGGGGGGGAGTGGCTGTGCATGCTGTAGCCAGACGTGCATTTGCTTGCTCGTGTTTCATAATTTTGCTGCAGTCATCTCCGGTTGGGGAATGGCTAAATGCTGATGTCTATAATCCTGGTCATTGATTTATCTGTATATCTGTAATGATTGTAATACACACACACACACACACACACACATATATATATATATATATATATATATATATATATATATATATATATATATATATATATATATATATATATATATATGTGTGTGTGTGTGTGTGTGTGTGTGTGTGTGTGTGTGTGTGTGTGTGTAATGGTGAAAGTAATTATCCTTGTTTTCCAACATAAACATGAGTTCATGAGAAGCCGCGTCCCACTGTGAGTTTATGTTTGAGAAGTTAACCATCCGGTGTTGATGTCACCGTTCGCCAGACTTTCTTACCTTCACGCCATCGGGAGCTCACGTGTGTCACCGTAAAGTTAGAGTATTACACAAAGCTCGATCGAAGCGTGGGTGCTCGTTGAAGCCAACAAAATGCCCGTCATCAAAGACCTCGCCCAGGGACGTCGAAGAATCGAAACAGTAAACACCCTCTGTGACTTACGATTCTCGTTAGAAATTCGTCAATAGAGAGGACGTTTGAGGGTAATACGTTGCGTGCGCGCCAGCGCGCGCCCAACTGAATCAGTGGTTTTTCATCCGGGCAATAAACACTGTATCGAAAATCGATTTATTGATAATTATTTTAAGCCCAGCCTTGGTATTATCGTCGTGATGGCCGCCCGTGAAGTTTCGATGTTGAAGCAAGAATACCCCGAACTAAAATAAGGAATTTTAAAGCCTCCATCATCTCGGACCCGACGTTGAGGGAGGGGAGAGGGAAGATAAAGGTGAGGGGGGGAAGGGGGTTTTGGGGTGTTCTATCAAGCGCCCCAGAAACTCTGAGGCTCATCACTCTCTATCATCATCCTGTCGATATGCATAACTTATGTAGCGTAAAATAGAAGGCCTTACTGGTGATGTATTCCTAAAAATTAGACCTCACAGGCCAACACCCCTCCCCCTTCCCTTCCCCCTCCCCTCCCCCTCCCCTTTTCCTCCCTGTTTTACGAACCATCGTTCCTATTTTTACTAAAGCGAGGATGCGCACACACACGTAAATGCACGTGTACCCCTCCCCCCCCTCTCCTCTCTCCTTTCCTTCCTCCTCCCCCCGTTATCATGCTACTATTACCAACACATTCCCTTCATACCCCCTCCCTTCATACCTTGCAATACCCCACCCCCTAACCCCAACCCACCCCACCCCACCCCACCCCAGCGGGTCTCTTGTCGCTCGGCGTCCATTGGGGTTAAAAGATAATGTATCGGAGGAACCGTGTGATGGAAGATTATGTATACTCGGAACAGCCAGGGTAAATGTAGGTTTTAGGCGCTTTTTACGGGGCATTATAGCGCAGGTGATCCAGGGGCCGGACCCGGGGCCTTATTCACCTAGTGTCACCTAACTCTTGCTCACCTGCCGAAAGCCTACAATTAAAGCAATTTCTTCTGGTCGCTGAGGTAGAGAGAACGCCGGGCCCTTGCATATATGGCCCGCACTAGTTGGGAGAGGGAGAGGGGGGGGAGAGGGATTGGATATTTGGAGGGTTATCTGGATCGTGGTGGGGAGGGGAGGAGGAGACCTGTCTGCCGTTTCTTCTTCAAGGGGGAAGGGGAGGGGGTGACTGGTTAGTGGTAGTTAGATAGATAGCTGAAAGGGGCGGGGATGCACTTTGGCGATCGACTATACCCTTGTGGACGTTTTGGACGGGTCAACTAGTTTAGCTTTTGACTATTTTCGGAGACTGTTCTTGGATACTATTTTTGGAGACTATTTTAAGATACTATTTTCAGAGACTATTATCAAAGACTATTCTCGGATACTATTTTCGAGGACTACTCTAGGATACTATTTTCGGAGAGTATTATAGAAGACTATTTTCGTAGACTATTCCTGGATACTATTTTTGGAGACTATTTTAGGATACTATTTTCAGAGACTATTAACGGATACTATTTTCGGGGACTACTCTGGGATAGCCTACTATTTTCGGAGAGTATTCTAGGAGACTATTTTCGTAGACCATTCTTGGATGCTATTTTCGGAGACCATTCTCGAATACTATTTCAGGAGACTATTCTTAGGTACTATTTTTGGGAGCTATTCTAAGAGACTGTTTTCGGAGACTATTCTCGAATACTATTTTCGGAGACAATTCTCGAATACCATTTTAGGAGACTATTCCAGGAGTCATTCTAGGAGATTATTCTGGGAGACTATTTTTGGAGTGGGAGACTATTCTCTAGAGACGGACTTTTCAACTAGGCCTTAAGCGGTGAATTCCATTTGATAATGAAGTGTGCATGCATAATTGCATTCTCCCTTCTAATAGAGTATGTAACGGTGCATTTTTTGCGTGGCTTAACACTCTGTCAATTTCCATTGAAAATATGTTTCTCAGTTATTTATTAATTTATGTAAATATTTATTTTATTTATTCTTCCGTTTCGCATGGCCTAACAGTTTGCCAATTTTATATGAAAATGGCTTTGTTTTATTTATTTATTTATTTATTTATTTTTTTTTAGCGAGGGCTGGAGCAGATTGGTGTCAATTGGTTGACTGGCCAAACGACTCCACCAGTCAACCTAGAAGTCTACCTTGAATGAACAGAACGCCATCTGTCACGTGGAGAGAAGGGTCGCCCTACAGAAGGGGCTTCGAGATTTATAGCTGAGGGCATATACAAAGAGAACATGTACTTCCATATTTTATTTTTTTTTATCATTTTGTGAGTCATAAAGATGTTATTTACATTCTGCTCCGTTGATGGATGAGGTGTTGTCGTCCTCCTCCTCCTCCTCCTCCTCCTCCTTCTCCTCCTCCTTCCTCTTCATGCACGGATGATGTAGAAGCCGAGAAACTCATTTCTTTATTGGGATTGCGCGTCCGTTAGGAGGTATGGCGGAAAGGGGAGTTTGACTTGTATGCGCTATCATTCACTCGTATGTACATGTTGATTACTCGGTGGCAATATATAAGTATAGGAAATTAGGTTTCCTTCATTTTCGTAAAGCGTTGATGACTTATACCGGCATTCATCAGGATAAGGTTTTCGTGAATGATTTGTCAATGTTTGTCGTCGATAATGTGTAGGAGGTTTTTTCATACCTCTCTCTCTCTCTCTCTCTCTCTCTCTCTCTCTCTCTCTCTCTCTCTCTCTCTCTCTCTCTCTTGTGTGCGGTACTTATAAAACGTTGATGTCTTATGGCATATTTTCTTATATTCTTTTTTCTTCTTCTCTTCTACTCTCTGTTCATCCCTATTTTCAGTCTGTTTATTATGTGTAGTCTTTTATGCTTGCTCTGATGTGTTATTTACATCTCTGCATATATGAATGGTTCCATGCATCGGTCTGCCTGTGTGATTTATATTGTTAAGAATATATCAACATTTACGACTTGTTAATAGATGTACCTTTCTTTATTTTTTACTTTATTCATCAAAACCATCGGTTCCGTTCCTGCTCCTCCCTTGTCTTTTCTATTCCTCTCATTCATTCTGTCATTCTCTGAAGAAATCCCATCTCTTCCGCATCCTTTCATTTCGTCCTCTCCCCATAGTTCTCCTTTTTTCGCTCCTTCGTTAATGTTTCGTTCCCATTTTTCTGTCCTTCACCTCCGCTGCTATACGTCTGCTGCCGCTGCTGCCACCACCTACGGGAGGCGCCTTTACTTCGGTGAGGCGAGATTGCTATTTATTGTGCATTTTTGTGTATATTTTTTTCCTTATTCAGTTGAGACCATTATGCGGAGCGATGGATTCGTTTTATGGCGGTGTTTGTGCCTTGATGAAGGCCCTTTGCCCAATCACGGGGCGAAGGTGGGGGCAAGGGGAAGGGAGTGAAGGCTGGAAATAGAGGTGGTGTGTTAGAGTGGGGGGCGATAATAGATGGTTGAAGAAATGCATGGAACTACAAGAAGAAGTTTGTATTGACAGACAGCTGGTGCTGAGTTATGGCCGATGATGTTATAATCGCTCTTGGTGTTGGATTGTGCTCTCGGATATTAGATCTTTGAACAGAAAATTAGGTGGAGAACATGAAGTGGAATGGAAAACAAAAGTTAGGCCACAGGCCAAGCGCTGGGACGTATGAGGTCATTCACCGCTGAAATGGAAAGTGAGAGTAAAGAGGTTTGAAAGGTGTAACTGGAGGAAACCCTCGCAGTTGCGCCATGCGATAATTCTTAGGATAGGGTTATGGAACGTAAGATGGAAAAAGGAGATGATGAACAAAGGTACAGAAAAAAGAAATGAAAGGGGTTGCAGCTAGGGGCTGAAGGGACGCTGCAATTAACCTTACGTAATGCCTACAGCGCACAGCGTGAGGTGCACTGACGGCACTACCTCCCTACGGGGAAATGGAGAGCCTGCCGAAGAAACGTAAGGTATCTCCGAAAAGCCTAAAGAAAACTACGTGTCGTTCTTTTAAGGTCCGAAGCATAACTTGTCCCGTGCGCCGAGTACCGGGACCTTTCCCTGAAAAAAGCGGGACTCCATGTCTGGAAAACTAACCATAGAATTTTCTTGAAAATAATCTCGTTATGTTTGCCACACCCAGATCATTCGAGGGGTACTAATATAATCTATCTTAATCTAGGGGCATGGCAAAAAAACCGGGCTGGTGCAATACTAGCATATATCTCAGGAATTTGCGTCCCGTCCGCGGCCTCATAGTAACGCATTTCTGAACCATCCCGGCATTCACTAAAAAGGTATCTGGACCCGCCCTCCCTCCCCTCCTATCCCCGTTTCCCCTCTTTCACTCCCTTCTCTGAAAGTTTGAAAGAAAGTTTTACTGTGTTACTAACTCATTTGTTGTTGATGAAACTGGGGTCGGTTATTTTTCTTTGAGTTAATATTTTGCCCTTTCACTTTCCAAAAATACGATCTGTCGAGGTGAATGTGTCATAATTATGAATGTGTTTGAATCCTTGGGTTTGTGGGTTTAATGCTACATTTAATATATATATATATATATATATATATATATATATATATATATATATATATATATATATATATATATATATATATATATATATATATATATATATATATATATATATATATATATATATATATATATATATATATATATATATATATATATATATATATATATATATATATATATATATATATATATATATATATATATATATATATATATATATATTATTTATTTATTTATTTATTCCTGCATCCTTTGGACAGAATGAGACAAACTTACTATATTTGCAATGTATGGTGTAAAATTTTAATTTGTCGTTTTTTACCTTTAATTATAATTATTATATTTCTAATATGAAAGTATAGAGAGATATCCAGTTTATATCCTGAGATACCTTTTCTTCTCTTTATTATTATGATTATTAGAAAAGCAACCAAGGTAATTATCAGTGATGTTATTGTTCAGAGCTAATGTATAAAGATCGGAACTATTGATCCAGTTTTTACAAAATTTGGAAGTCTGAACAGCATGTGCTTTTCTTTTTCTGCTCCAAAGTTTAACTACATTTTTGTAAGATAAGTTTTAATTTTCCTGTAGGACAATTAGACATTAATAAGTACTCACAGACTTCCTTCAATAGTAAGAAGAGCGGAAAGTATTAAGGATTTGGGTATAGGTGTGATGTTATGCTAGTAGTCCCGGGGAGTGGGGAGGTGAGGGTGGGGGTGGGTATGGTTACTGTTGGGGATAATGCAGAGGAGGAGAGGGAGGAGGAGGAGGCGGAGGAGACATGGAGTCAAAATGTGGGCGATATATTTCATCCTAGAGCGTCCGTAATTCAAATTGATTCGATCCCATAAAGAAAAATCGGACGTGCATAGTGGCCCCTTCTCTCTCTCTCTCTCTCTCTCTCTCTCTCTCTCTCTCTCTCTCTCTCTCTCTCTCTCTCAAGGAGTGACTTGTTGTTGTGAAATAGTTTAATTTAGCCATGTCAACATAATGTGTCATTTTCTTGGAATCTTGACTCTTTGTGAATGATGCAACACCTGTATCTGTTGAGAGTTATACGACGTCACTTAAGAATATGTGATGTCACATAGAAGATGTATGACATCACTTTACAGAGGCGTGAAGCCTTTCGGAAGTACTTATAAAGTTTTGGTACCATTCTGAAGATTTACGACGTGTCTGAAGTAAAGATGTCATGTCAGAAGTCTGCTGGAAAATGTCTGACATTAAAAAATCTGCGTTCATATAGTTTTATTGATGTCAAGTTTGAATTTTGGTCCTTGGGACATAAAATGAATAGGCAAATAGGATTATTTTAAGAGAATTTAAAAAATACACAATTGTTTATAAATGTTGAATATGACTTGCACCTGACCACATGCTTAATGTGAAAGAACGGGTCAAAGAGCAATATGATTCTTACAAATCCTTTTTCTCTTAAGTGAAATGAAATTATTTAAAACTCTTACCGTTCGTCTCAGTTTTGGGCCGCGCAAATCATTGCCTACGCAAATATATATTATAATATATATATATATATATATATATATATATATATATTTATATATATATATATATATATATATATATATATATATATATATATATATATATATATATATATATATATATATATATATATATATATATATATATATATATATGTATATATATATATATATATATATATATATATATATATATATATATATATATATATATATATATATATTTATATTTATATTTATATATTCTGGTATCTACCCTCCATCAGCGCGTATCTTTTAAGGGCTTAGTCTGACGACCCTGACACCTCCTCCTCACGTGCAAAGTTTTCTAATAATAAATTTCGGAGAATGAACTGCGCACTCAAAATATTCCTTCGCCCGTAATTTCATCGCGTGGGCCACAATTTTGTTTTGTAAACCTCTTATTTTTTTCTTGTTTTTTTTTTTTTTGTTTCCACCTCGGCATCGTCGTCGCCGTCCATTTTCCCGTGCTAGATCACCAGAGAACTCTTTTTTCGTAAAATGCATAATATACATTTTGGTTTATGGGCGTATTTTTGGCCCGAGTTATCGACGCCGGCCTAATATCTCTCAAGCGTTATTTATCTCGCGAAATTTCGCCCCGATATTAATTTCGCCCGTGATGAATTGAGTGGAGGAAGAGTGGGTTGCTTAGTCTTATACACTCTCTCTCTTTCTCTCACACACACGCACACACACACACACACACACACACATATATATATATATATATATATATATATATCTATACATACATATAAATACATATAAATACACTGTGTGTGTGTACACACACACACACACACACACACACACACACACACACACACATATATATATATATATATATATATATATATATATATATATATATATATATATATATATATATATATATATATATATATATATATATATATATAAACCTAAACTCTTTGGATTTCCAAACAACCCCATTCAGAATGCTAGTCACACTGATGTATGGTTTAATTGTATAATTATATGAACCTTACCAGATACTTTCTACTTGGGCATGGCAACATTGACGGCCTCATTGATCATCATCGGTGCATTATTGTATCTAAAAAGCTCACTAGTAATAATAAGGCTCTTGGTAGAATTTTCTCCATTTGAACTGAGTTGATTAGTCAGTCCATACAATGCCTAGGCCGATGGCGGATATTGCTGAGAGAGAGAGAGAGAGAGAGAGAGAGAGAGAGAGAGAGAGAGAGAGAGAGAGAGAGAGAGAGAGAACGTACATTAAATAGAGAGAAAGAGAGAGTCTTTTATATAAAGAGAAAAAGAGAGACTGTGTATTAGAGAGAGAGAGAGAGAGAGAGAGAGAGAGACTGTTAAATAAAAAGAGAAAAGTGAGATTGTATATTAAATAGAGAGAAAGACAGAGACTTGATATTAAGCAGAGAGAGAGAGAGAGAGAGAGAGAGAGAGAGAGAGAGAGAGAGAGAGAGAGAGAGAGAGAGAGAGCGCACTATATTAAATAAGAAGTTGGCGATTATTGTCTATACTAAGGAGGGGAAAAAGCATCGTTCTTATATCATGTGAGAGAGAGAGAGAGAGAGAGAGAGAGAGAGAGAGAGAGAGAGAGAGAGAGAGAGTGTATTTAGAGTTCATTGGACGTGTTTTGTCCTGAGGTCTTGCAATGCATGCTTCCTAGTCATGGCTCAAGACCAACCCGACATTATGAGCAATTACAACCCAGATGGATCTGACATCGCGCCATGAGAAATGTTGACGAAAACCTTTCGGTTTTGCCGTTGATGTGTGTGTGTGTTTGTGGAGTTTCCTCCCCCTCCTCCCCCTCCTCCCCCTCCTCCTCCTTTTCCTCCTCCTCGTTCCTCTTCACCGGGGAAGAGAGAGAGAGAGAGAGAGAGAGAGAGAGAGAGAGAGAGAGAGAGAGAGAGAGAGAGAGAGAACATATAAATTTTTATTTAAAAGTGCTTATTGAAGTGGTTAGCATCTAAGTGTTTATGTTTATGTCTGTCTATCTACACATCTATCTAGCTGTCTATATATATATATATATATATATATATATATATATATATATATATATATATATATAGAGAGAGAGAGAGAGAGAGAGAGAGAGAGAGAGAGAGAGAGAGAGAGAGAGAGAGAGAGGTTTAAATATTACACTTACTTTAAATTTACATTACTTTCATTTATATATATATATATATATATATATATATATATATATATATATATATATATATGTGTATATATGTGTGTGTGTGTGTGTGTGTATGTATGTATATATAAACCTCTTCTTGCCTTGCCTTTGTGAGCTTATGTATTCCTTTGTAGGATCTTATGATTTCTGTTTTATTAAGTCTAAGAATAAAGGGTACTTACTTAGCTACCTGTACCAACTGTACATACTAATCGAATATACATTAACTTCTCATCAGTGAAAGCATATTACTTGAGTACATACGTACACTGTCCTCTTACTTATAGAAAGCCTGACATGGCAGTGAATAGCTGCAACATGAATTATGTTAATGGACGGTCGCAGTAAAGGATAAAAAAAAAGGAAAAGAGAAGAAACAAAACAAGACGCATCAAGACGACATTAAGCAAAAGGTCATCACTCCAGTTTAATGCTTAGCAAATGGCCGGGTATCCATCACCTTACTGTGGCTTTTAACTTGCATTATAACAACAGTGATTTATGCTTTATTCTCTCATCCACACTGATAGGCCATTTTTGCGGCCGGTGCCTGCCCCAGCGTGTGATGGTCGGTTCCGACCTTGTGTGTGTTGGGCCACCAGAAGGAATGCCGAGAGAGAGAGACTTTCTACCGATAAATCAAAGGGTGAAGGAGAATGGAGAGTGTGGTTTTCGTATTGTGAACTCTTGTTCGAGGTGGCTGGGAATATTTGGTGACTTCTCTTTGGCATGATGGCTTTGTTCTGAAAGGGCTCCGAATAATAATAATAATAATAATAATAATAATAATAATAATAATAATAATAATAATAATAATAATAATAATTATTATTATTATTATTATAAAATTGATTGTTATTCCTTTTGTGAATCGTTGGTATTGTAATTATTTGTTTTATACTTATGTACGCATTCTTTGTCTTCTTATAAATATTCTTCTTCTTCTTCTTCTTCTTCTTCTTCTTCTTCTTCTTCTTATTATTATTATTATTATTATTATTATTATTATTATTATTATTATTATTATTAGGAAGCTGAACCAGACCACTGACAAAAAATACTCAGCCCCGACGGGGCTAGCGCATTATTATTATTATTATTATTATTATTATTATTATTATTATTATTATTATTATTATTATTATTAATTAGTCTAACCAGATCACCGATACAAAATACTTACCCACTATAGATCTGACCCAAAGAATGCTTAAATAATAAATTCAAAAAATGTTTTTTAGAACAAATGAACACAAACACACGAACTTTGGACAAGCGTAAGTATTCCTGTCTGCAAGAAATACCTTCGCACCGAATACTTTATATCCATATACGATCGCGCGCTTGCAAGCTCACATACCCAAACAAGCAGGATGCTAGTTGAAAGTGTAGCAGCAGCAGCAGTCTCTCTCTCTCTCTCTCTCTCTCTCTCTCTCTCTCTCTCTCTCTCTCTCTGTCTGTGCCATTATGTCTGTTCTTGAATAAGTCATTTGATTGTGACAAACTGCCGAGTCACTCCAATGATTAACACTTGCGGCAGTTAGCAACGACTTTCAAGACTCAGTCGTTTAAGAGGACTTTCATTCTTGACAACGACTTTGGAGACTCACAGTCGTTTAAGAGGACTTTCATTCCTGACAGCGACTTTGGAGATTCACAGTTTTGTAAGAGGACTTTCATTCCCGACAACGACTTTGGAGACTCGCAGTCTTGTAAGAGGACTTTCATTCCCGACAACGACTTTGGAGACTCACAGTCTTGTAAGAGGATTTTCATTCCTGACAACGACCTTGAGACTCAGTCTTTTAGGAGGAATTTTTTCCTGACAACGACTCTGGAGACTCACAGTCTTGTAAGAGGACTGTCATTCCTGACAACGACTTTGAAGACTCATGGTCTTTTAAGAGGACTTTCATTCCTGACTGTTACTTGATCACTGGCAGCAGATTTTAATAGCGATCATTCACAGAGAAGGACATTTTATCCTTGCTACAGTTCTCGGGAAGGGTTCTGACGTAGATCAGATATATATCTGTTTTGGGAGGCAGACCTCTTCCTCATCAAGATTTAAATCATATACACATGCAGTATATATGTATGGTATATATGTGTTTGTAGATATGGTTATTAGGCTAAATAATAATAATAATAGAAATAATAATAATAATAATGCGCTATCCCTGTCGGAGTTGAGCATTTTTTATCAGTGGTCTTGTTGAACTTCCTAAGAAGAAGAAGAAGAAGAAAAGACAGAAGAAGAAGAAGAAGAAGGAGAAGAGTATTAATAATAATAAGAAAAAGAATGTGTACATAACTAAAACACGAGTAATTAAATATTTCTTATATTGGAGCTCCTTTTAATTTTTGTTCAGTTTCTTATTTAATTATATTACGGTGTCATTAACCTAATTATATTACGGTGTCATTAACCTAGATGTTGTGACGCCAGTTTTAGTAACCACAAATCAACCAGTCGCTGTCGCTTTACGCTCTTTTTTTTTTTTTTTTTTTTTATCCCGTAGCTTTTCTTATGCTTATCTTGTGGTTATCACATGCCACAGCTTTTGGCCATGTTTGCATAATTATTTATTACATTTAAATGGAAATTTGTCCTAAAAGAAGTGACTGTAACTAGATTGTCTGCTTGTCCACTAAGTGCTCATTTACATAGGTCGTGAATAAATTAGATATTACAGCAGTTATATTATTATTATTATTATTATTATTATTATTATTATTATTATTATTATTATTATTATACACAACTGGACATTTGAAACGTAATTACGAGGACTTTCGTGAAGAAATACGATTCGGTAGCAATGATATGATCAAATTATTATTATTATTATTATTATTATTATTATTATTATTATTATTATTATTATTATTATTATTATTATTTCAACTGGACATTTGAAATGCAATTAAAAGGTCTTTGGATACATTATGATTTTACAAACAGTCTATCCCCCTCCCCCCTCACTCCGGCCTCTCCTTCTTCCCCTCCTCCCATCTGCCCCAGTGCACTAGTGGATAAATGGCAAAGATATATATTTGCGTTTATTCATAAAAGCAAATAATGGTTCTTAATGACTGGTGTCAGAAGCCGTGATGTACTGCCCAACACACCTATCATTATTTTATTCCCTCGAATGTTTTGTCGGAGCCTCTAATGGGGATCACTTGGGTCTCTCTCTCTCTCTCTCTCTCTCTCTCTCTCTCTCTCTCTCTCTCTCTCTCTCTCTCTCTTATACATAGATGTAACCATTTTCTGTGCGTTTGCTATTTAATTTCTTGTCAGATCTGTATCATGCGTGGCTGCGGTACTCATTCTCTCTCTCTCTCTCTCTCTCTCTCTCTCTCTCTCTCTCTCTCTCTCTCTCTCTCATACTTAGATACAACCATTTTCTCTTTGCTGTTTGCTTTCTCGTCAATTCTATATCATGCATGTCTGCAGTACTGAATCTCTCTCTCTCTCTCTCTCTCTCTCTCTCTCTCTCTCTCTCTCTCTCTCTCTCTCTTATATACACTTTTTTCTGCGTTTGTCGTTTACTTTCTCGTCAGTTCTGTATCATGCATGTCTGCAGTACTGAGTCTCTCTCTCTCTCTCTCTCTCTCTCTCTCTCTCTCTCTCTCTCTCTCTCTCTCTCTCTCTCATATAGAATTTTATTGAGGCAATTAAGCGACGGGAGAAGGGACTGCAAGAAGCCGGCTGTGGAATGCTTGATAATCAATCGCGTCTATTTTATTGGGAGAAATTACACTCTTCAGGTCCGAGATGGATTGTCGTTTGTCAGTCACTTCTCGTGGGCTCTTTCCATTTTTCTTTCGATTTTATACCGAGAAATGACTGTTATCCAGCCGTATCGCTTGTCAATCTCGCGTCGTAATTTTTTTATAGACGTATTTTATTGAAAAATAACCATTCGAGATTATCGATAGTCGGCAGAACTTGAACTCGTTTAGGTCAAATGAATATTTTCTTTGTAAACTCACTGTCTAAAACAAAAAACGTCTGTATATTCTTACAAAATGTATGTCTTTTCGGAATTCGAGTACAGAGTATTACAAAATGCATTGTCATCAGGTTTATAACTTTTGTTGATTGCTGTAATTCACTTATAAGGCTCGTTTTCCTTCCTGACTGCTGTTACCTGCTAATTAGGTTCGTCTATATATATATATATATATATATATATATATATATATATATATATATATATATATATATATATATATATATATAATACATATTATAAATATACATACGTACATATTAAACCAGGCTTGAAAGTCGTTTCAAGTAGTAATAGTGTAAATACGCATACTGTAATATTAATATTAATATCTATGTTTTCATTCTTTACGTTGCTAAATATTTCTCTGTACATACGGTATGTTTTCATGTAAATTTGTTATTCCCTCTCTCTCTCTCTCTCTCTCTCTCTCTCTCTCTCTCTCTCTCTCTCTCTCTCTCTCTCTCTCTCTCTCTCTCACTTGGGGGTTGAATATTTAATTCATCCATAATTTTAATTTAATGTTCTTATGCTGATGTTGAAGCAGCCGTTGTTTGTGGTTACGATGTAAACATCATCATCGGACTATAATACGTTAGGATGATTTTCACGCGAGAGAGAGAGAGAGAGAGAGAGAGAGAGAGAGAGAGAGAGAGAGAGAGAGAGAGAGAGAGAGAGACTGCTGTTCAATGCCAGCAGTTTAACATTAAACATTACAAATAATGGGAAACCGAATTCGTATTTCAATGAGAGAGAGAGAGAGAGAGAGAGAGAGAGAGAGAGAGAGAGAGAGAGAGAGAGAAACAAATTAATGCTGGTTATAACTGAAAACGGACTTAATGAGAGAGAGAGAGAGAGAGAGAGAGAGAGAGAGAGAGAGAGAGAGAGAGAGAGAGAGAGAGAGAGAGCAATTTAATGCTGGCAGTTTAATATTAAATATAAAGAAGTAATTCATAAAGAAAACTGACTTAAATGTGTGAAAGAGAGAGAGAGAGAGAGAGAGAGAGAGAGAGAGAGAGAGAGAGAGAGAGAGAGAGAGAGAACAATTTAATGCTGGTAGTTTAATTTTAAACATAAGAAAGTAATTCATAACCGAAACTCGGACTTAAATGTGAAAGAGAGAGAGAGAGAGAGAGAGAGAGAGAGAGAGAGAGAGAGAGAGAGAGATTGCTTCTTTTCTGTTCTCAAAAGGTCACGCAATTAATCAAAACGTTGGCGATTGCTACTCGCATGACTGCATTGCTGTGCGCACCAAGACGCTTGCGGAATGCCCCGTACTACAACTTCATCTTGGTGACTGACAACCTCCCCTCTGCTCTGGACACTTCATATATTATCTCGTTGAAGGGCCAGCGGGAGGAGGAGGAGGAGGAGGAGGAGGAGGAGGAGGAGGAGGAGGAGGAGGAGGAGGAGGAGGAGGAGGAGGATATGGTGGAGTTGGTGGAGGGGAGGAGATGGAGGAGGAGGAAGAGATGGCGTAGGAGGAGAAGGAGGTGGATGAGGAGGAGGAGGAGGTGGTGGAGGTAAATGAGAAAGAGGAGGAGGAGGAAGGGAAAGGAGTAGGATGAGGTGGATGAGGTAAATGAGAAGGAGGAGAAGGGGGTGAAGGTGGCGGAGGAGCAAAGGCGGAAGAGGAGGAGGATGAGGTGGAGGTGGAGGTGGAGGAGGTAGATGAGGAGGAGGAGGAGTGACCCTGGGGATCGTGGTCCAAATGGTGGATCTTAGGTTGAGTGAACTCATAGGTTGGTTGGTTAGATTCCATGCTTTCTGACTGCGTGATTTATAACAAATAGGAAAGAAAAGATAGCAAGCATACGCGCTCGCTCGCTCGCCTGTGTGATTGCATTGCGTGCGTACTAATTGAGAAAATAACGTTAGTGAGATTTATGAATAACTTGTTAATAATAATAATAATAATAATAATAACTACTGAATAATAATAATAATAATAATAATAATAATAATAATAATAATAATAATAATAATAATAATAATAATATATCCCAACTACTTCGAATAATAATAATAATAATAATAATAATAATAATAATAATAATAATAATAATAATAATATCCCAGCTACTTCGAATGGTGGTTAGTAATAATAATAATAATAATAATAATAATAATAATAATAATAATAATACAACTACTTCCGGTTGTTATTCGAATTCCAGAAAATCCCGAGATACACTTTACAAAAAACTCACGACGTGTCAATTCCGAAAATATGACGAAGGAGAACTCGCCGTATATCAAAATTCCAGTTGAGACCTCGAAAAGAAAAACGTCTCGATATTCATGACGGCTTTGAAAGAGGGGTGGGGAGGGGAGGGGGAGGGACAGACAGTCACTCCGTCCTTCAGTATGCATAGGATATTGCCAATGAATCCTACGCGCGGCTTTGTATTCCGGACGAGGTCCTAGTGAGGCCGAGCTTGAAAAGAACACGAGCGTCATCGCTTGGCGTTAAACGCTGAGAAATATTCATTTCGGAATATCGGACGCCCCCGCGCGTGCATTGGCGTTGGCGTTGCGTCGGCGTCGTTTTTCGTTGAGCGCATTCTTGTTGTCGTCGTCGTCTTTGCGTGCTTTGGCGTTGGCGTCATCCTTGGGTGCTTTGGCATCGTCGTCTTTGCGTGCGTTGGCGTCGTCGTCTTTGCGTGCGTTGGCGTCGTCGTCTTTGCGTGGGTTGGCGTCGTCGTCTTTGCGTGCGTTGTCATCGTCGTCTTTGCGTGCGTTGTCGTCGTCGTCTTTGCGTGCGTTTGCTTTGACGTTGGCGTCCTCGTCTTTGCGTGCGTTTTCTTTGATGTTGACGTTGGCGTCGTCGTCTCTGCGTGTGTTTACGTTGCCGAGAGAAACAGAGGAAGGGAGGATGGAGAAAAGGAGGAAGGGAAGAGAGAGAGAGAGAGAGAGAGAGAGAGAGAGAGAGAGAGAGAGAGAGAGAGAGAGGAAAACGGACACACACTGCACAGGAAATAACCAAGCTTACTATCATTACATTTCCGCAACTGCTGACAGTGATAAAAGATCAGTTCACTAGAAAAAAAAAAGGAAAATAAAAAATTCTCCCACTTCCCGTCATTACTTGATTACTGAGCTGGCCATGAAGGGCCGTCAACGTGGCAATGAAAGCTTTCATATCTGTTATCTCGGCGATCGGCGAGGTCTATACCTCTCACTTGAAATTAGGACAGAGTCCTAATAATAATAATAATAATAATAATAATAATAATAATAATAATAATAATAATGTACAATTATTATTATTATTATTATTATTATTATTATTATTCAAAAGATGAACCCTATTCACAAAGAAAGTTTATTGTACATTATTATTATTATTATTATTATTATTATTATTATTATTATTATTATTATTATTATTATTATTATTATTATAGAGTTCTGAATGCGGCTAATGCAGCTATCACTTTCAGTACTACATGCTGAAAAGAGGGTCTTACCTACATATATTATTATTATTATTATTATTATTATTATTATTATTATTATTATTATTATTATTATTATTATTATTATTGGCTTTCCCCGCTCATCTTTTTGGTTACCAATCTTAATCTGAAATATTTAATCAATTGTATTGACTCTCTCTCTCTCTCTCTCTCTCTCTCTCTCTCTCTCTCTCTCTCTCTCTCTCTCTCTCGTTTAAATGTAATTTACATGGAATTATTAATACCTTATCGTTATCTCAAATTAAAAAAATACTGT
>NC_089784.1:31718069-31723069 GCF_040412425.1 Macrobrachium rosenbergii
TAAGTTTATTTGATTTATAATGATATTTATGAGAATTACCAGACGAATAAAAAGGAAGAGCTCGTCCCACAATTTTGCGGGACTGATAAGCTGTCTCGTCAGCGAGGAGTAGAGAATTTTTTTCTTTGTTTTGTTATTTGCAAACAAAGCTCACGTTGCCTGTACAAGCGCACAAGCAAGCGTTGCTTGTGGTCCTCTGTCGGTATGAATTAGTGGCCCGTAACATCGATCACCGCCGACGTCGTGAAAAATGGCGGAACTCTTTGAAATATATATTGATTTTAATCCCTTTTTGTGGACATTTATTCCGAATTTATGTCGACAGTCCCCTCTACTTTTATATCAAAGTGAGGTAATTACACTCCCATCTCCCCTCCCCTTCCCTTCCCCTTCCCCTTCCCCCTTTCCTTCATCCGCTTTCTAGACACTCCCTTGGCCCAGAGACTCTTCCCCCACCCCTCCATCCTTTCCTCTCTAACTACCTCCCCCCCTCCCTACACCCTGTCCCCTCCCACATAGACCCACAGTTGTCGCAATGGACATTTGGTAATTGACAGTTTTTACTGTCTTCTTGCCAATGTAGAGTTTTTTGCTCTTCATCTGATTAAGAGAGAGAGAGAGAGAGAGAGAGAGAGAGAGAGAGAGAGAGAGAGAGAGAGAGAGAGAGAGAGATACCATTATGTTTAATCATAGAGGCTTGTAAGTTGATTTTGGAGAGAGAGAGAGAGAGAGAGAGAGAGAGAGAGAGAGAGAGAGAGAGAGAGAGAGAGAGAGAGAGAGAGTAATAATATGTCTAATCAAGGAGGCCTGTAAGTTGATTCTGGAGAGAGAGAGAGAGAGAGAGAGAGAGAGAGAGAGAGAGAGAGAGAGAGAGAGAGAGAGAGAGAGAGAGATCATAAATGTGCCCAATCATCGAGATGTATTTTCCCTCCTGTGAATTCTATCAAATTCCCGAATTTGAAAATGTATCTTTATACTGACACATGGCTCATCTGCGAACCTAATTAGCGGATGGTAATCAAGGCAATGATTTGAAAGAAAATAATTCCATGGGGTCAGCATGACGAACTGTTAAAATAGGTAATTAATTCGCTGTTAATTTTACGTTATGCCATTTCTGTTCGTTTTCCCCGCTAATGGCGTTTTAGTCTGTTCTGCTTGGGTCTTGGGAATGACATTGCGTTTGGTCAGAAGGGAAGTGTGTGCTTGTGGATTATTCAAAGAATTTCAATTATATAGAGGTTTGAGTAATATATATATATATATATATATATATATATATATATATATATATATATATATATATATATATATATATATATATATATATATTATATATATATATGTATATATATATATATAATATATATAATATATATAATATATATATATATATATATATATATATATATATATATATATATATATATATATATATATATATATATATATATATATACATACATACTGTATATATATAAAGATTTAATCCACGGAGGAAAGAGAAACACTGGAGTGCTGCGAGGTCTTTAGACTGCTAGGTAAAGGGCGACAGTCGAAAGGCCTCGCAGCACTCCAGTGTTTCTCTTTCCTTCGTGGATTTTGTCTTTATTTATATATTGATTACGTTCCATATTCTCGTGATTTAGTTATACATATATATGTATATATATGTATTGGACATGACGATGTTAATATTGTAAGATCTTTGGGGTTACAGTACAAATAACTCATTTTCGTCTATAGTATTATAAATTCAGTAAGTCATGTTAGTGTTTGCAATGTTGAAATAACAATTTGCGCTCAACATGCGGGAAATCAAATCGGTTGTAGCATAAAATTAAAATCACCACTGGTTTTTTTGCTATAACACATCACACCACATCAGTGTTCAGCTAGTATTCTATTTTAACGGTCAGCCGCAACTAACATTGCTGACTGTTATCAGACTAACCTCTAATTTCTTACCTGAATCTTAAATCAGTAACTGTTTTCACTGAGACCACGTCCCTTATGCTTGTCTTCATGGCTTTGGGAATTACCTGGGCGTCCCTTTTATATAACATTATTTTCATCCCAAATACATTCCTCGCCTGAGTAAACTTCGGGGTCGCCTGGTGCTTGGTCCTGGTATTCCTGGTACCTGGTGCCTGGTGAGTACAGCGTGATCGGTTTATTGGTGTTAGTATTTTATTGTAATCAATATGTCATGACCGTTTTTTTTTTCTTTTTTTGGGGGGGTTCGGGAAATTTCACTGCTTGCTTTCATTTTCGTTCGTTTGAGAGGTTAGAACACCTGTACCTTGCCTTCCGTGCTTGAGGATACAGGTGTTGTTAATGCTGCTTGTGGAATGTTGAGGGAATTAAATAGAATTACTGCAAAACAATGGGAATGTTTGAGGGCAAGTATTCCAAAGCGCACGCGGAAAGTATGTTATTACTTTATTATATTTGTAAGGAAAAATTCTATCTCTCTCTCTCTCTCTCTTTTCTCACTTTGTTCTCTCTGTTTATAAAATTTTTCACTTTGTTACATGTTTATAAAATCTCTCTCTCTCTCTCTCTCTCTCTCTCTCTCTCTCTCTCTCTCTCTCTCATTTTAATCCATATTGGATAGCAAGCTTCCTAAGTGCCTGATTTGATTTTATGTGCACCTTGTCATTTCTTTGGTTACCAAATCTGATTTTAGCATTAAAACACAACACAAAGATTATAACTAATTCATGATTCTAGATCAATTGATTTGCTCTCTTTATGCATCTACATAACTCATATTTTAGCTTTATTATTCCGTGCACTTGAACAAAGAAAGCCCCCCCTCTCTCTCTCTCTCTCTCTCTCTCTCTCTCTCTCTCTCTCTCTCTCTCTCTCTCTCTCTCTCTCTCTCTCTCTTAGCTTCAAGAAAGGCATTATGGGTAGGTGGAATCGGTGAAATTAAAACGTGAAGAACTTCAATAAATATTGTATATTTACCGAATTGCAATGTAAGCGAGGTCCCTCCCCCTCCATGCCCCACCCCTACCCTAACCTCTCATTCCTCTCTTCTTGGGTGTTCCCTACCCCTTCCCCCCCTTTTACTCCTTCCCTTTCTGTTTTTTTCTACCCCTCTTCAGTGGTTTTATAAAGCTCCCTTATCGTCTTGTAGTAAATTTTGAAGCACCGTTTTACCCACTTCACGGGCTTTATAAAGTTATTTTTTTAAATATTTCCATTGACTTTATAAAGCTCCCCTCCCTTCCTCCAATGTTTGTATTGCGTTGTTCGTTCCCACTATTCACTTTACAGTGTTCCCCTTCCAATGAACTTGCAAGGACCATCCCATTCTACTGGGTTTATAAAGCATTGTTTTTCTCCCGGAAAGACTTTATAAAGTGTTCTACTTCATGGAGTGCATGTTTCCCGCTATGAAGGTTTATAGAGCATCCTTCTCTACGTACTGGCTTTATAAATTTTATTCCCCCCCCCCCCCTTCCAGATGTTTTGTAAAGAAAGTCACTCCTTTTCACCAGCTTTATAAAGCTCCCACTTCCTTCCATGTCTTCATAGAACCCATACCCTATCCACTGGCTGGGTAAACAGCCCTTCTTAGACCATACCTGCATAGGCCACCTACCCGTCGACACCTCCAGTGGCTTTACAAATCGTTCCTTCCCTCCCCTACACCCCTTCCCCCGTCTTCCCCCGTCGCAATGGCTTCATAAAGCCTCCTGCAACATTCCGCAAATGATCGGAATGACTCGACGGAACAGAAAAGTCGCCTCCTCATCACTTCCCTCCTGCAGCCACACCCTTCCAAGTCGGCCATCATAAGTCAAGGCACGGATGTCATTCAGTCATCGTCAGCCACGCCCTCGTCAGCAGGGGACGGGCTGGCTTCGCTTAGTCTCTCTCCATGTTGTTGGCGTGCCCTTGCGGTTAGGTTGTTGCGCTGTGCTTGATTGATGTAGGATGTAGGATGGGTGCTCTTTGTTTGCAAGCATATGCGCAATAGATGTGCATATATGAGCATTTGCTCCTTACGGGCATTTTGTACGTAGTCCGTAGGTTCCAACTTCTCTTATGACTTGTGTGGAGGAGGTGCTGCAGCCCTGGACTCTCGCTTGAAAGACCGGGGTTCTCTCTCTCTCTCTCTCTCTCTCTCTCTCTCTCTCTCTCTCTCTCTCTCTCTCTCTATATATATATATATATATATATATATATATATATATATATATATATATATATATGGAGAGAGAGAGAGAGAGAGAGAGAGAGAGAGAGAGAGAGAGAGAGAGAGAGAGAGAGATATGCACAGTATTTCATTTTTGCATTCATGAAGTAATTGTATATATATGTATTTATATATATATATATATATATATATATATATATATATATATATATATATATATATATATACATATATATATATATATATATATATATATATATATATATATATATATATATATATATATATATATATATATATATATATATATATATATATATATATATATATATATATATATATATATATATATATATGCCCACCTCAAAAATACCACAGTAGGAGAATCACGACCAACTTGAAGTTGTTGAACAGCGAAGCGAGAGGACCCGCGCACAACCCATCGGAAAATGCGTGGCGGAAATATCACGTAATGAAAATTGACATCGCCTTGTCCATTTCATCCTGACACTGTCTCATCACAGCCATATTTCGACTGGGTGGTGTGTGTGTGTGTGTGTGTGTGTGTGCGCGCGCGTGCTTGATGCCGCTTTTTCGAAAACTCATATTTTTCCCTCTTGCATTTTCCATTACCGTGCTTTTTTTTTTGCATTCTTTTAATAATTCATTAGGAAAGTTTGCATACTTCCGTACAGGTTGTCATTTCATTGGCAAATAGTTAGTTATTATCATTCTAGAGTAAGTACTGAATTTCAAGTCAGTGGCCCCTGTGGGTTCTTCCTTATGAATGGGGTTCATTTTCTGAATAATAATAATAATAATAATAATA
>NC_089784.1:31728069-31763069 GCF_040412425.1 Macrobrachium rosenbergii
TCAGAAAAAAAACACTCCCCACGCTTCCCCACCCCCTTGCAGTCAGTGTAAGATCATCTCCCAACCTAATCATGGTTCTTGAGTTCTCACTTTGGTAAATGATGTCGCGGGTTCGCGTCTCCCCCCCGGCGATGAAAAATCACTGGCTTTGTGTCATGATCAGTTACTGCTGCAGTGTGGGGTCTGTGGTGGGCGGTTGAAACCAACATTCTTTGGGAGCTTGAATTTCAGGTCAGTGGCCCCTTTAGTGAGTTTATCCCATTTGGATAGGTTTCATCTACTGAAATAATAATAAATAAATAAAATGATAAACATTCGGAAATCACAATTGAGAACATTTAGCCTCGTGCGAATTAATCAGTCGAGGGAGTAGGATTTTCCGTCACATGCTTGCTCAGCTTCGTAGGTATTGAACTGAATTGAATTGAATATGGAATTTAGACCAAAGGCCAAGCACTGGGACGTATGAGGTTATTCAGCGCTGAAACGGAAATTGACAGTAAAAGATTTGAAAGGTGTAACAGGAGGAAAACCTCGCAGCTGCACTATGAATCAGTTGTTAGGAGAGGGTTGAGGAAAGTAAGATGGAAGAAAGAGAATATGAAAGGAGGTACAGTAAAAGGAACGAAAGGGGTAGCAGCTACGGGCCTAAGGAAGGCACTCCGCAAGGAACCTTAAGTAATGCAATGCCCTACAGTGCACCGCATGAGGTGCACTGACGGCACTACCCCCCCAAGGGGAGCTTCGTAAGTAAATCATCAGTTTCCTTGAATTTACTCCGTCACTAATTATCGTTGTCAGTGGCTGATTGAATTTTTGAAATATTGATATGCCGGGTGCCCCTTGCAACTATAATCAAGAGTCTTATTGCTCCCTGGCATTATTATTATAAAATGTACTTTGATAATTAAAGTAATTGTGATGTACACGCATTATGAGAATGATTTAATTAGAAAAAATTGGGAGAGAGAGAGAGAGAGAGAGAGAGAGAGAGAGAGAGAGAGAGAGAGAGAGAGAAAGGGTGTATTGGTAATTCCTTAATGGTGTCAGTTTAATTATGGACAATTTAGACGTCTGGGTCCCCCGTCGTTTCGTCGTTACAGATGCTCGGGAACTAAGTAGGTCCAGGACGGAGGTTGCTTTTGACTGCTGTTGAAAGGAAATCAGAAAAAAAAAAAATAAAAAAAATAAATTTATAAAATTACTAAAATAAGAAAATAAAATATAAAAAATTGAAAAATAAAAAAATAGAAAAATATAAAAATTACTAAAATAAAAGAAATAAGAAAAACATTAAATTTGATGATGGGGAGGAAAAACTGGAAGATGGAAATCAGCTTGCATAAAACGCCAAAGATCAACGAGTTTTTTTTTTTTTTTTTATTATGCAAAAGGTTATACATACAGTAGCAGATTCGCTTTATTTTTCGCATTCTTCTACTGTTTTCTTTCGCTTTCCCTCATTCCCCTTCAACTTCCCCCCCTCCCCTCCCCTCCCTCCCTTCCCCTTTCTCCCTCCCTCCCCTTCCCCCTTTCTCCCCCTGCCCCCTTTCTCCCCTATCCTCACTTGTTTTTTCCTTCGAGTCACTTAGCGGTGGGGCCTTGTAACTCCCCCATTCTCTCTCTCTCTCTCTCTCTCTCTCTCTCTCTTTTCTCTCTCTCTCTCTCTCTCTCTCTCTCTCTCTTTTTCAATTAGCACTGTGCCTTCTTCGAACGGAAAAGTGTTAAATCAAGGACATAATTGAATATTAGTCCGTGGGGATACGCCAGATGATGATGAGGAGGAGGAGGAGGAAGAAGAAGAAACAGGAGAAGAAGAATACGAAACAAACATGATAAAGAAAAGAAAAAACTCTCTAACGGTGAGGAAAATATCAATAACGCGGAAGATGAAGAAGAAGGGATTGGTGTAATGCAATGCAATGGAGATGAGAGAGAGAGAGAGAGAGAGAGAGAGAGAGAGAGAGAGAGAGAGAGACCCTTTGGTGTAATGCAATGCGAATGGAGAGAGAGAGAGAGAGAGAGAGAGAGAGAGAGAGAGGGGAGGGGGAGGAGGAGGGAGGAGGAGGAGGAAAGGAATTAAACGCTAATTGAGGTTCTTAGAAACCCTGCAAATTAGAAGCAAAGATGAATCTCCGCTAACGGATAGGAAACATCAAAGCAAGATGAGGGAGGAGGGAAGCAAAATAAAAGTAAGATGGTAAAGAAATGGGAAAATGAGATTGAAAGGGAGAAAGGGAACGCTGATGAGAGAGAGAGAGAGAGAGAGAGAGAGAGAGAGAGAGAGAGAGAGAGAGAGAGAAGCTTGATGTTTAGCTTGAGTACCTCAAGGCTTGAGAGAGAGAGAGAGAGAGAGGGAGAGAGAGAGAGAGAGAGAAAGCTTGAGTACCTTAAGGCGAGAGAGTGAGAGGCCTGATCTTGACCTTGAGTACCTTAAGGCTTGAGAGAGAGAGAGAGAGAGAGAGAGAGAGAGAGAGGTCTGGTCTGGTCTTGAGCTTGGGTACCTTATGGCTTGAGAGAGAGAGAGAAAGAGAGAGAGAGAAGCTTGATGTCTAGCTTGAGTAACTTAAGGCTTGAGAGAGAGAGAGAGGTTTGATCTTGAGCTTGAGTACCTTAAGGCTTGAGAGAGAGAGAGAGAGAGAGAGAGAGAGAGAGAGAGAGAGAGAGAGAGAGAGAGGGGTTTGATCTTGAGCTTGAGTTCCTTAAGGCTTGACCATTCATCTGCTACCTACCCCTCCCTCCCCCCTCCTGCCCCCTCCCCTCCTCCCGTGCCCGTCTCCTCCAAAGTAATAAAAAGGCGACAGAATATCTTTTACTGTATAAGCGGTTATTGGCGACTGTTACATATTGACTGACTTTGAAGCTCTTTCTGGAGAGAAGTGAATAATAGTATTTATGGCACTGCGCCATAAGAGTAATAGTCGTAAATTGTGCTAACCCACACGGTTCCCAGAAGGAGGTGTGGGAGGAAGAGGGGGGGGAGAGGAAAGGAGGAGAGATTTTAGTAGGAAGGTGGGAGGAGGGGAGATTGAGGGTGTTTATTGGTGTTTTTCTTTAAGAGGGAGGGAGGGGGGTTAAGATGCACTAGCATGCAACTTGTCTTTGTGCACTCTGTGTTATAATTTGAGTTATGTTGATTAGTCTCTCTGTCTAAGGAGAGAATTTTATTGTCAGCCATTTTCAATGGTTTCCGTATAGAAGGTTAATTTTAGAATGTCTATTTATTATTTATTATAACATTCAACTTTATAGACTCATAGGTTTCGGCCTTAGAATTCTTTCTTCAATGAGAGGTGAAAATTAAAGCAACGCAAAGTTAAATGAGGTTGGACAGCTGAGTGGGAAGAGGCTACAGTGAACGCAGTTGGGGCCTTAAGAATGGGCACTGCATAAGGCCTCCAGCACTAAATACATTGTGTCTCGGGCTGCAAGGTGTAATATAATATTCTTTAGAGTCAATAGCACATGAGGCCAATTCTGCCCTGAAATTGAAAAATGCAGTATCTGCAAATTTTTCAAAATTGAGATATGCCACCTATAGGGCTCGTGAAACACAAAATACACAAGTTACTGCAGTTTCAGTATTTAGAGGGTCCCATTTGCAGTATCTGAGTAGTAAGGCAAGGGAGAACCTGAAGTGTCTACCATTTTTTTTCAGTTTTGTATTATTGCAGATACTGCAGTCTTCCAATTTGGGGCAGAATTAATTACATGACTTTCGTATAATATGGATTCCAGTAAGTTAGGTCTGTTTTTTTGTCCATGACGGTTAAATATCCTCATCCGATATCCACTGAGCTCATCGTGATTGGCGGAAGTTTTTGCTCAGCCCCTGCCATTGGTTACAATGATATCGGCTGTTGATATTCTCCGTCAACCCTAAATAACCGGTCTATAGCTTTTTGTGCTAATGTACTAATGTATTTGGTAATCAGTGTACTAGTCAGATTATATATATACATATATATATATATATATATATATATATATATATATATATATATATATATATATATATATATATGTGTGTGTGTGTGTGTGTGTGTGTGTGTGTGTGTGTAATATATATATACATATATATATACATATATATATATATATATATATATATATATATATATATATATATATATATATATATATATAACTGTCACAATAGAATATGATAGTGATGTTATACTTATGCCCTTATACTTCAAAGACGAAATTTCTTATTTAAAATATTTAGTTAAAGCACCAGGATTACTTTACTTGCATTTTCTGTGGCTTTTGAAAAAAGTCGTGTTGGAATGTAACCAAGACATTACTGTAATTACATTGAAAATTACATCTCAAAAATAAGCGTACGAATTTCGGTACGAACTTTGAATTAATGCAGCTTGCGGAATCAAAAGTGAATAAGTGTGTTTTTTTTATACATAATTTAAGACACGTCAGCTTCGTTTTGGCATATTTATAGAGTTTATAGTGCTTCTCTGTGACCAGGGTAAAAAGATAGGCCAGTCATTTCCAAGATACTGTTGAATACTAACGACTTTCTTTTGAGTCGATTTCTTTAAAAGAATTTTTTTTTTTTTTTTTATTGCCAGATGGTTTTGGTTTATTGCCACTGATGCTTTGCCTCTCAAGTCATGGCTTCTTCAATTGGATCCATCTGGGAATTAGTGATTGTGGGTTTTGGTTTTTGCAGTGTATATATATATATATATATATATATATATATATATATATATATATATATATATATATATATATATATATATATATATATATATATATATATGTGTGTGTGTGTGTGTGTGTGTGTGTGTGTGTGTGTGTTTACATATATCTATCTATCTATCTATCTATCTATCTATCTATCTATCTATCTATCTATATATATATATATATATATATATATATATATATATATATATATATATATATATATATATATATATATATATGTGTTATTGTGTAATGTACAGTATATTTATGGGCGCAGTCAGAGTGAAGTACTTGTTTTTGCAGTGGGTGGCAAGGGGTGGGAGGGGAGAGGGGAGGGGGGGTAGGGAAGGAAGGAAGGGGTCAGCTCATTAAAAGCCATGATGTTGTACATTATATTAAACTACTGCTGTTCCTCAAGCGTCACAGAGTCGGTCAAGTCATCAAGTCCATTTCTTTAAACGAGGATCGAGATCACTTTATGACTTGTTCCTCACTGGAACCATCTCTATTATTCTTCTTTCTGTACTTCTTCCTGTTCTTCTTCTTCTCCTTCTTCTCCTTCTTCTTCTTCCTCTTCTTCTTCTTCTTCTTCCTTCGGCGGGTAAGTTCGTGGAGAAGCTCGGCGAAGCCTTGGCCATTCCCATTGGCTCGGAGAAGTTGAGACGACTCTGGTCTTCTTGATTGGTCAGATGGCACCCTTCTGCGGCTCTCGGCGGGTCTCGACGCCTCGTCCTCAAGGACTGACCTCAAAGAAACTATTCCGCTGAGGGGTGGGGGTTGCTTATGGGGAGGGGGCGGGGGTAGCATCCTAATTTGGAGCAATTTTTGCATATAAATCTGCAATGAATTTCGCTCGGCAAGTTTATGGTCACTCGATGTTTGCCATGGGAAAATATATGCCCCCTCTGTAATGACCGCGGCCTATTGTTCTTGGCAGTGCGTGTTGAATTGTTGCTATGTTTTTTTTTTATGTGCCTCTCTCTCTCTCTCTCTCTCTCTCTCTCTCTCTCTCTCTCTCTCTCTCTCTCTCTCTCTCTCTCATGCTGAGACTTTCTTCGATTTGACGTCGGTGGGCGGGAAGGGGGGTGTGGGTTGGGAGGTGGGTAGAAAGGGGGAATAGGAGAGGGGGAGGGGGTGCCCTTGAAGGATGCTCATTGTTGACTAAAGAGAAGCCGTTGATGATTATTATGCTGATATGGGAGATGATAAATTAGGGTTGCTTAGACGGAAAAGGGTTACAAATACGTAGAATTGTTATGGAGAAAGACAAATGGAAGGAAGTAGAGTCTCTCTCTCTCTCTCTCTCTCTTCTTCTTCTTCTTCTTCCTCTTCTTCTTCTTCTTCTTCTTCTTCTTCTTCTTCTTCTTCTTCTTCTTTCTTCCTGGATCCCTGCCAGCTTGGTGAGACTTTGATCTCGACTTTTTTTTCTGATCTAATTACTCGGTTTTAGACACTCGGAGGTACTTGATATTTGGGGGAAATCTTTTGTGTGATTCGTTAAGTATGATTATTCGGGAGGGCGGGCACATGCCCAGGCGGCTCTTAACGAGATCATAAAAGCACCGCATCAAAGATAAACTGGGGTGGTTTGTGTGTGTGTTTGTGTTTGTGTTTGTGTGTGTGTGTATGCGTGAGTGAGTGAGTGTGTTTTTAGTAGGTTTATTGTGGAGTAGGAGGCATCATTATTCAACAAAAATATAAAGGGTTCATCTGTATTTGGGCACTGTTCTTTTGTATTTTCCTGTATGGTAAACATTTTGTTCATTGACTTCTTATAAAATTGCAAACATATAAATGTGTGTTCTTGCTACTCAAAGTTTTGCTTGATATAGATCCAAAATTACAAGTTGTTTCCTCCATCTATCATCACATAGCTGGTGTTGTGACTGTTTGGGATGGGATCAGCTCTGTTTTGTGGTAGCGCCGTGTTTATTCGTATGCTTGTAATTGCTGTTTAGTGTCGCCCTGTCTTTTGCTTGTCCAAGAACGAGATCTCTGTCAATCACTCCATCTGCGTTCCTCCGTGAACGGTGTACTACTTCGCAATAGACTACGATACATCGTGATTCTATTTATTTATTAATTTTTATGTTTTTATTTTTCAATAAGTGATCTCTTCTTTCTGTATTTTCCATTACCTTCTGCAAGTACACCATATTCTTTGGAAGCTTGAATTTGAAGTCGGTGGCTTCTACGGTCTTGTTCCATATCAACAGGATTCATCAGAATAATAATAATAATAATAATAATAATAATAATAATAATAATAATAATAATAATAATACTCAGTAGCATGAGTCTTAAAATGGAGAAACAAATCCACAGTTATGTATATGTACATATATTTAAAGATAAAACTGTACAGACAGCTTTCGGGAATCTATTCGGTTTCCCTTTTCAGTCTCAAAAAGGGGAAGCGAACAGATGCCCGAAAACTGTCTGTACAGTTTTATCTTTAAACATATGTACATATACATAACTGTGGATTTGTTTCTCCAATAATAATAATAATAATAATAATAATAATAATAATAATAATAATAATAATTAAGGCGACGTTAGCAAGTCCCGTGTATGTGATGCAATTGCACTGCGAGTAATCAAAGCAATGTGTACTATGTATGCCGAGGGAAAATGCATGTTTTCTCAGCAAATTCGAGCAGCAACTGACCAGCCAGCGCGTGTTTACTTGCTTGTTTTGCACTTCCCCGATATTGGAATCTCTAAGGACCCTCCAAATAAGATTTCGCCCTCCCCCTAAAACACCCTCTCCCTCTCTCCCTCCCCCCTCCTCTCCCCCTCCTAAACGCAATAATAACACAAGAACGGCTTGTTGACGAGGGTTTGTCCTCGGCCGCGACGTGTGATGGCCGAGGCGTCTCCAGAGTGACCGCAAGAAAAGCAATTGGGGATGGAAGAGACAATTTAGCGTGTCAGTAGAAGACTTGTCGTCAAACACTGGTGCTGTCACGCTGCCTGTTATTTTCACGTTGAAGTCCAGCAGCAGCAGCAGCCAGGCCTTCTAGGGGAAGGGGAAAGGACTGGAAGGGGTTGGAAGAGAGGAGGAGGAGGAGGAGGTGGACGGGAAGGGGGTTGGGGTGGGGTTAGGGCAAGGGTGGTGTAAAAATTGTGCCGGCTAGAATGGACTTGTCAGTTGAGACGGCGGCCATGTTTGAGGAGCCCTGGACCCCGTCACAGAAAACAATTGACGATCGACGGGCCTGTCCATGGTTGGCTTGCGCTTCCTCTCTCTCTCTCTCTCTCTCTCTCTCTCCACACTTTTTATTAGATTTGTTGCATGACGGCACCTTCAATCTTTCTATAGAATTTGGAAGTTCCTTGATGGTTAGTTCATCTTCTTCTGCGTCAGAGAAACAATACGGCGGCTTTTGCATTTGAATCAAGGCAATTCAGCGCTTCGGGGTTTTGTTTCTGTGTTAAAAACCATTAAAAAACAGTTTGAAGAGTATTCACGTTACACCGGAAACTTCGAATTTTAGTATTTAAGCGGAGGTGATGTTCTGAATGCTTGTGAGGAAGTATAGTTGGAACACCGTCATTTGAAAGAGTTTAGCGAAAACTTAACAGTAGTGTTAAGTTAATATGTAAAGAAATATGTCATAATAAATATGATAATATGAGCTATATGTATATGCTTCATCGGGTTTTCTTTTTCCCGTGAAGACTGTTTCAACGTTGGAATGGAGCCCTAAATTCTAATAATTGTTGCTAGGACAATCAAGTCATATATAGACAAATGTGTCTTAATGGGATATTTATGATATACAACTATTTATATATTTATATGTTTTGTCGGTTTTTATTTTCCACGTGAAGACCGTTCTATGTTGCAGCGGGACCTTGAAGTCTAATAATTGTTGCGCTTTAAGTGGGCGTCTTACGCGGCAGTCAGTTGAAGGCTGAGGGGCGCCCTTCAAGAGTGACGGGAGACCCTTTTAGAGGCTGACTTCTCGGGGCGATGGATGCTCATTTCTCAAGATGAATGTGTCGGGTGGGAAAAAGGGCTTCTAATGCGCTCTGTTTATCAAAAGTTTTCTGCCTTTGTTAATGCGCGACACGCTTCATATTCATCATGTATGTCTCTGCTCTCTCTCTCTCTCTCTCTCTCTCTCTCTCTCTCTCTCTCTCTCTCTCTCTCTCTCTCTTCTTCTTCTTCTTCTTCTTCTTCTTCTTCATAGGGTTTTCGCTTTTTATGGGAAAAGAGGTGGCAGTGAATCTGCTGAAAAAGAAGAGAGAGAGAGAGAGAGAGAGAGAGAGAGAGCTGTTTCTTCTTCTTCGTCTTCTTCTTCTTCTTCTTCTTCTTCTTCTTCTTCTTCTTCTTATTATTATTATTATTATTATTATTAATATTATTATTATTATTATTATTATTATGTTTTTCGCTTTTTGAGTCAAAAGATTGTGGTTGTGAATCTGCTAAACATAGAGAGAGAGAGAGAGAGAGAGAGAGAGAGAGAGAGAGAGAGAGAGAGAGAGAGAGAGAGAGAGCGTAACTTACAAGCACCAGAGTTTGTTTAGACTTGCGAAATAAACACGGGAAGCGATATTAGCCCCGTGAAGTTGAGTTATAGTCAACACATAGATTATAGAGACGGCAAGACTTTTTAGTGTATACTTTAAAAGGAAATGTGGGGATTGAAGAGTTCGTTTGAAAAAAAAAATGTAACGGGAAACAGAAGGTAATGTGCATGTCTGTGTGCGAGAGAGAGAGAGAGAGAGAGAGAGAGAGAGAGAGAGAGAGAGAGAGAGAGAGCCTAGACTGTTTCCACCTCTTGTGAAATGCAGGAAGAAAAGGAAATGACATGTGTGAGTGAGTGCACATGTGTGTGTGTGTGATAGAGAGAGAGAGAGAGAAAGAGAGTGTAGGAGCTTTGGTATGCTCTTTGTTAAAACCTAGACTGTTTCCACCTCTATGTGAAATGTGGAAAGAACAGGAAGTTACATGTGTGAGAGAGAGAGAGAGAGAGAGAGAGAGAGAGAGAGAGAGAGAGAGAGAGAGAGAGAGAGAGAGCACGGGCATGTCCTGTGTCAGTGCTCTGCCTGTTTTCAATCTGGTTTGCTTCTTTCCCTGGCGATTGCTTTGCTTGTTCATTTATATCTTAGCGATAGGGATGAGAAATCACCTCATTACTCACGTCATTCTTGAAGCTAAGACCTGGATTTATTTGATTTGACGATCGTAAAAAGTTGGTTGGCCTCTCGTGTCGGGTACTTGGATGGCTTTGAGAGAGAGAGAGAGAGAGAGAGAGAGAGAGAGAGAGAGAGAGAGAGAGAGAGAGAGAGAGAGAGTGTGTGTGTGTGTGTGTGTGTGTGTGTGTGTGTGTGTGTGTGATCTCCTCCTCTCCCTCCTCTTATCACTCCCCCACCATATATTTTTTTCAACCTAATGTTGTTGCACTGTCGTAAAAATGTACTAGGGATTTTGACCTACCTACGATGTCATAAAGAAGTTATTTCTTTATCCTTAGTGTAGCAAACGATTTCTAACTTCTTATTTAATGTACAGAGTCTCTCTCTCTCTCTCTCTCTCTCTCTCTCTCTCTTCATGATATCTCTTCTTATTTGATATCATATATATATATATATATATATATATATATATATATATATATATATATATATATATATATATATGTATATTATATATGTATATATGATATATATAAAGTCTCTTTATCTCTCTATTTCATATACAGTCTCTCTCTCTCTCTCTCTCTCTCTCTCTCTCTCTCTCTCTCTCTCTCTCTCTCTCTCTCTCTCTCTCAGTGTCTGTCCAACTGTTTGTTCACAAATGAGTTTATTATCGTCCCCATCAAATTGGCTTGCGTCAGTTATCAACCCTTAAATGCAAATATGCAAAGTGAATTTGTGTTTGCAGCTTCAACCGGAATAATTAGATGGTTTTATAGCACGACATCTCCCGGCTGTTACGGCGAGTAATCAAGTACCATCCTAGTTTTAAATGTTATCTGTTGCTTCACTTGCAAATGGATGAACTTAATGTTATATTTATTTTTTGTGTGGGGGGGGCGGAGGTTTTATGCGTTGTGGAGTCAGATGGATATAAAGGGAACAGGTATTATTTACATAAATACATGCGAATGTTTTGAGTGGACGGACGGACGGACGTATTCGGCTGTGTGTGAGTGTGTGTTATAATACTCTGTATGAAATGTTGCAATTTGAAATAAGTGATTTGGGATTAATGGTAGCAGCTTTCGGTATGTTGATCTGCGTGGAGTTGATAATGATCTCTCTCTCTCTCTCTCTCTCTCTCTCTCTCTCTCTGCTTTTGAATGTGACCTAAATTATTATAAACTTTTTTCAGCTTGGTAGATTAAAAACTGGTCTCTCTCTCTCTCTCTCTCTCTCTCTCTCTCTCTCTCTCTCTCTCTCTCTCTCTCTCTCTCTCTCTTTGAATGTGACCTAAATGGTTAGAAACATTTTATGATTGGTTGGTTGAAAGATATGTTTTTCCCCATTGCTTGAAAATTGCAGAACATGTGCGATACCAATAAGATTTGTAAGTAAAATAGACTTTTGCTTTGTCAGTTCGTTCAGGGAACAAAATTGACGAATAACCTTCCATATATAGATATTCTGAGGTTTTGCTAAGAAAAGAATATTTTCTCTATGATCTTGAAGTTATGAGCAAAGGCTAAATACACTTTGCCATATGTCTGTGTAGTGATGCTTACTTTTGACATCTCGTTTTATGCTTGCTTACATTACAGTCGATATTCTTGATAAAATACAGTTTATGTTACGTTTGATCAGTATTGAATTGAATTGAATATAGAATTTAGGCCAAAGGCCAAGCACTGGGACCTATGAGGTCATTCAGCACTGAAGTAGAAGTTGACAGTAAAAGGTCTGAAAGGTGTAACAGGAGGAAAACCTCAAAGCAGTTGCACTATGAATCAATTGTTAGGAGAGGTTTGAGGAAAGTAAGATGGAAGAAAGAGAATATGAAAGGAGGTACAGTAAAAGGAACGAAAAGACTTGCAGCTAGGGGCCGAGGGCACTCTGCAAAGAACCTGAAGTAGTGCCTACAGTGCACCACATGAGGTGCACTGACGGCACTACCCCCCTACGAGGTTGATCAGCATTAAAAGACGTTTAAAATAGCGTCGCTTAACGGTAACTGTTCGCTCTGGTTTTATTACAGAAGGACCCATGGCGATCGAAGGAATATATATTCTTTGAGATTGTAAGCGCGGACGAAAGAATGAATCTCTCGTCCGGCGACTGTATCTTCCTATATCCTTTCCGTACGGGATCAGAAAGCTTAGCAAGTCCTCCGTGAATGGCGTTTGATTGTCCCGGACAGATAGGGGAGTGATAGCCCGGCCGCTAAGTCCGTATTGTATAGGAGGGGCGTGGGTGTTTACGTTTTCGCGAGGTCTTCGCCGGAGCGCTCTGCAAGACTGTTGATTAAGGACGGGTATTGATTGAAGGTGGTCCTTCTTGTGATTGGGGTACTGTGCGGTGGAAGTGACAGCCATTTAGCTTTGGTTTGTCTGTTCTTATGTTTGTTTTTTGTTCAGTTATTTGTCTCTTTTTGCTCTGTTTGTTCTGCTTTTCGGTTGTTAAGTCTTTTGCCTTTGTTATTTTGAGGGATTTTTTTTGTTTTTTGTTTTTGGAAATAATGGTAGCTTATGAAAGTTTGTTGTCGTGTGTGATTGGTTGTATAGAATCTTATTTAGATATTTACAGGTGTTTATTCTCTCTCTCTCTCTCTCTCTCTCTCTCTCTCTCTCTCTCTCTCTCTCTCTCTCTCTCTCTTAGGAAACCGACTTTATTTTTTCCTACTGAATTCTACCCCTCTCTTGTTTTCCACCTGTCCTGTCCATTCTTTTGATGTATGATCATCAGTCTCTCTCTCTCTCTCTCTCTCTCTCTCTCTCTCTCTCTCTCTCTCTCTCTCTCTCTCTTCTCCTCCTCCTTTGCAAAACCATACCCTTTCCCCCCTCTCTCTCTCCGTTTGCAAAACCATACTCCATTCCTTACTCCCCTCCACCACCCTCTCTCTCTCTCTTTCTCTTGCTCTCCATCCATTTGCAAAACCATACCCCCATTCCCTCCTCCCCCCTCCCCCTGTCACGAGAAGGCCTTTGAGCGAGGGGCATCCCCTCCTGAGTTGTTATGGCTCCAGTAAGAAATAAATCTCACCTCCTGAAGGTTTTATTAGTTAATGATTTTATCGCCGGGCGCCCTCGGGCAATGAGTGCATTGTTCGACTGATGCATTGCAGCGTTCGTGGCTTGCCGTCTTATCAAATGGACTGTTTCACGGAATTTTTGCTCATTCATTATTATCTCTCTCTCTCTCTCTCTCTCTCTCTTTTATGTCTTTGGTTGTTTGTGATTTATCGAAATTTTGCTTGTGTGCGGGAGTGTACAATTCCTTTTGTAATTATTTGTAATTTTGTCTCTATGTCCTGTAAGCTGTTTCGATCTTTTTTTATATCTTTCGTTGTTTGTGATTTATCGAAATTTTGCTAGTATACAGTTGTATATAATTCCTTTTGTAATTGCTTTTATTTTTTTCACTATATCCTATAAGCTGTTAACGGAATTTTTCCTTATTCATTATTATCTCTCTCTTTTATATCTATCTTTATTTATAATTTATATGAATTTTGCTTGTAAACCATATTCCTTGGAAGCTTGAATTTCAAGTCAGTGCCCCCTGTGGGCTTGTTCCGTATGAATAGGGTTTATTTTATGAATAATAATAATAATAATAATAATAATAATAATAATAATAATAATAATAATAATAATAATAATAATAATAAAGACTATTTAATTTCTCTTGTAAATGTTTTTATTTATTTATTTGGTACCTCTTATTATCTCTTATTTTTTTAAACTTTCGTTATTCATAATTATCTACTTTTTGCCTTCGTTGAGGGGTATATAATTCCTTTGTTAAGCATTTTTTGTTTATTTATTTGTTACTTCATCTTGTATTCCTATCTTTCTCCGACACTAGGTACCTGCTTTTGTGGCCTTTCAATTCAGATTTCATTATTGTTACGTATTAATTTTTTATACGCCTTAAATCACCTTCTTCCCGGTGACTATCAAATATTCCTCACCGGTATTTGATAGCTATTAACTAAGGCTAATGTACGCGATATGTTTTACTTAATTGAATGTAATATTTATAAAGATTCCTTTTTTATTTATTTATTTTGTTTTTGTTTTTTTATTCCTTTCGGCTATACATCGCCTCGCGATTTATCCTCTGACATGTAAGCCGTGACGTGTGTATGCTCCTTCTTCATCATATCATATATCTACGTCGATTTATATCCCATGGTGTATCCCCCTGGCCCCCCCATGCTCATCCCCCCCTCCTCACCCCACAATGCCCCTCCCATATCATACATCTGCATGCGATTTATATTCCTATATAGATGATATACAGCAAACCTTTTCATATAAACCCTAAACAATTCGAAGCGGATGCCAAACAAAGCGCTTGTTTTTTTTTTCTTTTACTTTTTATTATTGACAAGTTGAGTCCGAGCTCTCTCCGGCCATAAACGGATTGCGCAGCGCTGAAGAATGACTCTGGAGGCGCTCGGCTGCGCGAAGTTGAAAGAAGAAAGAAAGAATTTATACGATGCTACGCTGGGCCGCATTTTCCCGAGATGTAACCGAGTACTAGGACCCTTCCCTGAAAAAAGCGGGACGCCATATCTTATAAACTAACCATAGAATTTTCTTGAAAATAATCTCATTATGTTTCCCATACCCAACTTACGCGGAAAATCTAATTTAAACCTAACGTAACCCAACCTAACCTAACCTAAGGGGCGTGGCAAAAAATACCGGGGGCTGGTGCAATACTTGCATACATCTCAGGAATTTGCCGGCGGGGCCATTTGAGTTATTTTTCTTTTCCCCAGTGTACATTTTAACGAGGACAAGGTTAATTACCTACGTTGTGACGTTGCAATGGCAGCTGCGACGCGTCACATTTTGTCGTATCTTTGTAACGACGGCTACGGATGGGTGCGATAACGGAGTTTATGTGCGCTTTTATCTCTCCACACATGTCCTTATCGGGTGTATTTTGCATTTGTATTGACTGTCGCGCTTACACCTGTTAAGTCTCTGACAGGCTCTACCGTCAAGGCTTCTCCGTTATGTCTTTTTATTTGAACTTTTTTTTTTTACGCTTTGTTTTTTGGTGGTCACTCGGTTGACATATATGTATAAGGTTTAGAATTGTTTATGTATGTATATATATGTGTGTGTGTATGTATATATATAATATTATGTACGGTATGTATACATACTGCATATAATATATATATGTACACATATATATGTACACACACACGCATATATATATATATATATATATATATATATATATATATATATATATATATATTATATATATATATATATATATATATATTACTAGACAGTTTAGACACTGAAACGCACACATACTATATCTATACATACATATATATATACACACACACACATATATATATATATATATATATATATATATATATATATATATACAGTATATGTGTGTGTATGTGTACCTGTACTTATGTGTGTGTAAATACAAAATGTACATGCTTAGAGAGAGAGAGAGAGAGAGAGAGAGAGAGAGACGGATGATCTTCCGAATGTAGAAGCATTATAATGCGTTCGCAAGTTTGTTTGCCCAAAACAATTGGCACAGGAATATTTCATTTAGATGTTTTAATAACTCATGAACTCATGTGTGATTCATTACTTCTTTGTGTGGAGGGCCAACAAAGAAGGGGCTCTCCAAAACAAAGTACTGTAGGTGGTTGCAAGGCTTCTTGAGATGCGCGTCAGTCTCCTGTTGTCAAACGGGCGGAGAAATTTATTTATGATTATTATTAAGTCGTGTACTTGTTATTTTTGTATGCATGTGTGAGTGAGTCACTCTATGCACGAGTTAGATTACATATGCTTGTTGCATGTGTTTCTAAGACGTCTGCAGCCAGCATAAGCTTGTTTGTGATTTTGTGTATTTATGTAAATACGTTCACTTGGTTTCTTCATTACGCCTTAGTTATACAGTACATACCCCAATTCCTATATATCTCTTTCCTTCTTATACGTCTGGGTTACCAACCCGACAACCTTTTTATGAGGTCGTGTGTGTGTGTGTGTATGTTGGCGTGTGTTTATACATTCCTTTTTTTTTTTAATTAAACCTCGTATTAAATAGTGAAACTATATATATATATATATATATATATATATATATATATATATATATATATATATATATATATATATATATATATATATATATATATATATATATATCAGTATATATTTCATCTTATTCTTTTCGTCATGAGTTATTTCTTCAATGTAAGTGCACCGTAAACCTTAAGTGGGCCATTACAATATGGATCAAGTTTTTGTGCGCGAGTTTTTTTTTTTTTACCCCCCTTCATTCCCTCACGAAGGTGGAAGCGTTTTTTTTATTTATTTTTTTTTCATCGTCTTATCGAACTAGGAAGAAGGAGGGAGGACGTTTGTTTAACAGCATGGAAGTAACTGCCAATAAATCATTCCTGTGAAAAGATGATATTAGGAATGGTTTTAAGGAACTGCCTTCGCGATTTTAAATATAATTATAATTGAAGTCTTGGGAGTGTTCCGAATAACGTTAATTTCTTGAGCCTTGGTTTCAGTGATAAAGGATATCCGTGCATAAACAATATTATTAAGGGGATGAATATTGTTTGCCACCGGCTGAAGTAAATGAAGAAATTAAATATATTGTGATTTTTTTACTTGTAAATAAAAGCTGTTATTGAAATTATATAAATATATATATATATATATATATATATATATATATATATATATATATATATATATATATATATATATCAAATATATATATATATATATATATATATATATATATATATATATATATATATATATATATATATATATATATATATATATATATATATATATATATATATATATATATATATATATATATATATATATATATATATAGTATATATATATATATATATATATATATATATATATATATATATATATATATATATATATATATATACATACATATACATTTATAATTGTTTGTTCATTTTTTCTTCCTTAGTCTTAGGAATAAAGTGCTCCTTCATCTGATAACTTTTTTTCCCCTTTTCTTTTCACCGAGCGGCAGTTTAGACGTCATTCCGTTTTTCCGCGCCGAAAAGAAACAGGGCCCGGCTGAGGGCCGCCGCGTAAATCCCGTTCATAATCACAAGGGAACATTTTTACATTTCCGTAAATTTTCGTTCTTTGACAAATAAACGACTTCTAAGGACCGGGACCCCACCAAATCCAAGGGCGGAGTGAAGCGGCCTAAGAACGATATCATGTCTAATATTGAACGAAGCTTTACGGCGAGGGATGTCATTTTTGCTCGGCTCTCGGCCAGAGAAATGTGACTCTCGAATAGATGCATATTGGAAAATCTTAAGTTTCTTTTAAGGACTTCGATACTGTCGACATCTCTCCCTTTCCCCTCCCCTACTCCCCTCCAACCCCCACCCCCATCCCCGGGCCTGCCGTGAGTGGTTTACAACCTCCTTTATTTTAAACACTTTCGTCTCTAGCTCAGACCTTTTTTCCTTCCCCTCCCACCTCGAGACCTACCCTCTCCCTCCCCCCCTCTCCATCACCCTCTCCCTCTCCATCACCCTCTCCCTCTCCATCACCCTCTCCCCTCCCCTCTCCATCACCCTCTCCCCTCCCCTCTCCATCACCCTCTCCCCTTACCTTTCATTGTATAATCGACGCTGAACTACAGATGATGAAGTGTTAAGTACTTAGTATATTTTTTTCACTCGGGGCTTCTGTTCCCCCCCTCCCCCTTCCCCCCTTTTTAGATCAAACTTTTCAGCATTTGATTTGCAGTCGTTTTGGTTTTCTGGGAGTCGTTTTGTTTTGTTATTAATCTTTTCGAAGCGAATTAGAATTATTTTATCGAATGCTTTATACGCAATTGATGGCTGCTTGTTTGTATTCGTCTGTACCCGACTGTATTTCTGTAACTTTTTGTATTGCCAGTTAGTTGAAGTCAGGAATGTTTTTGTTTACCAATGGGTTCTGTATCTTTTACCGGGCTGCATTATTACTTCCGTCAAAAAACTTATGTCGCGCACAACTCTAGGTCAGTCCGTTTATATGAATAAGACTTTTCGCATGTGCTGTCATGAATATGTAAATTCAGCATCATTTCTCTTGCTGTATGTTCGTCTGCGGAAATGTCAATCAATTTTTTAGCTATCGCGGTACATTATGCAGTTATTTTGTCATTTTATCTATCTATCTATCTGTCTATCTATCTATCTATCTATCTGTCTGTCTGTCTGTCTGTCTGTCTGTCTGTCTGTCTGTCTGTCTGTCTATCTATCTATCTATCTATCTATCTATCTATCTATCTGTCTATCTGTATATCTATCTATATGTCTATCTATCTATATGGCCTCTCATTTGAAAGACCGAGGTTCGGTCCTGAAGTGAGTCATATATATATATATATATATATATATATATATATATATATATATATATATATATATATATATATATATATATATATATATATAAAAAGTTTGTTATGCATATCAATGTTTGTACAAATTGCAGGGTTACATCAATATTTTATATAGTAACTCATACGCTTTTATATCTGTTATCTGTTTTTTTTTATCTATTTGTTCTGTTCAATTTTTTCCCATTTTTTTGGCAACGTGGGGTTCTGCCGTAAGAAATATTTCGGGCAGGTGTGTCAAAAATTATCTCCGACGAAAATCTTTAGCCGATGGTAGATAAACGTATTTTACCTCCTCAGTATATACTTGATAATGAGTCTGCTCGTCAAATAAATAAAAACGGGGTCTCATCATCCTTTCTCGGGAGGAGACAGGACGATTCTCCTCATGACTTATTGGAAAGGTCTTCGTAGAGAGCTCTCTCTCTCTCTCTCTCTCTCTCTCTCTCTCTCTCTCTGTTCATTTGTATGTTTGGTGTTTTTTTTTATTGTGAAACACACGAACTCAGACCCCCCTCCCCCCCCTCTCTCTCTCTCTCTCTCTCTCTCTCTCTCTCTCTCTCTCTCTCTCTCTCTCTCTCTCTCTCTCTCTCCGTTCATTTTGTATGTTTGGTGTTATTGTTTTATTGTGAAATACACGAAGCTCAGAGCTCCCCTCTCTCTCTCTCTCTCTGGCATGAACGCAAGCGAGGCTGAACGCTACGTTCTGGAACAAGTAAACAATAAGGACGAGTGATTGCCATCATGGGGCCTTTAATTGTGAGTACTGATGCGACAGATATGAACTTGAATTATGACACTGTAAGATAAAGGACGGGACATGCCTGCCTTGCTCCCCCCCTCCTTCCCCATTTCTCTCCCTCACCTCCCCTTTTCCCCTTCTCCCCCCTCTCTTTCCCCCTGCCCCATCTCTATAGTACCATGAACGCAAAGAGAATATGCTTTATAGTTCTATATGAACGTAAAGAGAAATACTGTAGGTTATATAGCAATTCTTGAGACCCCTTCCCTCCCCCTCCCCTCCTCCTCCCCCTCCCCTTTCTCCCTCCTCTCCTCCCCCTCTCCCTGTCTCTACAGTTCTATAAACGAAGAGAGAAATAAGTTATGTAGTAATTCTTGAGAAAACTTAGTTTTCAAATGCTTTAAATCATGCGAAATCAAAAGCAGGAAATACCTATGTTATCTGTCCTAAAGGTAGGATAGCTTTCGGGTGACAGTTATCAGAAGCCATCCAAAAATTAACAAAAACGATGGGATAGTGTTAAAAGAAATGACAGGATAATACAAGAACCAGAAAGAAAATGAGACAGGGGAAGGAGGAGAGGACCGAGAAATGCAAGAATGAGATTTAAACAAGAACAGATTAAGGAGAGGTGGGTCTTCGGAGCATGTGAAAGTAGTAAGCTGGAGAAAGGAGACCACAGGTTTCCATTTCAGGAGGAATTAGAAGAGATACCTTCAAGAAAAAGGAATTCGAAGAGATAAAGTTTAAGGAAAAGGGAAGAAGCGTAGGTAACGCTTTGTCGTGAGGAACTAATGAGAAGGATATGATAATTGTTGGAGTATTAGAATGAATGAGGAAAAATCAAGTAAAATGAAGGTATATCGTCTTAGAAAGATGACCATGAACACTTCCCCACTCTTCCCACACCAACATTTCTCTCTCTCCCCCCCTTCCCCAAACACCCCACCTCTCCCTTCCCCTTCCCCTCCCCACAGACAGAAACGTAACACTGATAAAAGAAAGAAGCAGAACCAGAAAGGGACGATTAAGTGATCCAATAAATAAACTCGATTAAAAAAAAAAGAAAATAAAAAAAAGTAAATGTTCCAGACACATACGACACCCGACAGATTATGTGACCCGGAGTTATATGAATACGTATCTTTGTGATAAATCTTGATTTACGGCTAAACTGGCGAGATTATAAATGAAAAAAAAAAATTGGCCGGTGTGAGTTTTAATAGTGAATCAAGGTGAAGTCAGTCACAGAACCACTTTATTCAGAGGGACGAGTTTTATTTATTTATTTTTAAATTTTTTTATTTTTTATTTTGATGCATTGGTGGAATTATACTTTTTGAGTTATATAAGGCCGCGAGGTTATTTTCCTAAGTCGAATCTTTCATTTTTATTTGTTTTATGTTATATTTAGTTGTTATATTTTGCTTTCGCGCAAATGGGGAACGGATATGGAGCGAGGGTATTAATATAAATTGAACAGTTGGTTTGTTGATTGTGATGAAGACGAATGGTTATTTTGGCTTCTTGTATATCTAAATCATTTTGGGTATTTCAAGACCTCAGCTGTGCTCAGCCCACGGAAAATAGATCATGGAAGTGACAGTCCTGTATAAGAACTCACATTTGGAAGTTTTTCGCCTGAAAAAGCAGTGGTTGGAAGAACGGGCGCATGCGGGCAAGCACAGAGGTCCTTTATCTGGTCGAAAATGAAGGATGCCTTCTCATGATTGTCCAGACTAGAATAAACAATATAAATAAAAGGTTACTGATTGCCTCTCATTTTTATGAACGCTCTGAAAGGATACTTCTTCTTAAGTGAGATGGGTGGGGTTGCAAGGGGGCGGGGTGGAGGGTTAGGGTTGGGGAAGGGGTCATTGTGAGTGGAGAAAGAGGTGGATGTTGAAGATGGGGGATTGCCTGCTCTCTCTCTCTCTCTCTCTCTCTCTCTCTCTCTCTCTCTCTCTCTCTCTCTCTCTCTCTCGTGTTTGCTTAATTCTGTTCTCCGTCAAGAAATTCCTGCTATCTGTTTTATTCATGTTGTTTAATCTGTCAGGAGTTTGTCTGTTTTTCTTTTAATTTTCTTTGTTACTTATTGTCCTACGTACACTTGGGGCACAGTCGTGTGATGACCTCATATAACTTCTTTGTTTCATTTTGCCTTCCTTAATTCTATTTGGTTGCGTATAGCTGCCTTTATTTACTCTCTCTCTCTCTCTCTCTCTCTCTCTCTCTCTCTCTCTCTCTCTCTCTCTCTCTCTCTCTCTCGTCGGTTCATTTTGCCTTCCTTAATTCTATTTGGTTGCGTATATATTTACTGCCTTTATTTACTCTCTCTCTCTCTCTCTCGGTTCATTTTGCCTTCCCTTAATTCTATTTGGTTGCGTATAGCTGCCTTTATTTACTCTCTCTCTCTCTCTCTCTCTCTCTCTCTCTCTCTCTCTCTCTCTCTCTCTCTCTCTCTCTCTCTCGGTTCATTTTGTGTGGCTTTATGATATTTGTATGTGCATAGCTTCCTTTATATATACTCTCTCTCTCTCTCTCTCTCTCTCTCTCTTTGGTTCATTTTGTCTGGCTTTATCGTATTTGGATGTGCATAGCTGCCTTTATATATAACTCTCTCTCTCTCTCTCTCTCTCTCTCTCTCTCTCTCTCTCTCTCTCTTTCATTTTGTCTTGCTTTGTAGTATTTGCTTTATGCTCATAGCGGCTTCTGTTTACTCTCTCTCTCTCTCTCTCTCTCTCTCTCTCTCTCTCTCTCTCTCTCTCTCTCTCTCTCTCTGCGGCGGCTCTGGTTGAATGATTTAAGAATACCATTCTCACCCCCTGATTTATATGTCATTGTTTATATGTCGTAAATGTCAGCGTCGAGCCGCGCCTCCATAGATCTGCCACCTCTGGCTTGGGGCCTACAGGACCCGGGGGCCTACTCCTACTCCTACTAGTACTATACACCTTTCGGATCTCACCTTACGTTCGTCGGTTTCGCCTGGGTTTCTTTTCATTTGAGAGATGATGTTGCTTTAGTTCTCCTTGGGTCTGTCTTTCCCGTTTTCACCTATTTCGACAGTTATTATTGCTGGTTTATCTTTGTCTCCCTCCCTCCCTCTTTCCTCGCACGTCTTTCTCTTTTCTCTCTTCTTTTGTTGTGGGGGTGGGGGTGGCTAAAGAAGGGTTGGTTTTCATTGGGTTTCTCTTTCCGTTTTCACGTATTTCGACAGTTATTATTGCTGGTTTATCTTCGTCTCCCTCCCTCCTTCGCACGTCTTTCTCTTTTCTGTTTTTTTTTTTTTTGTGTGTGTACAGAAGGGTTGGTTTTTATCGGTTTTCTCCTCCCGTCTTCACGTATTTCGAAAGTTATTGTTGCTGGTTTATCTTCGTTTATCTTCGTCTCCCTCACACAAACCTTTCTCTTGCCGTTTTCACCTATTTCAAGAGTTATTATTGCTGGTTTATCTCTGCCTCCCTCCCTACCTCCCTCACACAGGCCTTTCTCTTTTTCTGTCTACGGAACGGTTGGTTTTCATTGGTTTTCTTCTCTTCCCGTTTTCACGTATTCCGACAGTTATTATTGTTGGTTTACCTTCGTCTCCCTCCTTCTGTCACAGAAGTCTTTCTCTTTGCCATTTTCCCGTCTATGGAAGGGCAATTGCACCAACAAACTAACTGGAGTCCTTGTGAGCAGGTAATGTCCATCTAGAAGCACCCGCCTGTCTACGATCGTATCAGAAAAGTCAGGTAATCATCCAGACTTCCATATGGGAGCCTTGGAAGCTGACACGAGAGAGAGAGAGAGAGAGAGAGAGAGAGAGAGAGAGAGAGAGAGAGAGAGAGAGAGAAATCGGGTGGGGGGGAGTGAGAAAAATCTTTATAGTATCTTTGATGGAAGCTAATTACACGTCTACCGGACTGAGTCGCGGTGTGGCCGCGCTCATGTAACTGCTGTAGTTGTAATGCTCTCGAACGTGTCCATAAATCTCCCGCCGACATGTTGCGCGATATAGTCGGCGAGAGACGAAAAAAAAAAAAGTCGCTTATCGGATTCCGCCATCGCAGAAAAAGGGTACATTACCGGGGGATCCATCAGCGTACCCGAGAATGAGAGAGAGGAACAAGGGCGCTTCGATATACCCACTCCATGCCCCCTCCCTTGCCTCTTCGCTGATCCCCCATCACATTGTCCGTGGCATATGGTCGTCCCCGCTGTGTGTTTTCTGGAAGGGTATTTGATGCATTTAAAGAGTTTTACTTCATTTGCGATTGAATTGTATAGATGTGCAACCTAAATGAAGGTTTTTTTTTGCGTGCCTATTGAATTGTGTGTAATTGTACGAGTTTTATTTCATTTTTTTAATTCCCTATTTCGTGGCGAGAAGTGCAGTGTTACGACACAGTCAAAATCTGCCGATTTCGGGAAATTTCGGCCTGGAATTTCTCAGAATCGGCAAATTTTGGCTATTTTTCAGCTTGGAAGCAGAACAGCAAAGCCAATTTTTGCCGTTTTTGCAGAATTCCCCCCCACTTTCAATCGAAAAATAAGCAAAAGAAAAATTAATAAATAAATAAAAAAAAAAATCAGTAGGCAACGCTATTTTTAAGTGTTTCAGTTGGCGGTTTGGTAAAGTGCTTCACCTCAGTACTTTTACATTGGTGGCCCTCGACGCCCATATCAGTCATACGGTTCTCTAAAAGGGCAGGGTCGTCAGATCAGCAGCGAAGGCCTTTGTAACCATGATTGCGTACAAGACGCCTGTGCCTGGCCTGTTAACTCCTCTTTTCACCCCGCGCCGGAAGTTGTAGTACACGAGACGCCCTCTGGGTAAGATGGCGGAATGGAAACGCTACTAATATAAACCCCTTCCCTTATTCCAGCCTCTTTTTTTTTCGAGTGTTGAGAAGAAATTGTGACCAGTGGAAGGAGAGGGTTAGTGGGCGTGTGGAAGGGGGTTGCGGAGGGGGTACTATGCAGACGAATCGTAAGGTTCACGCTGCATGTAACAGGAATCAGAAAGCTTATTGTTCACCAGTCACAGCTGACAACACGGGCCAATGGAATGGACTTCGATGCGTGACCCCAGATAATCAAACTTAATAATCGGCGAGAGAGAGAGAGAGAGAGAGAGAGAGAGAGAGAGAGAGAGAGAGAGAGAGAGAGAGGTTGAAAAGGATAGGTGAGAGGAGAGAAGGAAAACTGGGGGAACAGAATTGACAGAGGTGATCTTGATTGCTTTTCCCAACCCATCTCGCGCTCGCCGCTTAACCTGCACCTCGCTCGTTTGCTCTTCTTGCGAGTAAGCCCTTGTAACTTAGAGCCAGTCATGTCAGTCTTTCCTTATCTTCTTCTTCTTGGTCGAGGAAAGAAGAGTAGTATGCAATGACGAAGACGTTTGCATGCAGTCCGGTTTGTGCTTCCCCTCCGCCCCTTGCTGTGCTTTGAAATGCAAGCGCGGAGTAGACGGGTGCATTAATAGACGTAGGCTTTCCTGCAGTAAATCATGGGCCTTCTTTTGCAACATTAGCAACTGAAACAACCTTTGCTAACAAGCAGGAGGCATAGGAAGTGAATTTCCTTCAGCCAACCGTAATTTCGACCTCTTGGTCAATAAATGCCACAGAATTTTTTTAGTTTTCCTTTTTATGTCATATTGTTTTTATATCTGAGTAAGGTCAACGTCCGTCCATTAAAAAGGGGTCGCTCCCCAAAGCAGGGTCTTGAATTTCGTCTTGAGTGACCGGTAACAGCACCAGCAGGAGCGGCGGCGGCAGCGGAGACGTCTCCACTTATCAGAAAAAGAAGTGGAGATTGCATCAAGAATGAAAGTTAGGAGAAACAGGAGAGGAAAGAGAGAAGGATGGGTTAGTCAGATTATGATGACTTGTGGGGAGGGTGAAGGGGGGTTAGGGAGGGTAGGGGGTGGGTCACCATAAGGGATAAGCAGCGTGTACACCTAGAAGGGGGCATGTGCAGGTCGTCTGATAAAGCAAAGCGGCTATGCATAAATCACTGGCATGGCGTGGTGAGAGAGAGAGAGAGAGAGAGAGAGGGGGGGAGGTTTGTGGCTGGTCGCTACATAGGCCCATATTCTTCATATAGAAGTGATGCTGATTCAGTCAGTTCCCAAATTCAGTCAGGGCGAGAATTGCTTGAAGTAAATTGTTTTTGTTTCAAAGTTGTCCTCTTAAGAACTGATTCAGATGAATAAATAAATAGAGAGAGAGAGAGAGAGAGAGAGAGAGAGAGAGAGAGAGAGAGAGAGAGAGAGAGTTTATCAGCAGCCCATTTGGAAAAAAAAAATAAGGACAGCCAGTGGTTGGATGAACTACGCTCAGTGGGGGGTCTCTTGTGACAGTGGCACCATCAAGGTTGGGTCGACAGTCGGAGTGATACATGGGACCCTGGTGGAGGTTTGGTACACCTTGAACACGATGATTTGTATTGTTTATGCTGTCTTCAATCAGTTGCACATGGCTGCGGTTCGGGGCTAATTTGATAAAATCTCGTCCCTCTCCTGTGGAGTATCGGGTCGGAAGAGTGAAATGGTCCTTTAGAAAGGGGTCCTTGTTAGTTTTGGGGTTAGATAGTTAGATTTCAGGCTTTCAGCAGTCTGTGGAAGAAGTCGTCGGATCTCTCTCTCTCTCTCTCTCTCTCTCTCTCTCTCTCTCTCTCTCTCTCTCTCTCTCTCTCTCTCTGCCGTCGTGTTTGTCTTTGTCTTTTAAAGGAAGATGGGAAATTTCAGAGGTAAAGGGGAAGGGAAAAGTCAATGTTGCTGGCCCCCTTTTGTTTATAAAATACGACTCCATTTGGTATACAAGAAGCACAAAAGCACACACATTCCAACCAAACAAGGAATCTGGGTGGAAATTAAGGTTCCATAACGGCACCCCTCCCCTCCCTCTTTTTTTAAGGGCTAAGGGAATAGGGAAGGGGAAAGGCAGAAAGGAGGGGGGCTGGCTGAGGAAGAAGGAGCGTTGGGTGGGCGCAGATAAGGTTGGTTGCTCGACGGGGTCAGGTGGCGGAGGGGAAACTGGAGGAGCCGACCTCTGAAGAAGGAGGAGGAGGAGGAAGAAGAAGAAGAAGAACAGGAGGAGGCGGAGCTCGGTGATGGAACACTGGGGCTCCAAGACGTGATGGACGCGATCCTGTTGTCTGCTCCGACTGCCGTTGGTGCCATGGCCGCTTCTCCATCTTCTGGATTATTCAGGTTATGCTGCAATTTATGGGACGTCGTTCTATAAGACTTGCTGCTCCCTTTGTAGTAGTGGTAGTGGTAGTGGTGGTGATGGTGGTAGTATAGTATATTAGTAGTAGTGGTAGTTGCAAGGTAGTGGATAGTGGTTCTGATGGTGATGATGATGATGATCATGGCTATGCTGCACTATATACTGTCTCTCCTTCCCCCCCCCTCCCATCCCCTTCCTCTTGACTTCTGTCGTTCTGTTTTTGGCATCTGAGTATAGACGAAATAGAACATTTTTATAGTCGCTTAGTTCAGCTTACAGTTCCATATATCGTGTCTTCTTTTCCTTTAATAATATTAAAGGGAAAGAGGACATTAATTATTAAAATAAAAAGTAAAATAAAAAGGTCAAGTATCTCACAACTATTGATTTCGTTGATTACCTCTGATAACTTTCCACGACCTGAATTGACATGTTTACCAAATAGCCTAAATGATGGGATTCATTTTCAATTCGTATTACAGCTGGTGTTTATGAAGTGTAAAATATATATGATGCGTACGAAATGCATACAGTGACTTTCACAGCCTTTGATACGTGGGAAGCTTTGTCGATTTTGAGAACCTTCGGGTATTAGACTTGATTCAACTAATTGGACGAACAGCTGTTTTTGACAGTTGGTATTGAAGCTATCGACTGACGCGAGCTTGGGTTTGCTGTACTTAAAACTTAAAAGAGGCAGAGAGGTGTAACGCATTCAATGATATTATGACGAGGAAGTTCTCGCTCATGAAAAAAGATAACTCCAGGAAGAGGGGGCTGGTTGGTCCTTCGATCAAAGTAGCCCTGAACGTAAGGAAACAGGAGGGCTGGTGTGGACCTCCGTCCCTTGCTGACCAACAGAGGCAAAAGCGTCATTGGTTATTACCACCAATGCTTGGGTAGGATTGGAAAACTCGCTTAGGATTTGAATAGAATCTGCCCTGGTTGGTTAGTCTTGGTAATAAGGTCTGAAAGGAAATAGGACGCCTGGTGTGGACCTCCGGCCCTCCCAAACCAACAGAAACGAAAGCGCCATTGGTTATTACCGCCATTACTTGGGTAGGATTGGTAAACTCCCCAAGGATTTGAGTAGGATCTGCCCAGGACGGGGCATTAGGGTAGAGGTGCTATCTACCACCAATAGAGGGATGGCAATGGACAGGCGACCAGTGGGTGGCGTATTGTTTCAGTGGCATCTTGTCAGGCAGTGTCTTATGTATCCTCTCTCTCTCTCTCTCTCTCTCTCTAGGTCATTTTCTTTTTCTTTTATTTACTCTCTCATAAACTCTCTCTCTCTCTCTCTCTCGTTTAGGTACATTTTCGGTTTTTCATAAATTTTATTTACAATTAAACTTCCGTCATAAAACAGTAGCTCTCTCTCTCTCTCTCTCTCTCTCTCTCTCTCTCTCTCTCTCTCTCTCTAAACTCATTTGCCGTTTTTCTTTATTTTTGTTATTGTCTCTCTCTCTCTCTCTCTCTCTCTCTCTCTCTCTCTCTCTCTCTCTCTCTGTGATTTCGTTATTAGTTGCGAATATTATTGATAAGAGTTAATTGATTGCTAATTATATTGAAAAATTGAAGACGTGAGTTACCAGTTTGGCAAATTTCACCGAACGATTCATTTTATACCCAGGATACCACAGGCCTCAACTTCTTTGGCCTACCCTGAAGATGCCCCGTACGGGGGTAGTGCCGTCAGTGCACTTCATGCGGTGCACTGTAGGCATTACTTAAAGTTCTTTGCAGCGTGCCTTCGGCCCCTGGCTGCAACCCCTTTCGTTCCTTTTACTGTAACTCCTTTCATATTGTCTTCCTTCCATCTTACTTTCCACCCTCTCCTAATAGTTGATTCATAGTGCAACTGCGAGGTTCTCCTCCTGTTACACCTTTCTAACCTTTTACTGTCAGTTTCCATTTCAGCGCTGAATGACCTCATAGGTCCCAGTGCTTGGTATTTGGCCTAATTCTTTATTCAGTTCGATTCAATTCATATCACTCTGAGGATGTCGTGCAATTCGAATCTCAGAGGTTCAATGCACCTCGTATTGCACTCGTATTGTACTCATATTTATATTTTCTTCTATCTGTTTATTAGTTTATTAACTTATCCTTTTTCTTTTTAAATAAACGCTCTCTTCTTTCTGTATTTCCTATTACCTGCTGTTTCTTCTTTCGAATGAGCACTATATTGTTTGGAAGGTTGAATTTCACGTCAGTGGCCCCTGAGAGCTTGTTCCGTTTGAATATGAGCTTATCTTCTGAAATAATAATAATAATAATAATAATAATAATAATAATAATAATAATAATAATAATAATAATAATAATAATAAGAAGAAGAAGAAGAAGAAGAAGAAGAAGAAGAAGAAGAAGAAGAAGAAGAAGATTTATTATTATTATTATTATTATTATTATTATTATTATTATTATTATTATTATTATTATTATTATTATTATTATTATTATTATTATTATTATTATTATTATTATGATACTGGCGACACTTACAGGATTTATCAGCAGCCGCATATCCTTCCAACGAAACGAGGTCCTTCCCCGCTTAGAGTCCCCCCCCCGGCCTGCTTTCCTGTCAAGCCATCCTTTCGGGAACTCCTTTACTACTCATTGCAACTTATGCCCTTCTGTGATTCCCCCCACTTAGTCGTCAAGCCACCTTCGCTTACTTTATCTCGCGGGTGACCTTTGACCCTGTTCCGTCCACTTTCCTGCCATCCTTCCCCCATCCATTCTCGCAGGGCGTCTCATCCATCTGTGTCCTGCGGAGTCCTCCAACGGGAGTTGTAGGTGCGTGAAAATACCTCGATCAGATGAGGCCGTTTAATTCCTAATGGTGGCTAAAAGCCGTGTGTATGTGGTTTCCTCTCTCTCTCTCTCTCTCTCTCTCTCTCTCTCTCTCTCTCTCTCTCTCTCTCTCTCTCTCTCTCTCATGCTTGTGTGTGGGTTTTATGTAGGTTTTCTCAATGGAAAAGGAAGACGGTCTTTGAACTCTCTCTCTCTCTCTCTCTCTCTCTCTCTCTCTCTCTCTCTCTCTCTCTCTCTCTCTCTCTCTCAGTCCGTTCTTGATGAATGCACCTAAATATATATATATATATATATATATATATATATATATATATATATATATATATATATATATATATATATATATAAAGTATGTATGTATGTATCTCACTTATCAAACCTAAAAATATTCATTCATCAACTTCTCCAGAATCGGGTTTTTCAGAAACTATGTAACAGCACACGGTGAGGCCCAGGAACAGCAAGGTGGGCAGCATACCCACACAAAACAACTTGACGAATATTCGTGCAAGGGCAGAAACATGCAATTAACTAAACGATAATGATGGATAGGTTGTCAGCACACGACTCTCAAAGGTAAACCCTATTTGCATTTACATCTGGCCGTAAATAGGAAGGCATTATGTAATTGCATTGTTGCTATGCAAATCGTGCAATTAAGCAGGAATGCGTTTGGAAAAATGCACTCGGTTATAAATAGCTGTCAGGCCCCCGGAACCTTTTGATTGACAGGTCTGGCCATCAGGGGGACCTCGCGTCTCGACTTCCGGTGGCTTCTGCATATGCAGTTGCAGACTCCACAAGATGTGAGTGTGCATAGAGGGTGACTTTCGACTTCTGTTATGAACATCAATGCAATGTTACGTTTTTGAAAAGTTGATTGAAATGATTCTCTTCGTGTTGGATGATGGGTTCTCTCTCTCTCTCTCTCTCAACTTTTTTAGAGGTTGATTTAAATGATTCTCTTCATATCGGATGACTAGTGCCCTCTCTCTCTCTCTCTCTCTCTCTCTCTCTCTCTCTCTCTCTCTCTCTCTCTCTCTCTCTCTCTCTCTCTCAACTATTTTAGAAGCCGATTTAAATGAGTCTCTTCATATCGGATAACGAGCTCTCTCTCTCTCTCTCTCTCTCTCTCTCTCTCTCTCTCTCTCTCTCTCTCTCTCTCTCTCTCTCACTATTTTAGAGGCTGATTTAAATGAGTCTCTTCATATCGGATGAGGAGCTCTCTCTCTCTCTCTCTCTCTCTCTCTCTCTCTCTCTCTCTCTCTCTCTCTCTCTCTCTCTCTCTCTCTCTCTCTCTCTCTCTCTCTCAATTATTTTAGAGGCTGATTTAAATGAGTCTCTTCATATCGGATGAGGAGCTCGCTCTCTCTCTCTCTCTCTCTCTCTCTCTCTCTCTCTCTCTCTCTCTCTCTCTCTCTCATTATTTTGTTTTAGAGGAGAGGAAACATGAATAGGATTGTAATGGCGGTAACGAAAGCCAAATTGTTTTCATAAACATTTTGTGGATTTTCCATCGAAGGTTCAGTGTTTTTGATCAACAGATGTTTAGTCGTAGAGATGGCTAGACTAAGGGAAGCAAATCTTAGGTTTTCGTCGTTACATTTAATTTATTTATTAATTTTTTTTTTTTTGCTTTCTCTTTAACAGTTTTGTATTTTAGAAATCACTATACAGCCGTAATGCCTAAGAATAAATTTTGTATCTGATCAACCTGCCATTGTCGTGGAATTTTTTAGCACCGGGAGTTCAAATGTGGTATTGTCTTCTGTTTTTTCTGTCTTGAACTACCCTTTGTTAAGGGAAAAGGCTTGATGTTGACTGTGTGTGTATAAGTATACATACTGTATATATATATACTGTATGTATGTATATATTTTATGCGTATATACATACTCGTATATATATGTATATATATATATATATATATATATATATATATATATATATATATATATATATATATATATATATATACACACACACACACACATAAACTCACATACTTACTTACATACAAACATGTATCGATCAGTATCTTACCTTGCTTTTATATTACCTTTGTCCTGTTACGGGTTTCGATTACTGTACGCATACAACTTTTCCCTCTGTACTTGTTTGGAAAGAGCCCAGAGGGAGATTCCTTCCTGTTGAGGCTGTAGTAGGCTAGAGAATTTATAGGCGAGAGGCTTTTCGGGTTTTGCAGTTGCCGCATCATTACTAAAGGATCTGTGTGTGTGTGTGTGTGTGTGTATCAGATGCCTCCAGCGGCGTCGTTTCATCAAGAGGTCGTGAACGACCAGTGACAGCTGCATTTAAGCGGATATCTGTGGCGTATTTCAAGTCATGTCGTTCGAGAGAGAGAGAGAGAGAGAGAGAGAGAGAGAGAGAGAGAGAGAGAGAGAGAGAAGAGAAGGAGGAGTCGATGCCCAGTTCCTAACCCGCTCATGCGAAAGGTATCAGGTCTTCTCTTTGGCTTTGACTCTGTTGCGTGAGTGTGTCCGTATATACGGACAAGAAATGATCCTGGATTTACGTACACGTATTAAGAAGAGTTGTCCATGGCGGGGAGAGAGGTTGCGGTCAAACCTCCAAGTTTTTCCTTATTTTTATCATTTTTTTTAGTTTGTTCTTGTTTATGTTTACTTGCGTGCATGCACGCATGCAAGAAATGTCCTTGGATTTGATTGCAAGCGTATAAAAAAGGGCGATCTTATAAACACACAAAAAAATGCCATGAATCTGTGATGAAACTTCCAAGCTCTCCTTTTTTTTCAGTACTCACTTGTTTATGTTTACATGCAGGCATGCAAGAAACGTCCTTGGATTTGCTGGCAGCCGTATAAAAAAAGGGCGGTCTTATGCAAGCATAAAAAAATATGCCATGAATCTGTGATGAAACCTCCAAGTTTTCTTGTTTTTTGTTTTCAGTACGCACTTGTTTATGTTTACATGCACGCATGAAAGAAACGTCCTTGGATTTGCTTGCAGGCGTATAAGAAAGGGCGATCTTTTACAAGCAATATATATATATATATATATATATATATATATATATATATATATATATATATATATATATATATATATATATATATATTTATATTATATATATATGCCGTGAATCTGTGATAAAACCTCCAAGTTTTTTTTCTGTTTATTTTATAGTACGTACTTGTTTATGTTTACGTGCTTGCATGCAAGAATCGTCCTTGGATATGCTTGCATGCATATAAGAAAGTTGGTCTTGTAACAGCACAAAAAAAAAAAACCACGAATCTGCCATTGTTTCCTGTTTCGTCTCGTGGTTTCTTTCTTCGTCATGTTGCTGGTTTTGTGTGTGGAAGTTTTTGAGGCGGCCGCGACCCCGCTCGGCTAATAAATCACAGTCCGGGTATTGCATCAAGTCCCGGCACCTAGACAAGGCTCTGAGGCAGATAAAGATCTCTCCAAGACCTCATAATGGCGCTATATTTCATCCCTCCCCCTCCGACGCCGTTGGTGCTGCTTCTGCTGGTGGTAGTGGTGCTGCTGCTTCTCTCGGAGCTCTGTGGGCTTCGTTTGAAGAAAAGTAGCAGAAGGAACAATAGTGGCCATGGATTTGTCAGTTGTAACAGTGGCAGCAGGAATAGCAGTATACCCTCTAAGATCTTTTGAAACGGGGTGACTAGATTGTGGAAAGTACGTTAATTTTCCCCTGAAAAATCGGCACCAGTGCCAAGAACGATGGCACTCCGCCTTGGAAATAGGTCACTTAAAGTCAGGTCAGTTTTCATTTCGATTTGATTAAAACTGGTCCTCGTTTAGCTGGTCTGCAGAGCGGCGAAGAGCTTTTGCGATCTAGCAAGAGCTCTGGGCATTGTCTTTTAATGGGACGTTGTCCTTCAAGAACTGGTCTTTCTTGATACCCTAGTGCCCTGACGAGGAGCGTAATTATGGATAAAAGCCCGTCTCATGTGGACGGGAGGCCCTTGGCCCTGGGGTCCATAGTTAAGATCGGCGAGCGGGAGAACGATTTTGGCGACCTTCTATTGTTTTAGAGGGTGACAAGGAGATTAGCTCGATAGTGCTGGTAGGAGAGACAGCCCGAAATGGCACATGAGGAATGACCCTCGGGGAGATGGCCGAGATTGCAGCGTTGGTGCTGCCATTTCACAGCGGTGGATCTGTCTGTGTTAGGCAGCTGCTGCCGCCATTATCGTCCGTCAGTATCTTCAGGGGCCTTGCAATATATCTGTGTTGCACGGCGACGCGTATAAATGAAATGTGTCGTCCGCTGATGGATGCGCCCCAGAGACAAAGGTTTGCCCGTCCGTGAGTCCTGCTGGGCTACAACGCGGTCGTCACGCCTGTGGCTCACCCGCCTGCCCGCCCGCCCGCCCGCCCATACCCATCTTCTCTCTCTTTCTCCCCCTCCCCTTTTCCTCCCACCACCTTGCCTAAACAATCTGACATCGTCCCCGCCTCCATCCCCACCCCCTCCTCTAGTCCCAATCGAGCTTCTCCTCCTGGACGTCGGCATGAATCTCGGTGTCAGCCAGAACTGGATTTAACATGCAATTCGGGCCTTCATTTAGAGAGGTCGATCTACACCAGCGCGCCCGGCGGGTGCCGCTGACTAACCCGTCGGGGTCGTCCTCTCCTCAGGTGAGGATGAGGGACGGGATGACATCGTCCTTAGCGGGGCGGCGCAAGGACTTGCCAGCGGTGTGTCTTACGAGGAAAGATTTCGGTAGAGGTAGTCGGCAGTGGGAGAGTGGTTTAGAAGACATTAGGCAGAAATATTAAGAGTAAACCCTCTTAATAATAATAATAATAATAATAATAATAATAATAATAATAATAATAATAATATCATCATCATTATTATTATTATTATTATTATTATTATTATTATTATTATTATTATTATTATTATTATTATTATTGTAGTGGTTACGTCATTCTGGTCTGTGTAGCGGGATGGTTCCCATATCAGTAAATATCACACTGCAATGAATAAGTCGCACCGTCGTGCTGAAATGCTTAAATAATGTTTTGTGCAGACCTTCATGCAAACGCACATTTTATGCAGCGTTTATACGAATAATAGGTTTATAAATGTGTACATACACCCCTAACACAACTGACCGAAGATTGCTATTCAATGAATAATCTGTTAGAAATTACATCTCGGTCGCAAATGGTCTGAGGAATTTGTTGTATCTGTTTAATCGGGATTGCATTGAATTCTTCGTGGTATCTCGTCCAACGGATAATTACGGGAGGGATAATACACATTATTATTATTATTATTATTATTATTATTATTATTATTATTATTATTATTATTATTCAGAAGATGAACCCTATTCATATGGAAGAAGACCACTGGGGCTATTGACTTGAAATTGAAGCCTCCAAAGAATATGGTGTTTATTAAGAGGAAGAAGTAAGAGGAGGTAAAAAGAAAAAATAATAGTAAATAATAAATTGACAAATAGATAACAAGGTACTAAAGCTTTTATGAATGCACTCTTTTAAAGAAGGGGAAAAATGGAAAATTTATTAAGTCAACTTGCTATAGTAAACAAGAATTTGAAAAATAAAATACAGAAGGAGAGAAAACTATTAGAGACATATGTTTGTTTGAGTTTGTTCAACAAAAACAACAAGGATATTTTTGGTCGAATAAATTAACTTGGCGACGAAGAACAGTAACAGGAGCCATGGATTACATTTAGGAGCCACGGAATAGATAACTTTTTAAAATATTAGCAAGAGAATAGATAATATTTTGAAATAGGAGCCACGGAACAGATAATATTTTGAAAAGGAGCCACGGAACAGATAATATTTTGAAAAGGAGCCACGGAACAGATAATATTTTGAAATAG
>NC_089784.1:31768069-31808069 GCF_040412425.1 Macrobrachium rosenbergii
CATCATCATCATCATCATCATAATAATAATAATAATAATAATAATAATAATAACACCTTGCGAATTCGTGCTTGTATTTGAGAGAGGTCTGTGAAAGTATCCGACACACGACAGGTGTATAGATTAACGGGTAATTATATTTTTTTTTATTTTAAGTTAGTTGTCTTCTTGGCTTAGTATCGTTGAGTCCAGGGTTTTGTTTTGTCGTATTACAGTATTTTCTTTTATTAATAATACAAAATTTTTAGTTTTCTGTAAAAGAAAACCGTTGTTCCGGCTTTGTCTGTCCGTCCGCACTTTTTCTGTCCACCCTCAGATCCTAAAAACTACTGAGGCTAGAGGGCTGCAAATTGGTATTGATCACCCACCCTCCAGTCATCGAACATACCAAATTGCAGCCCCCTAGACTCGGTAATTTTTTATTTTATTTATTGTTAAAGTTAGCCATAATCGTACTTCTGGCAACGATATAGGCCAGGCCACCATGGTTAAAGTTTCACGGGCCGCGGCTCATACAGCATCATACCGAGACCACCGAAAGGTAGGTCTATTTTCGGTGGCCTTGATTATGCTCTGTAGTGGCTGTACAGAAAACTCGATTGCGCCGAAGAAACTTCGGCGCATTTTTTACATGTTTCTTAACACATCCAGAGCACGAGTACATGAGTGAACGATTTAATCATAAACATATTTGAATATGAGAGGAATTTTTTTCTTCTTTGGAAGTTCAAGTAAAGTGAGTTAGAGTTTGCAGGACATAAAGAGAGTCGACCTAACCGCGCAACGTCTCCTTGCTGCTGGGAGAAAGGGCGCTGGTGACTTGTACAATACATGTACATATGCTACTGGGGTCTAAGCGATGACAGGCAGGGCAGCCGATCGAGACTACAGAGTTTACCCCAAAGCCAAATCAATGTCCCTCAAAAAGAAGGCATCGTCTTACCCCATACAAATGGGAAAAAGCACGTTAAATGAAGAAGAATAAGAAGAAGAAGAAGAAGAAGAAGAAGAAGAAGAGAGAGAGAGAGAGAGAGAGAGAGAGAGAGAGAGAGAGAGAGAGAGTAATAATTATTTGGTGATATGTGATGATGTCTTGTAGGAGAAGACAGGATTGCAGGGATGGAGAAATAATATCCCGACCCGTAGGTTGCTTTATTCCATACAGCAAATAGGTACATACAGGGTGGCTCTGCGAAGCGAGCAATTCGTGCCAAGAAGAGCGGGAACAGTGGTCATGCGCATGTGCGGGGTGCAGACTCATGCGCATGCGTTCGCAACGGACAGCATTCATGAAATACATAGAATGCATATGCGTACAGTAAAATTATATACAGTAATCCACAAAAGGTGATATCGAAGACACTGACCGATTTAAAAAAAAAAAGGAAAAATAAATGAGAACTTTCAAAGGACTGAGAAGGTAAAGTTATCCTTCAGTTGTGATTCGGCGGTGTTATGGTACAGGAGGGCTGTCTGTCTGTCTGGCTGTCTGGCTGTCTGGCTGTCCACTGGAAGGATGGCGTGCCGAGTCTGCTCCCATATTATGCATATTCTAATGATGCGTTAGCGTAGCGGCTGCTTAACTAAATATTTAACACTACAAATATGGTTCAGGGTAATTATAAAAACGAGGTAATGTGTCCTAATTGTGAATAATTACCTTTTCAATTTAAATGGAGAGCACGCATAGACCACGGCTCTCTCTCTCTCTCTCTCTCTCTCTCTCTCTCTCTCTCTCTCTCTCTCTCTCTCTCTGGCGTTCGCGGTTTCCGGGAGTCGCCTGTAGGGTTTTTTTTTCGCGTTTGTGATTTGTTTTTCGTAGTTTTCGGTTTTTTTGTTTTGAGATTTTTTTTTAGCAGAAGTTAATGTTGCCTCATATGAAAGTCACCGGATCTTGGTTGGTTGGGGAAGGGTCGGGGGAGGGGGGGAGGGTAGAGGGAAAGGGAGCGGGGTAGAGGGGGTGGCGGGTGGCGGTCGTGCATTTATTACGCGAATGTAAATGATTTTTAGTAAAAAAAATAAAAGATAAAAAATAAAAGATCGGAATAAAAGTCTTTTCGAGAACCCGTAAAATTCTCCGGCTTAGTTATGAGTTGGCATAAATGTCGACTCTGGTGGGCATTAAAATCAGCGAGATGGTTGTGGGTTTCTTTAAGACAAGCTTTTGGGGGTAATTAGCGAATTTTCTTTATTTTTGGCCCCTCTCTAATAGCCCGGCCTGCCCTAGCAAAAGAGGAGAGAGAGAGAGAGAGAGAGAGAGAGAGAGAGAGAGAGAGAGAGAGAGAGAATAAGACGAAAGTAGGAGGACTTTCGGCGATGGGTATGAAATTCTTTGATGCGGGTCCTCCCGAAAACGACGTATCGGGCATTGATGCGGTCTGGGGGGGTTAGGGAGGGAGAGGGGGATGGGAGATGGGTGGATAGTTTTAATGTTATGCAACAGATGGCGTTGATTGAATCTAATGAATTGCCGTTGGGGTTTTTAAAGGATATCGACATTTCCGTCGTATTTATTGTACGAGATGACGTAGTGTTCTGTACGATTCTCCTTTCGGGTTAAAAGTAATTTCGCATTTGGTCTTTTCCTTTAAAAGATGACTTCTTCTTTTGTGGTAAAACTTGCGCGGTTTGTCACGCAGAGGCCATTCAGAATTCGGAGGCGCCGTGGTTTGTACTATTAATGATATCTTATCAGTCAGGGGATGTCTTTATACACTGATTTAACTCCTTATGAACTCATCAGTATTCGAGATGACTTTGATGATTAAAAACTGATGAATTAAGCTCCCTCTGAGACGGACATGTTTTGACGACGTGGAATAGAAAATTGACTTGGGAGGTTGATAGAGGAGGAGGACGATGGGAGGAGAAGGAGGAGGAGGAGGAGGTGGTGGTGGTGGTGGTGGTGGTGGTGGAGGAAGGAGGTTGATACAGGAGGAGGAGGAGGAGGAGGACGGAATAATAAAGATGAGTTGATAGACGCTTGGAGAAGACCAAATGCCGTAGGACTGGAGGTTTGGTTGGCTTTGTGGATTCTCCTTGGGAGATTAACGAATCAGATACATAACTGAGTGAGTGGACTGATTGTTTTACATATGCGCGGATGGACGTAACTGATTGTTTGACTAAACTCTGGGATTTTTAAGAATTTTTCCATTAGATGCAGATAAAACAAGTAAAAAAATCCGCCGAAGTTCTTTCGGCGCAGTCGAGTTTTCTGTACAGCGCATAATCAATGCCACCGAAAATAGATCTGTCTTTAGGTGGTCTCGGTAATAATGCTGTATGAGCCGCGGCCCATGAAACTCTCAGCCGGCCGTAGTGGCCTGTGTGGTTGCGTTGCCAGAAGCACGATTGTGGCTAACTTTAACCTTAAGTGAAATAAAAACTACGGAGGCTAGAGGGCTGCAATTTGGTATGTTTGATGATTGGAGGGTGGATGATCAACATAAAAATTTGCAGTCCTCTAGCCTCGGTAGTTTTTAAGATCTGACGGCGTACAGAAAAAAAGTGCGGGCAGAAAAAGTGCGGACAGACAGACAAAGCCAGCACAATAGTTTTCTTTTCAGAAAACTAAAAACCATGTTATGTGTTTTTCAATAGACGACCGTGTGACTAGACTTCGGGGTTTTTAAGAAATTCATTTAGATACAGCTAAAAAAAAATGAAATCTTGTATTTTTAAATAGACAATCGTTTGACCAAGCTTTAGAATTCTTTAAAAACTTTTCTGTTACATGCAGATTAAAAATCATATCTTTTATTTTTTTTAATTGACAATTTTTAGTAATACACGTTGAGAAAATTTTTAAGGCAAGGATATGGAGAACAATAAAAAAGGGAAAAAACTTTAGAAAGTAAATAAGGTCCTACTTTCGGCGGGTCCTTTTGAAGAAGAAGAAGAACAAGAACATGAAGAAGAAGAAGAAGAAAGAGGCCGGAAGTGGCCCTTAGCCGGAAGCTTGAGAGATGCGTATTTGGTGAGAGAGAGAGAGAGGAGAGAGAGAGAGAGAGAGAGAGAGAGATAGAAAGCTAGGAAGCGAGAGGTATATAGATAGCAAGTGACGAACTTGACAAATTCGTCTCATTCATCGGCACAGCCGTTAGATGAGCGGAGAGCTGTCGGGTGTTCCCGGCGGGTGATCACATGCAAATCTTATGCATGTTTGGGAGCCGTGCGCCTGTGTGGACTGATGTGAACAAGTGCTGATGTATGTACCTTTGTCTTTGCTGAAGCTGGTTTGGGGGAGGGGGAGGGGGAGGAGGGATGTGGGTTTAGGGTGGGCCTGGTGGAGGGGGAGGATGGAGAGGGAAGGGGAATAGGGTTGGTCGGATGTTCATCAGTCGAATTTCATCATCGACTTATCGACTTCGAATGGGGAGGGGGAGGGGGATTTGGTTTTAGGATAGGCCTTTTGGTAGGGGAAGGGGAATGGGGATGATGGTTGGAAGTTCATCAGTCGAGCTTCATCATCGACGTCGAAGAATTTTCCCTTTCAGCGAAAACATCCTGCAGGAGAGATCACTGGGCTTTCAACTTTGGCGGATGAATTTTAAGATCCTTGAATTTGTTGTCCCTTATTTTTTGTTCATTCGTTCTAGGAAAGAGAGAAAGCGAGATTTATATTGTGTTTTTACATGTCTTAAATGTCCTATAGGTACCTATACTATTCAGTATTTATCTTACAGTGCTCTGAAATGACTATAAGAACTGTAAGGGTAAGCGGTCTCATAAGGAATTTTCCATCTTCGGTGTACAAATGCGTGTGCCAATATGCTATATACGAACAGAATTACGCTCTCTCTCTCTCTCTCTCTCTCTCTCTCTCTCTCTCTCTCTCTCTCTCTCTCTCTCTCTCTCTCTCAAATTTCCTCCTCGCTGCTTCAGTTGAACGCGAAGTAGGGAATTCGGAATATTGGGCGTCTGGTTTAGTGGGCGGGAGAGTGAGTGTGGGTCAGGTGAGGATTTATTTAATGATATTCTGTCAGTGATTTGAGCTTGAAGTTTATTACGCCTGCTTAATCCGTTTGTGAAATTTCGTCATTAGCATTTGTCAGAGGCCTCTCGCATAACGCAGCGTTGTCCCTCTGGGGAGGGGTCTGGCGGGAAAGAGAGAGAGAGAGAGAGAGAGAGAGAGAGAGAGAGAGAGAGAGAGAGGAGCCATCTGGTTTTCTAATTACCTGAAATATCTCCCCTCCCCTCTCCCCATCCCCTCCTTACCTAGTAAAGCCCCCCCCACCACCACCTTTCACCTCACCTTTCTCTTACCCCCCGACCCATCCCACTCCACCCTACCTCTCCAGTAGATGCCGAACTGTCGCTATAGGCTGGAGACGAGCTTCAGCCTCAACAATTACACGAAGTCCAGGCTCTGGTGATTTCAGACCCTGATTCATAATTGATGATGTTTCCTCGCGTGTTAGCTACGGAAGTGCAAAGATTCCTTCGGGTGGGGCAATTTTGCTGGCATATCGCCTTGTTATGTAGATTTATTCGTTATTTGCTTCATTTTTAGTATTGGAATGGAATGGAATATAGAGTTTATGCCAAAGGCCAAGTACTGGGACCTATGAGGTCATTCAACGCTGGAAAAGAAATTGACAGTAAAAAGTTTGAAAGGTGTAACAGGAGGAAAACCTCGCAGTCGCACTATGAAATAGTTGTTAGGAGAAGGTGGATAGCAAGATGGGAGATAGATAATATGAATGGAGGTACAGTAAAAGGAATGAAAGGGGTTGCAGCTATTGGCCGAAGGGAAGCTGCAAAGAACATTTAGTATTGCCTACAGTGCACCCCATGAGGTGCACTGACGGCGGTACCCCCCTACGAGGATTTTTTAGTATTTGTTAATTCGTCACGGTTTTAAATAATTTTTATGTATGGAGATTATTGCTTAAGAGAGTCAATGGTTTTCCAGAACACTGCTTTTCATATTTGGTAGAATTTATCAGATTAGAATAAAATGTCACGTGTCGATTGGCTTTACGATGTGATGAGGACTGGTAGGTACATTATCTTTTATGTCCTTTTATCTTAAATATCTCCAGATTTATAACCACGCAGCTAAAAAACTGTTTCCTCTCCAGACATCACAAGCGAGCTTTGATCGTCCGTTCCGGCATTGATGACTTTGCAAGCAGCTTTTTTTCCCCTCTTCAAAAGCATTCTTACCATCATCCTGTGCCCTCTCCCCCCGCTTAGTGCTCTGTTGCAGAACCTCCTTTTGGTATCGCAAGCGGCCGCGTAAGTCTTGAGCACTTTTCTATGAACAAGGGAGAGTTAAAGTTATGTCAAGTCGGCGGTATACGGCCGTGTCTTTGTGGCCACCGCCGAGTTCCGTCGGGGCGCTTATGAACAACAGAACGAGAGAGGCAGTGCAAAGTTATGTCATGTTGGCTTTGTCTGGGGCTGCGATGGTGCTTGGAGGAGGAGGAGGAGGGGAAGAGGGAAAAGGAGGAGGAGGAGGAGGAGGAGGAGGAGGAGGAGGAGGAGGAGGAGGAGGAGGAGAAGGGGGAAAAGGAGGAGGAGGAGGAGGAAGAGGAAGGGCAAGGGCAAGGAGGGGAAGGGGTTAGTAGGAGGTGTTAAGACGTGGTGGTACAAGAAGGAAGAGGAGATCATGAGAGAGAGAGAGAGAGAGAGAGAGAGAGAGAGAGAGAGAGAGAGAGAGAGAGAGAGAGAGAGTTTATTGTTAGCAATATGAGCTGAGTAGGGCTACCCTAAGAGTTCCGGTGGGGGAGGGGGCGGTGAGGGGCTTCCGAGTGTATTTGCATGGTCTTCCTGTTGGGGGGCGGGGGTGAGAAGAGGGTCGTCGTCGTCGCCCATATGAGCCTGTTGTTTATGAATTTTGCATGTGGTAGGAGGCTGTAATCTTTGTGACACCAGGGTGTTGAGACTTCACCTCTCCTTCCCCCATCCCCCATCCCCCATCCCCCCTTTGCTTTTTCCGGCTGGAGAAAAAAAAGAGCAGATAGCATAAAGGATGGAAAAATGGAGCCCCTGGGATTGTGGAGTCGAAGCGAAGAGGCGTCGTTGATAAAATTTATAACCTTTAGGACCACTTCTCCGTGGGATTAGATCAACAGGGTTTAACCCCTTCTTTTGGTAATACCCTTAAGGAGGCCTTAGTACAAGTGTTCCCGGCTTCAGACGAACGACAACTTGCCTCTGTAATCTTTGTCGTAATTTTGTCTTTCGTCTGCGTCCTCGAGTGCTTTGTGTCTTGCAGGACCTTAGATATTAAAATCCTTAAGTTCTTGAGTGCTTTCGGTCTTGCAGAGCCTTGAATACTAAAATAAAATCCCATTACTATTCCAAAAAAAAAAAATGTTTAAAAAAAGTTAAGAAAATAAGTTTTCACAAGCAAAAACGCAAAAAAATTAATTTTACATGAAAAAACGTAAACGAAATTGTATTCCATAACTTTGTTATGGGCTACTAAAAATAGCTCCGAAACTTTCAAATGAAAAATTTGTTATTTCTTGTAATTCAGGGAAATTTTCAGGACATTGGAAACTGGAAATCGGGACCATTGCTCTGTTTTGCCCGTGAATTTTCTTTTGCTTTCCAACACTTACACGTCTTTATGGCTAAATCAGTTTTCATAGATTGATTATTTTATATCAATAGTAATAATAATAATAATAATAATAATAATAATAATAATAATAATAATAATAATAATAATAACGGAGCATTATCATCATGTAAACGTCTTTATGGCTAAGTCAGTTTTCATAGATTGACTGTTTTAACTCAATAATAATAATAATAATAATAATAATAATAATAATAATAATAATAATAATAATAATAATAATAATAATAATAATAATAATAATAATAATAATAATGTGTAATAAAAATCCACAATTATATAATAAACATTGTTACTATGTAAAATTATATAGTTTACTTAAAATTGTGGGTTTTTATTACACAGATTGTTTTTCACGAGATTGTGAATTTCTTAGCAATAATAATAATAATAATAATAATAATAATAATAATAATAATAATAATAATAATGATAGAGCATTATCATCATCGGAAAGTGAAATCTAACAAACGTTATCTTCAGGTATTTGTTTTACTAAATTTGCAAAAAATTTTGTGCAACAGTTTCAAAGTGCAAAAAAACTATTTCAGCCAAATTAAACGTAAAAAAAGAACGAAGCGAAACATCCAATAAACACGTTTCACAGAGCCTTATTTATTAGTTATTGTTCAGATCAATTTCCTATCACATTTCCCCAATAAAAAAAATCTTAACATTCATTATATTTTCGTACCGAGAGTAAAAAAAAAATAAAAAAAATAAAAAAATCAAGGCGATTCTATCGGCAATATTTCGCAGTTAAGGTCAATGGTGAAATCAGATACGTGTTTAATATTTATTGTGGTTTTTCGGATTTTTTTTTTTTCAGAATTTTGTCTTCCGCAATTACCGGGGAACGAATCCATTGTTATTGTAAGATATCCAGTCACCTTCTGTAACCTTCTGTAATGACGTAATAGCAGATTGACAGTTGTATCTCATGCATGATTCATTTTCCAGCGTGTATTTGCTGTATCTCATTCCACTTTGACTGGCAAGGAGTTCGGTGACGATTCCGATTTACATTCCGAGGTCTGATAGTGAACTGTGTGCGATTCAGTTTAAATCTTCGTCCTTTGTTCACTTTTCGTTTAAATAATTTTCGGTGAAGGAGATGGGAATTAGGAGAATGTGAGGAAACATAATAAGGTTTCGGTATTAGTTTGAAATCGGTTGTGTGTGTTGGCAAATGTTTGATAAAATGTAACACTAACTGTTTGATTTATATATTTAGTGACTCATTTTTACATTCGCAGTATAATTTGGTAAAGATTGAAACCTTTTATTATTAAAATTATCATTATCATATCTTTTGCTGGGAGAGAGAGAGAGAGAGAGAGAGAGAGAGAGAGAGAGAGAGAGAGAGAGAATTTTATTTTTAAAATGATCATTATCATTCTCCTATGAGAGAGAGAGAGAGAGAGAGAGAGAGAGAGAGAGAGAGAGAGAGAGAGAGAGAGAGAGAGAGAGATTTAATTTTAAAATGATAATTATCATTCCCCCTACGAGAGAAAGAGGAAGAGAGAGGATTTTTAATTTTAAAATGATCATTATCATTCCCTTGAGAGAGAGAGAGAGAGAGAGAGAGAGAGAGTCCAAAACGTGGCCACATCCAAAAAACACTAAATCGATCTCTGAAAGTTACCTCATCGTTCGCGAGACGTCTGGCGTAGTTTTATGGAATGAGGGAGGGAGATGGCCTCGCCGAATACTAACTCCATCGAGAAAGTGTTGGAAAAGAAATGAAAACTAGATAAAGCAGTAAATGATTCCGGGGACCTGGAACCTCTCTCTCTCTCTCTCTCTCTTCTCTCTCTCTCTCTCGTTCTGTCCTGGAACGGCGCTCCCCCGCGCTGGAATGGCGTCCTGGATCGCTATGGCGGAATTGACGACGCTGGACGGTAGACTTTGAAGAATATTTAGAATCTTATCACTCCCACTGGATTCTGGAAAGAGAGGCTTCCAGAAATGAACTGGATCGGGGAATAGGTTGAAGGAATAGGGGTGGGGAAAGGGGGAGGGGGAGGGGAAGGGCTCTAGAATGGAGGAAGAAGGAAGGGAGGGAGGGAGGAGGGAGATACAAGAGAGAAAGGAACTGTAGGAGGAGGAGATTGTTCGTTTCAAGTGTAACTTCTTTCTTGAACTTCAAGATAAAAATGGAAAAATATACGCGCCTTTTTTATAGATACAATTTATTTGAATTCTCGAAAAAAAATTAAATGCGTCTACTTGCCATTGTTTATAGGTATAGATGTCGAATTATAAAAAAAATACTGCAAATAAAAACATTTATTCATGTCGTTGTTATTGGGTACAATTTTTGAATTCTTGAAAAATTGTAACCTATGAATAACAAGAATAAATGTTTGAATTTTCAATTTTTTGATAATTCGGAAACTATACATATAAACAAAGGCAGGTAAACCTATTTCCCTCTTTTAAGAATTCAGAAAACGTACCTTTAAACAAAGGCACGTATATGTTTCATCATTATTTTTAATACTTCTTAAGAAAGGGAAACGTGAAAACAATTATAAACACCTTTGTTCACAGCGCGCAGTTTTAGAATTCTTAACCTCTTTTTTTGCTGGGAGAACTAATATACAATTAAACATATATATATTTTCGTTTCGCTGTAAATGTCACGCCGATACAATATTTGCAGTAATTTTTTTTTTCTCTTTCAAAGTGTTTAGACAAAAGGAAATTCGAGTTGAAATGAAACTTAATGACAGGCGTCGTGAAAGAGGTGAAACTCGGGATGGAAAAAATACGAATTGGGAGTGACTCGGAGGATTTTTTTTTTTGTTTTTTTTTACAAATGTTGGTTTGGTGGGAGTTTTTTTCTTTATTTTTAGGGGGGTGGGGCTGGTGGAAGTTGGTTGGTTACTCTGGAGAGAGAGAGAGAGAGAGAGAGAGAGAGAGAGAGAGAGAGAGAGAGAGGAGAGAGAGAGGAGAGGAGAGAGAGAGAGAGAGAGAGAGAGAGAGAGAGAGAGAGAGAGATATTTGTACCCAATATGTAAGTGTATGTGTATATGTGTCTGTGCGTGTGTGTGTGCATTTGAGAGAGAGAGAGAGAGAGAGAGAGAGAGAGAGAGAGAGAGAGAGAGAGAGAGCGCTATTTGTACCCAATATGTAAGTGTATGTGTATATGTGTCTGTGCGTGTGTGTGTGTATGTGTGTGTGTGAGAGAGAGAGAGAGAGAGAGAGATTTGTACTGTCTGTATGTGGCTGAAAGATCTATTTGTACAAAATATGTGTGTGTGTGTGTGACGAGAGAGAGAGAGGGAGAATGATCTATATGCACACAATATGTATGTGACAGTACATATAAAAGCATATAATTTTCGCAATCGAGACAAAAAAAGTCTTGCACTGTTGAAAGTCTCAAAACTGCAGCCAGCAGAGGAAGTGAGCAGAAACAGCAGAAGCATCAGCCGAAGCAGCAGCAGGTCCGACGAAGCTCTCCATAAAGTGTTTGTATGTACGTGTGTGTGTGTGTGTGTTTAGGGGACAGGAGGAGGGATAGAAGATGGAGGCACTGGTGTGAGGTGGGGGATTTTGGGAATGGGGGTCGGGAGTAGGGAGGAGGAAAGTGGGGTTGGGGGGTGAGCGCTGGGCGTGTGTGGTCGGTTACTTTATGGCACCCCCGTAATGAGCTCACACTGATACCAATTTCTCGAAAATTCTTCCACTCTTAAATAATAAGTTGATATAAAAGTCCCGGAGTATTGTAATATACAGGCGAAGGAGTTTTTTGACTCCATTTCAAGACTTGTGGGAAGTGACTGCATATGAGGCGTATTTTTTTCCCTTCTTGGAGTTTTTTTTTTTTTTCGTGTGTACGTTCCTTTGCCGAGTGTTTTCTCGCTAAAGAATGAGTCTCGGTAGAGAGGCTTTTGTTTATGTAAACTGTATTACATGCAGGGAAAGGGGGTGGCGGTTGGAGGTAAATGATAATAGTTGCTGTAGTATTCCGAATTATGTTGGCCTGGAGTCCAGGCTTTCTTAAAATTGCTGATGTTTTGAGGTCCAGTGTGCAGTTGGTTTTTCCTCTGTTGTTGTATTGCTTTTAGTAGACCTTATTCAGTTGTCTTCGTTGGTTTGTAGTAGAGCGTTTCAGTAAGATAGTTTTCAGACAATTTTGGGGCTCTTTTTAGGGATTTTCAGTTGATTCTCGGGGCTCTGTTTAGGGGATTTTCAGTTGATTTTAGGGGTTCCTTTTAGGGGTTTTCGGTATATATTTTTTCGTTCTTTTTAGGGATTTTTTCCTAGTTGATTTTTGGGTATTTTTAGGGATCTTTAATCGATTTTTGAGGTTCTTTTTAATTATTTTTTTCAGTCGATTTTTGGGGTTCTTTTTAAATGTTTTTAGTCGATTTTCGGGTTTCTCCTTAGGGATTTTAAGTCGATTTTTAGGAAAACATAAAGTGGAGGTTAATAATTGTCAATTACAGCACCACAGGAATTGATGAAAAGTCTGCAATTAGGTCTAGAGTCGAAATTAGCTATTTCTCCCTAGTAGGGGCATCCACATCAGCGGCCGAAGACTTAGTAATTACCGCTTGCTGCTGTTATTTCCGTACTACTTCCCTTGAGAGCTTTTGCATGAGAACCTATTGACGGCCACGCTCCCTGGGACGGTTCTTGGTTACGAACGAGCGTTCGTGTAGTAGGAAGAACCCGAGAGCCGCAATGAAAATAAACAAGATTTAAAATATCCTCGAGGAGGAGAAGACAGGAAATAATCATGCGAGTGCATAAATCTGTTGTGATTCACACACACCTTTCACCGGCAGCTCCTTCTTCCCACCAGGTATGAATGAAGTCCAAGGGAGGGCGAACCAGCCACTGGGAAGAAGAAGAAGAAGAAGAAGAAGAAGAAGAAGAAGAAGAAGAAGAAGAAATTAAACAAAAGAACAAAAAAACGGAAAGTGGGAAGATGCACAGAACACTCCTCCCTTCCCCCTTGCCGCTTATATAAATATGGTTACTTGGAACGTGTAACGAATATCTTGATTAAATTTGTGCAAGGTGTTGCTTTATTTTGCATGCTTGTGTACCTCCTCATGAGTAGGTGTTTATATATATACATATATATATGTATATTTATGTATATGTATATTTATATATACACATATATATACAGTATATATATACAGATTTATATACTGTATATATATATATATATATATATATATATATATATATATATATAAATATATATATAATATATATATATATATATATATATATATATATATATATATATATATATATATATATGTATATATATAAATTTTTTCGTGTATGTGTGATACCTCTGTCACCTTACATATTGTAATTCCATGGTTCGCTGCAGCTGTCCTACCGCCCACCAGTTCACCCATTAATAAACGGTTACCAGCATCTTGTGAGGTCAAGAAAACAATGGATGTCTTGTAACCTCATTCCTAAAGACTTTGCTGAGAAAACAAGAGCCGGGTTCGATTCCCGACCGAGAGAACTGGGTGTGGTGGGCTCGTGCCATGAATACCCATTGTGCCTCAGGGGGCAGGAGAGGTCATGGTTAGCGACCTTTTCTCCCGTATGTAGTATATTGCAGGTTGGTTTTTGGGTTACCCATATTTCCTTGAGAGAATATGAAGAGATGTATGTTTTGATGATGAGAATCTTTCGTTGTTCACGAGAGAGAGAGAGAGAGAGAGAGAGAGAGAGAGAGAGAGAGAGAGAGAGAAACTGCCACGATATTCTTGAGATTTTAAGTGAAAGTTGGGGAAAATTGAAGGAAAGCACAAACAAAGAGAGAGAGAGAGAGAGAGAGAGAGAGAGAGAGAAACATCATAGCACAAACACACACACACACACACACACACACACACACACACAAGGAAGTCAATTTGAGACTCGGCTGACAGGTATGTTTAGGCCAACCTGACACCCAACTGACGTCCTTATAATTCGGTGGTTATTGACAAGCGGTATGTAATTGGCTCGTTTGTCTGGCTGGATTGCCTCATTATGCTGTTTGGGAAGCCTCAAAGGCAGTTCGGTTGGTTTATTTGCTGATGATATTGACGACTTCGAATGGGCGACTTAATGGCGTTGTTATACAGCTTCTGCAGCAGCAGCGTTTAAAGGGCCGTTGGGCGTCTCATAGCGCTGAGGAAGGAGGTTCTCAGGGTTAAGGGGCTTGTCTCTTAATAGAAAGAATGAAAGAAGCAACAGCCTTTCTCTGAATAGGCAAGGAAGCTCTGAGGCTTCCCTTCTGCAGCAGAGTGGATTAATATTAAGCTTCAGATTCTGAAAGACAGAAGGACCTTGTCTCTGTCTAAAACTACGAATGACAGTAAGCTTCACTTTCAGTGAATGAATTGGAAGATCTCAGTCTTCCCTCAGGAGTGTGGAAGGTGTGAGTTTAAGGTTGTATTCTGTACACATTAGTACGAAAGAAGAAAGAAAGTTCACGTCTCATGAAATGAGCTGAAAGTCTTGGCCCTAAGATGGAAAACAAGTAAAAAATGCGCCGAAGTTTCTTCGGCACAATCGAGTTTTTTGTGCATCGTATAATCAAGGCCACCGAAAATAGATCTATCTTTCGTTGGTCTCGGTGTAATGCTGTATGAGCCGCGACCCATGAAACTTTATCCTCGGCCCGGTGGTGGCATGGCCTATATCGTTGCCAGAAGCACGATTATGGCTAACTTAACCTTAAATAAAATAAAAACTACTGAGGCTAGAGGGCTGCAATTTGGTATGTTTGATGATTGGAGGGTGGATGATCAACATACCAAATTGCAGCCCTCTAACCTCAGTAGTTTTTACAATGTGAGGGCGGACAGAAAAAGTGCGGACAAAGCCGGCACAATAATTTTCCTTTCAGAAAACTAAAAAGTAAACAAGTAAAGAACGAGAGAAAGAAAGGAACATTAAGAGTAATTTATTCTGAATTTGTGAGAGCAGCGCGATAAGATCTGAATTAAAACTGTTGGGGAGGAACCGGTCGTCAAAGAATGGAAGTGTCCGTGGGCATAATTTGGGTCATCTCTCATTAATATAGCATCGTTTTTTTTTCGTTTTTTTGTTCGTTCGACGTCTCTCGTAAATAGTGAGATGTAACTCCCCGATTTAACCGAGTCTTTTGACAGCGCGATCTTGTGTTTTTGTCTTTTTGTCTTATTCCGTAATCGTTGTTTTTGGTTTTGGCCCTCTAATGATATTCGCTGATCACCCACAAGCCCATTCTTCTGTTGACACTCCGGACCAGAAAGTGTCAATCTCGACCTCCATCGGACCCATCCAGGCCTGTCGAATAGCATGAGCTATGGAACTGCCCTGGCCTCAGTTTTCTACCTGCTCGAATTATCACCAATTATATCTATTTTAATGCCCAGGCGCTAATTATGCGTGGTGCCTGAAGGGCGGTGGTGGTTAGTGACCTGGTAGGATTTTGGGGAGGTCCTTTGTTGGGGGGTCTTCATAGGAAGGTGTGTCCTCGGGGATGGGGTATGATTTGTTGACACTTGTTTAGCCAAGGACCCGAGCCGTGTCTCTTGTGACTTTTTTCTTTTCTTCAGCTTTGAGTGATATGTCGATGGTGAGGCTTGCATTGACAAACACGCCCACACTCAAAGTTGATTATTCTCTCTCTCTCTCTCTCTCTCTCTCTCTCTCTCTCTCTCTCTCTCTCTCTCTCTATACAAATTACTGTATAAATCGTTTGTTATGCATGCGACTCGTTACGGGTTTTCATTTTAAACGTTTCATTATTCACACTCTTTTGACATATACTATAATCAGACGTATTTAAAAGTAATAATTACCTTGATTTTTCCATGAGAGAGAGAGAGAGAGAGGGAGAGAGGTTAGAGCGGGGATTGGGGCGGGGTTATCTAAATCTTTCAGTAGTCTAAAACACTTTCAAGTTCTCCAAGTCTCTAAATTAACTGCCTTAGTCTACGTAAACCTACCTGATAATAACGTTCAGAAACCTCAATTAATAATAATAATAATAATAATAATAATAATAATAATAATAATAATAATAAAATAAATGCATTCGTTCTCCTAATCGGAAGCTTATTCGCACTGAAATTCACGTAATTTTCATGGTTTATTATTTGAGAGTCACACGATTTGCGTGGTGTATCATTTGAGAGTCATATGATCTGCTTGTTTTATTATTTGAAAGTCACACAATTTGCGTGGTTTATCAGTTGAAAGTCACACGGTTTGCGTGGTTTATCATTTGACAGTCACACAATTTGCGTGTTCTATTACTCGAAAGTCACACAATTTGCGTGGTCTGTTATTTCAAAGTCACATAATTTGCGTGGTCTGTTATTTCAAAGTCACATGATTTGCGTGGTTTATTATTTGAAATTCACACAATTTGCGTGGTTTATTATTTGAAAGGCACATGATTTGCGTCGTTTATTATTTGACAGTCACATGATTTGCGTGGTTTATCATTGGAAAGTCACACGATTTGCGTGGTTTATTATTTGAAAGTCACACGATTTGCGTGGTTTATTATTTGAAAGTCACACAATTTGCGTGGCTTATTATTTGAAAGTCACACAATTTGCGTGGTTTATTATTTGAAAGTCACACGATTTGCGTGGTTCATTATTTGAAAGTCACACGATTTGCGTGGTTTATCATTTGAAAGTCACACGATTTGCGTGGTTTATCATTTGAAAGTCACACGGTTTGCGTGATTTATCATTTACCGAAAACGGTTGTTATAGCAATGACAAAATGTAACAACGTAACTCCGCGAACTGTCATCACTAAAAAGGGGGGGGTGGGGTATGATGGAGAGAGGAGAGGGTGTAGTGGTGGTGGAGGGATGACAGAACGGTTTAGGGGGGATGGGGAGAGGAAAATGGGGGAGGGTGGGGGGCGGGTTTCCTCAGGTCTCTAATACTCGTCCTGATTCACGAAGTTCATTTTTATGATATTACTTCGCAAGACATGTGCGCGGAACTTTTTTCCGATTCACCTTTGCAATCCGGCCGACGGGCGCTCGATACCCGCCCCTACCCACGGCGTCCCCAAGATTCATTTTCCCTCTCGTCTCTCCCGGGACAAATCCGAAACGGCGCTGTCGCACTTACGCCGCCCGGCGGGAGGAGCGGAAATGCCTCGCAAGATGTCGGCGCGAGATAAGTCGTGTGGATGTCACCGTTCCGTCAGCATTAGCGTCCGTCAGTCTTCCCCGTCTTCCAACCCCTCCTTCCCACCCCCACCCACACACCACTCATAAAACCGCCTCTGCCCTCTCCCCACCCACATCATCACCTTCCCCCTCCCCCCCCCCCCCCCTCCCCCTTTCCAGCTCCCTTAAAACCAGCTATGAAGCGCCAGTTTAGTTTAGCGATATTTTGGCACTTGATGGCTAATTATGCAAATTTCGGGGCCAAGGCTGCTGAGGCCTTTGATGGCAAAAGCTTAAGGACCCATATTCCCGCTGGAGAAACAACCAAGCGTGAAGGCTTTGATAAGCAAAGCTTAAGCTGCTGTCGCTGGGGGGATAAAGGATTTTGATTTTTACTGATCGCCATGGGCTGCATCCGAGGCGTCAGTGGCTTTTGATAAATCTCCATAAAATAGATCTGTCGCGGATTTCAAATGTTAATTACAGGAAGTCCCGCGAACGACGAAGAATAACTTTCGGCTTTAAACTGGTCGAGAACAAGAAAGAGTTCACGAAGAACAATATCGGCGGAAGTTAAAAGGAGTTTGATAATAAAAAGAGGAATCAGTGATTTGTTGATTCAAATAACTCACACTTAATATGGGGACTGAAATCAAACGAACTTTCGGTGAAATTTGATGGAGAGAGAGAGAGAGAGAGAGAGAGAGAGAGAGAGAGAGAGAGAGAGAGAGAGAGAGAGTGAATTTTCTAAGTATCGTTAAAGGACCATGATTTTTTGCCGGCATTTTTAAGTACTCTTTTTTATCATTTATTCATTTATTTATTTATTTTGGACATCACAGCGGACCTCACGAACGAACACCAAAAGAAGTGCGGTACACAAGTGAACAGACCGCGCGCGCGCGCGCAAAGACCCCCGAGATGGATGGCCGCCATCTACATATAAGGATGACGAGAAAAGCAGGCTGTCAGAAGCAGGTGTAAAGCGCGTTCCTTTTATCCTATTGTTATTGTAGCGAGGTGGACGGGGACAGGCATTCTGGTCACACGTATTATGTATACAACATACACTCACGCACATACACACACATACACACACACACACGCACGCATTCACTTCTCGGGAACCCTTCCTCCTTGCCAGGTGGGTTTCGCCACACAGGAGATGATTTTTTTTATACACATAAATATCCTCCAGTCCTGCGTTTTCCCACGTGATGAGCCCGTTGTGGCCATCTGCAGGATTCTGTTCCTGACGATGCGTGCGTCCTGTGGCTGCCGAGGATGGGGTTTGCAGCCTCCTTAGTCCATTCTAGTATTAAATGTCCGTCCTACCATTTAGGATGTCTCTGAGATCATTCTAGTAGTAGACATCCTTTCCTACCGTTTAGGATGCCTAAAAGCGCTCCTTCTATGTCCATGGCTTAAGGGCAGTTTCTTTTCTTTGTTGCTCTAGGTTTTGATAGGATTCTAAGATGGGTATGGAGTGGCAGTGTGGGATATTTGTTAGTAAGGATTTGTTAGGAAAGATGTGGTGGATTGGGCTCCTATACAGAAATTCATTCAAAGAGCTTAGAAATGTATTCAAACATTTATTGGTCTGACACAGAAATACGTTCAAACTTCTTAATAATCTTACGCTGAAATATATTCAAGCTGCCTTTTGATCTTACCTATAAATATACTCAGCTTATGAATTTTACACAGAAACATATATTCAAACTGCTTATTGATCTTACATAGAAACATACTTAGCACTTACAAATCTTACACAGAAGTAAATTCAAACTGCTTATTGATCTTACATAGAAATATACTTAAAATGCTTACGAATCTTACACAGAAGTAAATTCAAACTGCCCATTAATCTTACACAGAAATATACACAGCTTATGAATCTTATACAATAATATATTCACATATATATTCTTATACAATAATATATTAACTTATACAGTAATATATTATACAATAATATATTCTTATACAATATATATTAACTGATTAATTTGAAGATATAACGCGCCATGCTGTTAATGCGTATACTAAGACGTCAATGAAATATATCTTATAAGAGATACTCGCTTTAGCAAGAAATGCTGATTTCGTGAACAAAGCCTGGCCTGGTCATGGACGAAAATTAATCGAATTCAGTTATAAGAATGATACTGCAACAAGGGACGAAAGCGCTCAATTATCTCATTACCAAAAGGAAGATCTTAAGATAAATTGATGAGCAATAATTGCCCAAAAAAAGTATATATTAATTTGACAGATAATTTAATTACCTCATTAACAGGGGAACTAATTAAAGATTATATTTTGTAAGATGAAATCAAATCCCGTCTTAATGATTATTCCTGAAGATATTTATAGCCCATAACTAACTTTTTCTTGCGATAATAAGATGCTGCAATTGTGTGTTTCAACCTGCAATTGATAAGTATGTACCTGTCTCTGTCTCTCTCTCTCTATGTTATTATTATTAGGGGAAGGCGAAGACGGAAAAATTATGAGGAAAAATAGATGGGGAGAGTTAGAGGGAATCATTTGAGGGGGGGGATCATCCCCCTCTCCACCTGCTGCTAGGGGAAAATCCCCAGCTGTGGGGGGGCCTTTTCTCCTCGTGCGCCGAACTCGATGGGCGGGGATGTCATGTTGTCCCCTTGACAGAAAGATGGGCATGTGGGGGGACATGGGCGTGAGCTGGATGACACACCCACACCCACACAGACACACACACACACACACACACACACAAAACATTCAGAGCTATTGGATTAGGTGTCTAGTTATAACAGGTCCGATTTTGAAGGGAGCTAGGGAGGCTAGGGGGATGGGGAAGGCAATCCCTATCGGGTTAGGACTGACGTAGGGGGGAGGGTGGGTAGGTAGGGACACTCAGAAATATTTTTAGACCTTGGCATTGCGTGATTAATCTGTCATGCTCCATGTGTTAAGAAGGCCATGCCATGCGGTGCGGGAGAACGCTATGCAGAGGTCGGGAGATACATGACACGCATTCAAACGGACCGTCTTAGAAATCAGCGGAAACTAGACTTAAGTAGCATTCGTATCTTCTTTGATTTTGTCGGCTACTTGTTTCGTAAATATGTTCGCCATGTTCTCAAATTACTGAAATAGAGACAGATCGAATTGGTAGAAAGGCTTTTCGCCAATAATCCGGTTTCTTCTTTAGATTTCATGTATCGGTAATCAGTGTTGTGTCAGCTGCTTCAAGAGTATCGTCATTTTATTGCCCTATGGTAAATATAGTTCATAAGAAACGCATTTTGATTGTCAGAGCTCAATAAGAAATTAATGGGTGTGAGCGTCACTGGATTTATAATGTTCGGACCTCGACGAGTAGAGATTAGACTTTTTTTGTAGAACGACGGCTTGACGTTAGAGATCGAAGCCATTTTTATGGAATATATATGATTAGTTGTCATCCTTATTAACATTACATAAATACTCTGTAAAGCGAGGGGGGCGGGAGGGGGAGGGATGAGGAGTACATGGAAGCCAAGGAAGGAAGCAGAGGCCTCAAGGAATCCAAGTAAGAAGGACCCCTCAGCCTTCCCCCAAAATTTTCTTGTTGACTTTTATGTAAGAGAATTCTCCCCCTCCCCACTTCATCCACTTAACTACAACCGCTCCTTTTTCCATAGATATTTTTGATTGTTGTCGTATTTTACGCATCTCTCCCTTCCTTCCTTCCTTCCTTCCTTCCTTCCTTCTTAGGGCGACGGACGGAGTGTTTCATTAAGCTCGTCCGTGTTTACTTCCCACTTTTTTCTTGCGGCGGTTAGGGTCCTCATCAAAAGCCTTAATTAACACATGATTAGATTAAATCACAATTAAGGAGTGATAGACAGGGGACAGGCCGGAGACTGCCTTTAGGGGTCCGGTGGTGCTACCTTTCAGGGGAATGTCTCCAGGGGGCGCTGCCCCTCACCCTACTGACGGCTCTGGGGCTAAGGCCTCCTGCTGTTGCTGCTGCTGATGGTGGTGGCGCTTCTTCTGCGGGTCCTGTTGTTGGGCGGGAGGGGATGGTTACTGCTGTAGGTCCTGTTCATGCCTTTTTAGAAAGTAATGTTCCTATTAATTCCTTTTTAGAAAGTAATATTCCTGTTAATTCCTTTTTAAAAATAATGTTCCTGTCAATTCCTTTTTCAGAAAGTGATGTTGCTGTTAATTCCTTTTTTTAGAAAGTTATGTTCCTGTTAATTCCCTTTTTAGAAAGTGATGTTCCTGTTAATTCCTTTTTAGAAAGTGATGTTCCTGTTAATTCCTTTTTTATTATAAAGTAATGTTCCTGCTCATTCCTTTTAGAAAGTAATGTTCCTGTTCATTCCTTTTTAGAAAATGATGTTCCTGTTCAATCCTTTTTAGAAAGTCATTTTCCTGTTAATTCCTTTTTTTTTTTTTTTTAGAAAATAATGTTCATTCTCATTCCTTTTTAGGAAATAATGTTCCTGTTCAATCCATTTTAGAAAGTAATGCTCATGTTTATTCCTTTTTAGAAAGTAATGTTCCTGTTAATTCCTTTTTAGAAAGTAATGTTCCTGCTCATTCCTTTTTTTAGAAAGTAATGATTTTCCTCCATGATGGAGGAAGTATTCGGTTTTCACTTTAACTTGCTTCGTAATGTTGTAGTATTACTCTCGGCTCACTCTGCGGAGTCCTGAGTTCGATCCCTGGTTGGTGGAGAGAGAGAGAGAGAGAGGTGCGATCAGCACTTTGTCAAAATATATACCGCCACATATTAAAAAAGGGATCGACGAGGTAATTTGTCATATGTTCTCTCTCTCTCTCTCTCTCTCTCTCTCTCTCTCTCTCTCTCTCTCTCTCTCTCTCTCTCTCTCTCTCTCGTTGAAACAGCAATTTTTTGGTAATACTAATTGAACCAGGTATAAGAAAGCAATTTAACCTACAGAAAAAATGATCCCAAAACTGTCGTCGGCAATTTCAAGGGAAATGACGCAAACGAAAAGTGGTCGGAATACTGGGAATGTTTGAAGAAAATCATACTCCCCCACCTAAAAAAAAAGTGGAGGGGTGAAGGGGAGGGAAAGAGGAAGAGGGGGGGCGGAACGTTTGGCGATTATACCTCACCGACTCATGTCAGTCCTATTAGAGACGAACAGATCTGCATGGTTAGGGCATTTATACGTTTTGTGCCCCCCACCCCTACCCCCTCCGACTTATCTCCCCTCCTCCGACCTATCTCCCCTTCCCCGACATGCCTCCACCTCCTGACCTATCTTCCCTCCCCAGCCTGTCTCCCCTTCTTCCGACCTATCTACCCTCCTCTGGCTGTCTCCCCTCCCTGACCTGTCTCCCCCTTCCCGACCTATCTCCCCTCCCCAACCTATCTCCCCATCCTCCGACCTGTCTCCCCTTCCTCCAACCTATCTCCATCTCCCCAACCTATCCCCCTCCCCCGACCTATCTCCTCCTCCCGCGACCTACCTTTCCCCCTTCCCCCTGTTAAAGGCCCGGTATTCATCTGCTTTGGGAGGAATATTCGTGAAGAGTTGTGAAGAATTATGTGTGGCTGGAAAAAGAAAAGTTGCCCTAATAATGCAGAGTAAGGTATTGGTAATAAGGTGTATACCCCCCACCTAAGTATTCATAACTCTAGCCCTGTATAATAACTGTGAAGAACGTGGGAAAAGGAGAGCCGTCCTGAGAGAGAGAGAGAGAGAGAGAGAGAGAGAGAGTGTAGGGAAAGTGGAAAGAAGAGTGCTCTCTAGTTTCTTTCCACTTTAAGTGAAAATGGGGAAAAGAAGGCAGTTTGGCTTATGAATTTTTTGGGGGGTGGGGTGGGGTGGGGTGGGGTGGGGTGATGGGTGGGGGACGGAGGTAGGGAGGGGGCTCGATTGGTAAAGTAAATACGTAAGGCTGAGAGTCCAGATGGGAGAATGAGATGAATGTATGACAAGTAAATAAATAAATTGGTCGCTGATAGGCAAAAGGGCGAGGAAGAGTAAAAGGGAGATAAAAGGGAGAAGCCAGAATAAATCTGTAGGGTGATGATAATGTCGATAATAAATAGAATGATGTTGATAGCAATGATAAATAGAGAGAAGTAAATCGTTGATGCCTTTGTCCTACGGAGAGCTGACGTAATGGATACTCATGAAGTATTCTTTATAAATGCCTTTATTAATGGAAAGAAGAAGAAGAAGAAGAAGAAGAAGAAGAAGAAGAAGAAGAAGAAGAAGAAGAAGAACTATCAGTACTGGAAGCCAACACAAGGATGGTGCGAAAGTAATTCACCTGGGTATATTCAGTAATGTTTATTCCTGCGGTAATGATATTACCAGGAGAAAGAGTGGATGGCATTGGGGAAGAGAGAGAGAGAGAGAGAGAGAGAGAGAGAGAGAGAGAGAGAGAGAGAGAGAGTTAATGAGGATATAAGTAAGGATGGAAGGTTTTAGGAGTGAGTGAGGAGTAAGTACGTCAGTAATAATGTTGGTCCAGGTAATAAGTTGGACCTCATAAATACGGCAGAAGCTGACGGCATTGGTGGGTGGTCGAGAGAGAGAGGGCTCTCTCTCTCTCTCTCTCTCTCTCTCTCTCTCTCTCCTCCTCCTCCTCCTCCTCCTCCTCCTCCTCCTCCTCCTCCTCCTCCTCCTTACTTCATCATCTTCAGTTTTTCTATCTTCCTTTTTAAGTTTCTTTATCATTCGGTATATTCTGGCCCCGGTGTCGTCCATACCTTCTTTGTAAATTGTAGCTCCACTTCCGGTTATTATATGTCCTTTTTTTAAATGTATTTTATATCATTCGTTATTACTTTTTAATTTCCTGTCTTCCTCCGGGACCGCTATTCCTCGCGTATACCTTTTTACTGTCACATGTCCTTAAGGATATTTGTAATTACCTTACATAACTAATTTATCTATGGGACTTTTTCTTGCAGTGGACATAGTCTGGCTATTTTATAATGACTGCTGTTATACCTTATTTTGGAGAGGATATTTTGTGACCGGTCTGTGTATCTTGCATTTGGGGTGGGGGTTTATAAAAGAACATGACAGAATTTTCTTATTATGCCAGTCTGGACGACATTTTTTCGTAATTTACAAGTTGGTTTTGTAAAATTTTGCTTGAATAATTAAGGAATATGTAAATCCTCCTTTAGAACAGTAAATCTTAAAAAAAAAACATAATAAATATGAATGCCATACATAACACTTCTCCAAGCAGATTATATAACGTCAATGCACACGCCCTCCTCAGTGATGACATACTTTTAAATTGATGTCACCTAAAGGAATATTAGGAGTTTGTCACCAAGGATGATTTATACAATACGTCTGAATCATGCAGAATAACATTTCAGATCACGGTGATGAAATACTACAGGGGGTATGGGGTCATAAATCGTGCTTCATTAAATTATGCATAGTTCCCGTTCAGATCTAAGTTAATATTGAATATTTATCCAGTGTTTCATCTGTCGAAAGTGAGTGTCGGATTCCAGAAATGCTAACTTAGGGTCCGGTCCATCTTGATGGATTGTTTACAGTAATTCGTGATGTAGGATTATGCTGGGACTAATTGAAAATTGGCTTTTTTGTTTGTGTTTTCATGAAATGAGAGATAATTGTACATTAGTTAATTTATAATTATTTGTTTATTCGATAATAGTTTCTTCGCTTATGGGGAATGTAAGCCTGTATACTATATTTTTTTTTATTTATCAGAAATACAACAGATGGAAGTTATTATTGATTTCCATGATTCTGACTGTCTAGTTTCCAGCGAATGTGGATTGTAACAAAACTAATGCGAACAATTTGCGTGTTTTAAAATGAATACAAAAAGGAAAGTAAATTTTAAAATATCATAAATGTAAAACGTAAATCACGATGTCACGTAGAAAAAGCTCCTACATAATTTATTCATTCATTATATGGTAAATATTCGTATTAAAAGAGGCATTTTAAAATGAACCGTATAATTTACTCCTCCCTTATTTTTTCTTTCATTTATTTCTAAACTTCTCAACCCCTCCTCTTCCTCTCCTCTCCCCTTTTACCCTCCCCTCTCCCTTCCCCTGACCCTACCTTTCCCTCCCTCCCCTTACCTCTCCCCTTCCCTTCCCCTCCCCTAGCTCTCCCCTTCCCTACCTGTACCTCTCCCTCCCCTACCTCCCCCTCCCCTCCCTATCCCTCTCCCCCTTACCTTCCTTATCCCTCTCCCCTTACCTCTCCCCTCCTCCCCCCTCCCTATCCCTCTCCCACTCCCATACATCCCCATACCTCTTCCGTTCCGCATCTGGGTGGCTGTGTTATGAAATATGCTTTAGATGAAATAAAGGATAATTACACTTGTCATCAACCTCACACCATATGTCGTCTTCTCTGATGGCCCTATACCCATATATATATATACATCCAGACCTTTCCTTTATATATTTGGGTTTTATATTTTTATGCACTTCTGCCCAGTTCTTTTTGCATTTTTCATTATTATTATTATTATTATTATTATTATTATTATTATTATTATTATTATTATTATTATTATTATTATTTTTTTTTTTGTCTTAATTTCTCACGGGGAGAATGTCATTGAAATACGCATTTATGATCGTTTGATAACTGACTCCAAGTACGAGTTTGATCGTTTAATTTGAAAAATAAAATTTGCTAATAATATAGATTACTGATTTCGTATCATTTTTGTATTAAAAGCTCACCTGTTAACCATGTTTTTAAATACAATAAAATATTTTGATCCGAATTAGATTGAGAAAGTTTAAAACTAGAACAGTTCACATACGGCAACACAGTGCACTAGCAAATAAGTATGAATACTTATTCCTTACAAAAATATGTGCTTGGAGGTTCAGTGAATGATGAAGTTGGAGTAATAAAAAAAAAAGTATTTTAAAAGTGAGTTTTTCTGAAATCAGAGCTTTTTCTTATCTATGAGATTTGGATTTGAGAATTAACGCTTGTTCTCATGTGTGTGATTCTAATTTGAGAATTGTGTTTATGCGTCATTATCTCTTTATTTACAATTATTTTATCAACACCAGTTTAGTTTCCCCATTTATTTCACCAGCTCCTTCCTTCAGTTTCCCCACCTCTCAAGATCTACTTCCCCCGCCAGTTACCCTCTACTTCCCCTCCCCTCTCCCCCAGTTCCTCCCTCCTATTCCTCAAGAAACTTCCCTAATTCTCTTCTTGTGATAAGCACTCATAAACGTCCCTCCTTTCCTCCCTCCCTCTCTCCATCAATCCATTCATCTCCCTCCTTCCCTCTCCTTCTTAAGGCCTTCTTCACAGTTCCTCATCTTATTCTTTCGTCCTCTCCCTCCCTCCTCCCCCTCCTCGCTTTCCTCTTTCTTAAGGCCTTCTCTAGCTCCTCATCTTATTCGTTCGTTCTCTCCCTCCCCTCCTCCTCCTCCTCCTCCTCCTCCTCATCTGGACGCCTTCTTTGTGTTCATCACCATAATTTTGACGACAGGATTTATGGTGATGAGGTCCGTGGTGGGTCATAACTCAAGCTCCGCCGACGGTAAAAGTTATTCTTGTTAATTGCATCAAGTAATGAGTTGCTAACTACCTTCAATGGCGATCACATAGAGAACCTGCTGCTGGTGCTGGTGCAGCCTCTCTCTCTCTCTCTCTCTCTCTCTCTCTCTCTCTCTCTCTCTCTCTCTCTCTCTCTCTCTCTCTTAGCAGTTGGTTTTTACATCGTTCAAATTCTCTGTCTCTCCAATTATATATAAAAGGTTGAAATCATTTACACAATCTCTCTCTCTCTCTCTCTCTCTCTCTCTCTCTCTCTCTCTCTCTCTCTCTCAGCTATATAAAACAGCCCTGCAGTCATATGTAAAATTCTCTATCGCTCTCTCTCTCTCTCGTATTAGCAGATGGCTTTTAAATCCTTCAAATATTCTCTCTCTCTCTCTCTCTCTCTCGAGCTATATAAAACAGCGTTGCAGTCATATATAAGATCTCTCTCTCTCTCTCTCTCTCTCTCTCTCTCTCTCTCTCTCTCTCTCGCCCGGAGGCTTCCTACAAGAAAAATACAAGCATTTATCGTTGTCACAAGTGACTTAAATGTTTAGGTCAGTTTCATTATTGAGTTTTATGGTGTGTGTTTTTGACAAGTTATTGTAGGTTAGTTTTTTTTGTTGAAGGATGTTTTTTCAGTGTTTTTCCAGTCGTAATATTATAAATTATATGCATGAGATAGCATAAAGTTCTGCTGGAGCAGGCTCGAAGCCTTAGTGTTTTTTTTTTTTTTTTAGTTTTTATGACCATCATGGTAAAAAGAAGAAACACATTGCTTTTTGAATGCTTATTCTTAATTAAAAATGTGACATTGTGGATATTACCAGTCATTATTGCTGTTTATTATTAGTAATAGTAGTTTGTTTTACGATATAAAATTTACTGTAGTTTATGCATTTTAGGCTTTCGATTATGTACTTAAATTTTCCAGTAAAATCTTGTATATATATATATATATATATATATATATATATATATATATATATATATATATATATATATATACAGTATATGTGTGTGCGTGTTTGTGTGTTCAGAGTTACACCAACACCACTTGGTTAAGAGGAAGCGTGAGGCGAGATATAGAAATCATTAAAAATGATCTACAAAGCTGTTGGCGAGTTCTAATTAGTCTTCAGCGTCAAGTTGTTCTAATGAAATCAAAATAAGTGACCATAAGAATAATGTCCCTCTTTTATCGACTCCTTAGGGGGTTAGTGCCGTCAATGCACCTCATGCGGTGCACTGTAGGCATTACATAAGGTTCTTTGCAGCGTCCCTTCGGCCCCTAGCTGCAATCCCTTTCGTTCCTTTTATTGTGCTTCCTTCCGTATTCTCTTTCTTCCGACTTACTTTCCCCAATCCTCCCCTAACAATTGTTTCATGATGCAACTGCTTTGAGGTTTTCCTCCTGTTACACCTTTCAAACCTTCTACTGTCAATTTCCGTTTCAACGCTGAATGACCTCATAGGTCCCAGTGCTTGGCCTTTGGCCTAAATTCTATATTCAATTCAATTCCTCTTTTATTAAAAAAAAAAAAACTACACGCCATACCTTCGCCTAACGGAGTGATCTTGAAACAATTCTACCGAAACTGGAGCTGTTCGAGACGACGACATCGTCCGGAAAACATAAAAAAAAAAAAAAAAAAACACCTCCCCTGCATTCGACGAGACGAGAAAAATAAAAAAAAGGAAAAAAGATTAAAAAAATATATATACACACTCTCTGGTCGGTAAGCAATGGGAAGTCTATGACATATAAATGCCAGGTTGTGAACAGGATACAAATATCTGTTCCCAAAAAGTTCAGCAATTGATAACCCATCGAGGGGTCATCTCGTTCACCGGCCTGTGAGAGGAGAGGAACACACACGCACAAAAAAAAAAAAAAAAACTGAAAACTACGAATAACGCGTTCTTTACCTGGCTGGATCATATATATATATATATATATATATATATATATATATATATATATATATATATATATATATATATATATATATATATATATATATATATATATACAGTATATATATATATATGTGTATGTATATATATATATACATATATATATATGTATGTATGTATGTATATATAAACATATATATACAGTATATCAATATTTATACATATATACACATATATATTTATATTTTTATATATATACATATATATGTATGTATATATATATATATATATATATATATATATATATATATATATATATATATATATATATATATATATATATATATATATATATATATATAATCCAGCCAGTAAAGAACGCGTTTTAAAATAGTAAACTGTAAGTATTAGAGATACCCCAAGGTAACGTAATCAGCGGAAAACAAAAAAAGAAATCCTTTAAATTATACATAAAACATTTTCTTGGTAACATGTTTTTTTGTCCCAATGACAGTTTTATCCGAAAATTTAACGGTTCAACTGAGTGAAGAGACGCTATACTACGTCTTTACAAATTAAATAACCTCAAAACAGTTACGCCAAAGTGTATTGGAACGAAACATCCTTCATAAGAAAATTAGTAAAAAAAAAAAAATAGGAAAAAAAGGTGTAGATAAAATGCACACGTTAATGCATGCACACTTTTGTATGAACTAAAGATGCATTTTGCCACTTACTGAAAATAAGCGTTTACTTTCTTATAACAAGTAAAAGATGCGCCGAAGTTTCTTAGGCGCAATCGAGTTTTCTGTACAGCGTATAATCAAGGCCACCGAAAATATATCTATCTTTCGGTGGTCTCGGTATAATGCTGTATGAGCTGCGGCCCATGAAACTTTAACCATGGACTGGTGGTGGCGTATCTTATATCGTTGCCAGAAGCACGATTATAGCTAACTTTAACCTTAAATCAAATAAAAACTACTGAGGCTAGCGGCCTGCAATTTGGTGTTTGATGATTGCCCTTTAGCCTCAGTAGTTTTTAAGATCTGAGGGCGGACAGAAAAAGTGCGGACGGGCAGACAAAGCCATCACAATACTTTTCTTTTACAGAAAACTAAACAGCAGTGACTAACCTCGAAGAAAGTGGTTTAGTTAAAATGATACACACTATATAAGATTCAGTCACAGAAGCTGTATTTGGAAATAAAAGTCATCAGAGGTTGTAATGTGACTAGATCTTTTTACGCAGCATCAGTTAATTGCCTTAATTCCTTCTCCGGGAAAACATCCCTCCCTGCGGGGAGCTTCTCTCCCTCGGTAGGGAACATCTTGTCAACGCATGAAACGAAGTCTTCATCTCTGGTAGTCTGCGTATACATATACTGTATATATAGCCTATATGTAGTCCTCCCTGGGGCCAGGCCTCTAGGTACGTTATCCCCTCCTCCCTCCTTCCCAGTTCCAGTCTACCGTCTTCCAGATCTCCACGCTTTCTGCTACTTCCAGTCTACCGTCTTCCAGATCTCCCATGCTTTCTACTACTGCTGCTGACTGGAAGTTTTACTAGCTACTATTACTCCTGCTGTTCTGCTGTATAGCTGCTGTCCCTGTCCCTCCTCCACCTCCTCCTCCTCTTCCTTCATCCCCTCCAGCAGTTGACCACCACCCTTCCTCCCCCCCTCCCCCTTCCTTCCCCCCCTCCGCCCATATTTCTCGAGCCGACAGCTACGATGATTCGCGCTGGGGCAAAAATCCTCGGTGAACAATGTGAAGGAGGTCCGTGAAATACGGCCCGGGACACCAAGCATTAACATGAAGCCATTGTGTGTGTACCAGCCAAGTCATGATGAGCCAAAGCCCTTTTTTTTTTATATGCCCTCCTCTCTCTCTCTCTCTCTCTCTCTCTCTCTCTCTCTCTCTCTCTCTCTCTCTCTCTCTCTCTCTCTCGATTATGATGCTCGAAGGGGCTAATCATCATGCTCTTGGTGTTCTTGTTCTCATTTGGCTTTAGTGTTCATCTTCAGGGCTCTGGGGTTGGGGTTGGGGGCAGGAAATTTGTGTGGGGAGGAGGTCAAGATAGTTCTGGGGTTTTTATTTTTATTGTCGGAGCGGGAGAGGAAAATGAGAGGATATTTCAGCGTTAATATGATGCTTATGACACTTATTCTTGTGGGCGTCATTTTCATCGTTGTTGCTTAGTTTTTCAGAAGAGGAAGAAGTTAGGGAGAACTAAGAGACTACAATTTAAAAATTTTTTTCCAGTTTGATTTTATTGATAAGCCTGCAGTTGTGTAGAAATACTGAACTGAAATTATTTTTACATTATTCCGAAAGTTAAACTTTAATTATTTATTCAAGTTTGATTTTACTGATAAACCTGCAGTTTTTCAGAAAGATTGCACTGAAATTATTTGTACAATTACTCCGAAAGATTGATTTTACCGATAAGCCTGAGTTTTGCAGAAATATTGCACTGAAACTGTGTTTACAAATACTCCGAATGTCTTTTTTTTTTTGTATTCACTTCACTGAAGCTCTGAAGCATCGCAGTGGGAGATACAAACGACGAGGGCTTCCAGTGGCCGAAACAAAGACCTGGTTAACATTACAGAAATAAATACCGGGTCGTTTACTCTTCATTTGCTTTCCCTCAACGTTCTAGTTTTCTCCCCTGTCGTGAGTGGTGATGAAGTGACTTATTTGCATAGTGATGCTGCTGACTCCTCCTCCTCCTCCTCCTCCTCCTCCTCCTCCTCCTCCTCCTCCTCCTCCTCCTCCTCCTCCTCCTCCTCCTCCTCCTCCCCGCCGAACAAAATGAGCCGCGCGGTGTGTGTAGATGGTGTCAAAACCTTTACCGACCGACAGAGAAAGACTTGAGTACTTAACGGAATAATTAGGGTTTTGGTCATTGCATCGCATTTGCATACGTGCAGGGGCTGCACTTTGTCTACTGGATGACCGGCATAGCAAGTGCCTCCCTTCCCCCTTTCCCCTCCCCTCTCCCTCCCCTTCCTTCTTCCCACACCCCTGCCCCCTTCCTCATCCTATCCCAACACCTTTACCCATCCCTGCTATTCATCTCTATCCCTATCCCTCCACCGTACGCCTCAGTGTCCTTCCCACATCCTTCTCCTCCTCCTCCTCCTCTCCCCTCCCCTCCCCTCTTCCCCTCAACAGCTCGTTGTAGTTTAGTTTTATACGCTCCTTTTGCTTTTGCTTATAATTTATGGCCGCCAATAACCGGCTTTGTAGAATGTGAATAATATGTCGGGTAGTTAAAGTGGTTTTGTTTTCTTAGCCATTCGTTTTGTCGTTAGTTCTGTGGTTGTTTGGGCGTTTTGTTTGCGGTCGTGTCGTCGGCATTGTCGAATGATGGAGAGTGATGTTTTTTTTTTCTTTTTTTTCCGCTGATCATGACGGAGAGGAGTCGGTGCTAAAACCGTTGATGTGGATGCGAAGCGCAAATTTCCCCTTTATGACTCAAATGACGCTTTTGTTTTTATTGTTTTGATTTGTTAGCGAAGCGCTGCTGTACTGTACGTTCAGTGGTAATAATTGTCAGGTCTGTGCTCTGTCAGTGTTTCTTTTTATTTCTTTCTGAGTGTGTGTGTGTTATGCGTAGTTTTGCGTAAAAATTTTACGTGTCGAATTTAAGTCTTTCGCGAAATGTTACAAGTGTCGAGTTCCGAGTTTTTCGCAGATTTTGCAAGTGTCGAACTTCGTTAGGCATGAATGAGTAGCTCTGTTATCTGTAGTTTAATTACCATGGTTTACTTTGCTTAGAAAGTATGCGATCTAAATGAATGCCACAATGTGTAACTTAAATCTTTAGTCGTCCATGTTTTTATTTTTTGTTTTTCCATTTTTTTATACATAGTTTTGCGCAAAATTTTACGAGTGTCGAACTTCGTTAGGCATGAGTTAATAACTCATATTTTCCTTACTGTAATTTCTACGGTTTGTTTTGCTTAGAAAGTACGTGGGCTAGACTAATGTAATTATGTGTAACTCCAGTTTTTCAACGGTTTTCGTTTTTGTTTTGTACATTGTTTTGCACAAAATGTTACAAGTGTCGAATTTCGTTAAGGTTAAGCTAATAACCCTATGTTATCTGTGGTTTAATTACCATGTTATGCTTAGAAATACACGATCTAGAATAATGTCATTATATGTAAACTTAAGTCATTTTCATTAATGCCACTATGTGTAACTTTAATTCGTTTTCTTTTCCATTTCAGGTAAGTGTTGAAAGCATTGATTGTCGGTTGCCAAAGAGAAAGAGAGAGAGGCAGAGATAGAGATAGCGACTGCAGCACGTGAGTAGATTCTCAGTTGAATTAAAACCTCTGTAGGGAAATAGCACAAACACTGGACTCTGGCCGGTTGATTGTCAGGGTAAGCCTAACTGGACGACGCCGGCACCAATCTGAATGATACGTGTATGATAAACACATTCCGTGTCGCGGTGTCCAGAGCCGTCACTTTGGGAGTCCGGTGGCGACGGCCATATCTTTCTTTCTTCTTGTCTTCCAATCACCGTCATCGAGGGGGAACGTCCTCGTTGAGGGAGCCAGTTCCCAAAAGCCTGCGTCCACGTCTCACGTCTCTCTCTTCCCCTCTTTGGGCGGGCGGCCCTCGCTCGGTCGGATAAGCAGCGGATTCCAGTCTTCTAGAGTGTGGAGAAATGATGCTCGATTCACCTGGAAGTCGATTTATTTTTCTTATTGCGCCTGGAAAGATGTTGTAATGGGCTCCTGGCTGAAGGGGCTCGTATTAAAAGATAGACGACAGAATGTCTTTTCGGAATGGTCCTCCTCCTCTTTCCTCCCCCCCCCCCCCCACTCTTCTTCCTCCTTCTTCTCATCCCTGTTTTAAAAGGTAGACGCCAGAATGTCTTTTTGGATTGGTCCTCCTCCTCCTCGTCCTCCTTCTCCTCTTCCTCTTCCTCTTCTACTCTTTCTCCTCCTCCTCCTCCTCCTCCTCCTCCTCCTCCACTCTTCTTCCTCCTCCCTCACATCTCTGTTTTAAAAGGTAGACGCCGGAATGTCTTTTTGGAATGCTCCTCCTCCTCCTCCTCCACTCTTCTTCCTCCTCCTCCTCCTCCTCCTCCTCCTCCTCCTCCTCCTCCTCCTCCTCCTCCTCCTCCTCCTTCTTCTTCTTCTTCTTCTCATCCCCATTTCCCCCCTTTTCTCGCCGTCTCCTCGCCAGAGCGGTGGTGTCTCCCGTTGACAAGCTCTTAGGAGAGCGGTATCTGGTCTGTTGAAAGTAGCTGTTGATGGAGTTTGCAATCTGAATAAGGCAATCGATACAGGAATTCTGAAGGAGGGGAAGACCCCTTGGGGGGGGGGGAGAGGGAAGGGGTTGTAGCCGGTGTCTCCGGACGGCACCTACGGGGCCGGACACTCATCAAATTTGTAGTGGTCAGTTGTCTTCTCGCGGTGAAAAGGTAATGTGGACACTGTCCGAGGGAAGAACGGGAGATGGGGGAGGGGGTAGGGGTGCGGGAGGAGGGGAGAGGAGAAAGAGAAAGATGCCTGGAGAAAATGAAGATGATGAGAAAGATATTGCACGCGGCGGCTCGAGGGGGCCCTGGTCGGACTTTTCCGACGGCTGTTGTGTACCTTTGTCGCGAACCTTCGCTTCCTAATTTTCCTTTAATTAACGGGAAACTAAATATTGATGTGTATGGTTAAGCGGTAATTGTTCTCTCTCTCTCTCTCTCTCTCTCTCTCTCTCTCTCTCTCTGTGTGTGTGTGTGTGTGTGTGCCACCATCACGCGGCATTGAATCGGCTCCCATATACCCGTCCCTTACAAGCATGTTGGAAATAATTCAGCTACTGCATTTACGGTTAGCTCTGTACACGTCAGAGGAAAGTTGCATTATGCAAGAGCTGCCCCTCATAGCCAATAGGAGGTCAGTCAGGCCGACAGATCCACACACACAAACACACACACACACACACACACACACACACACACTTCGCTGTCACCTGGTTAGTCAGCACCTAACAAGCTTCGTTGGAAAACAGTCGCTCTTTTTTTTTTTTTGGGGGGTGGCAGTCATTGCGCGACCATTTCGGAAAGCTGAAAAGTCCAGAATGGTTACTAATGCACCTGTTCTTTTCAAAATGACGGCAATACGAAGGTAATTTTGCGGCTGCATTGTGCTCACTTATTTTATGTGTATTAAGTACATCGTGTTGCTCTGCAAGTTCTAGTTTGAGAATCTGTGGTACTTAAATGGATAGTTACTCCCATAGACTATCTGTTTCAAGGCTTAAAGTAATTAATATACTGATCTACATTGTAGTGTTATCAACTTTGAATCTCTTAGTCCCAGTAGTCATGGAGAATAACTTATTTCAGCGATTCCGTTATGGGTGGTAATACTAGAGACAGATGACTCTTGGTAAATAACTCCCTTGGACTCGATATAATTCTTAGAGATTCAGCCTTTTATTCTTTTGCAATTTGGCAACAACTTTGTAATGTGCAGTATTTCTCGCAATAGTGTAACATCCTAAGCGCATTTGGATGGCATTATTTTAGCTCCGGAATATTTTATTGGATGCTTTGTTTCTCAGAATGTCTTGCAGGTTTACGTTATCAGGCAAACACAGGAAAACACTTAACTCATGTGTATTTTGATTACAACACCTATTTGTCGCTGTTTTTGTTCCGTTTTAGTTTTCTTTAAAAGAAAATTTATTGTGCCGGCTTTGTCTGTCCGTCCGCACTTTATTCTGTCCACACTTTTTCTGTCCACCCTCAGATCTTAAAAACTGCTGAGGCTAGAGGGCTGCAAATTGCTATGTTGGTCATTTTTCCTCCAATCATCAAACATACCGAATTGCAGCCCTCTAGCCTCAGAAGTTTTTATTTTATTTAAAGTTAGTCATGATCGTGCAGCTAACAATAATTCCTCCCCGCTTGATTATTTTTGACCTCTTCGTTTTTTGAGAATTTTAGAGAGATTAGTTTGCATGATAAAGTGAGACAACTCTCACACGTTACCAGCTGTGTGTATGTGTGTGTGTGTGTGTGTGTGTGTGCGCGCGCGCGCGCTGGGTATATGTGCATGCGCGCCCGCAAAACGTGCGAGCAGGTGGTGACAGCTTTTGGGCGCCGCGACATTTTATAAGTCGGCAAATGCAGATTCACTTCGGAGGGTTTTAGATATTCATCAGTCTGCTGCTGGTCCGGTGCGAGGTGTCGGATTTCATTGCCGCGAAACCTGTCGTTTTCGTCGCTTCAAACAGAAATGAGTTGTCGGAACAGTAGTAGTGGTAGTAACAGTAGTAGTAGGATGGTAGTTATATTGGTCGTAGTAATAATAGTAGCCACTTACATGAACGCCAAAAAATACAGAAACTGTATTTTTCTTCAAAACTCCAATTTGATGCCATCTTTCGTGTTTAATTTTTTACCCGGGTATTAGTAGTAAGTAGTAGTAATAATGATAATAATGGTAGTTATACTAGCCTTAGTAATAATAATACCCACTTACATGAACGCCCAAAAAGATATCAACAACTGTTCTTTTTAAGCTCCAATTTGGTGCCATCTTTCGTGTTGTTTTTTCACCGTGACGAATTCTTGTGTGGCTCACGACCATCACACGCTGACATTTAAAGGTTTTATCATAATTTTAAGTCTGATCTCTTCAAAAAAAAAAAAAGGCGAAAAAGGACGGATAAAAAAAAACTTCTTTTGACATTTGGAATTTGAAGTTTCTCGCCTTATGACGGGCGAGGTTTCACGACGTATGTTATTTATAGTTGAGAGCTTTGTAGTGATGTATTATGAATGAAATCCGCAGGAGTTATGTGGTTAGGATACAAACAAGTATAAAATGCGCCGAAGTTTCTTCGGCGCATTCGAGTTTTCTGTACAGCGACTACAGCATATATAATCAAGGCCACCGAAATTAGATCTATCTTTCGATGGTCTCGGTATAATGCTGTATGAGCCGCGGCCTGTCCTCTTTCGTAACCGGACGCACGATCATGGCTAACTTTAACCTTAAATAATATAAAAACTACAGAGACTAGAGGGCTGCAATTTTGTATGTTTGATGATTGGAGGGTAGACGATCAACATCCCAATTTGCAGCCCTCTAGCCTCAGCAGTTTTTAAGATCTGACGGCGGACAGAAAAAGTGCGGACGGACAGACGAAGCCGGCACAATAATTCTCTTTTACAGGAAACTAAAAACCGTGATCGGATACTGATGTAGAATGAATAACCCCATTTTATTTATTATGGCTTTTTTGTGGGGAGGTTGGTAAGCATGACATGGAATTGAGAGAAAACCAACATTAGTAATGTGGTTAGGATAAAAAAACCTTATGTATAGATATTGATGCAGATTGAATAACCTCCTTTATGTTCAAAATGGAATTTTTTTAAGCGTGACATGGAAATGAAAGACTAATCTACGGTACTTCTGTGGTAAGAATACAAAAAAAAAAATCCATGCTTGGATGCGTTTAGATTTAACCAAAAAAATAGTATTGTGGATAGTTTAAGAACCAATCTTTCAGGGTTCACAGATTTGGTTAACACGTTAAAAGAAAAAGGTATTTTTTTTCATATGACCATGTCACGGAATTGAGAGAAAACCGACGGTAGTTATGTGGTTTGGATATAAAAAAAAAAACCACCCATGCTTGGATGCGTTTAGATGTAGCAGAAGAAAAAACTACTAGTTTTGTGGTTAGAATAAAAGCCAATCTTTTAGCGTTCACTTAGATTTGGATAACTAAAAAAAAAAGAAGTAAAAAATGCGCCAAAGTTTCTTCGGTGCAATCGAGTTTTCTGTACGGCGTATAATCAAGGCCACTGAAAATAGATCTATTTTTCGGTGGTCTCGGTATGAACCGCGGCCCTGTGGTGACCTGTCCTATTTAGTTGCCAGAAGCACGATCATGGCTAAATTTAACCCTAAATAAAATGAAAACTACCGAGGCTAGAGGGCTGCAATTTGGTATGATTGATGACTGGAGGGTGGATGATCAACATACCAAATTGCAGTCCTGTAGCCTCAGTAGTTTTTAAGAGCTGAGGGCGGACAGAAAAAAAGTGCCGACGGACAAAGCCGGCACAATAGGTTTCTTAACAGAAAACTAAAAAAGAGAGACGATCATTAGGTTACAATAAGAGGCTATTTCGGTTTAGTTCAAAAGTTGTTTACAATAAGTAAGATATAAGTTGCGTTCACAGTAAAGGGGTTTTACGTGCTGGCGTGCGCCCGTGCATCGATGCGCACGTGTTGGGGTTTTGCTCTTTTCCGTGCGTTATTATGCAGCTCTCATGGCATTTTTAAATCGGTCTGTCATTCCTGACAGTGACGGTAGTACTCTCTCTCTCTCTCTCTCTCTCTCTCTCTCTCTCTCTCTCTCTCTCTCTCTCTCTCTCTCTCTCTCTCTCATGAAAATTGAATGACAAAAAGGCTGTTCGCTCAAATGAAATAATTACAAGTTTGTTATTTTGTTGGAGAGAGAGAGAGAGAGAGAGAGAGAGAGAGAGAGAGAGAAGAGAGAGAGAGAGAGAAAACTCTTAGAATTTAAAACAAATGACATTTAGGGTACGAAAATAAGTTTGTGTAATGAATTAAAAAAGAAAAAAAAAGGACAACGAAGGAAATATAAAGTACCCAAAAGTAGAGAACACGTAGTATTAGCAGATTGTGTGAAGAGAGCATGAATAACCCAAGTGGGGGTCCCCTGGGAGGATCAGTAGATAGTGGGAGGTTATATGTAAGGGGGTAGGGGTTATGGAGTACGGTGGCATATGTATTGGGAGGGGATGGGAGGAGAGGGGAGGGGAGGGGGTAGTAACCTCAACCGGAAGGGTATACGGGAGAAGAGTGAGGGAAGGCGGCGTGTGTGTGTGAGTGTGTTTGGGGATGGAAGGGGGGAGGGGAAGGGAAGGGGTTATATGGGGGGGAAGGGGAAGAGGGAAGGGTCAGGGGTGGGATGTTGCCTTCTGCTGCTGCATCAGGTGAACAATAGGCATCGGGAGCTGTTGGTGACGCCTCACAAACACTCTGAGTGGCAGCCGCATCAAGGCACCTGGCACTCAGCTCCTGATTGGCCCGCCACCATCACTGATACTTGTGGCACTGTGGTTGTTCTCCGATTGGCTCCCTCTCCCCCGACAATCCCCCTCCCCTCCCCTTCCCCCACCATTCCCCTTTCCAACTCCACTTATTATGCCGCCTGTGACTGCCTTTGATAGGACTTCTCAAGCAATAAAGAAGGAGGACTTCTTGCAAGAGGCAGAGGTGGTACTTTCCTCCTCCTCCTCCTCCTCCTTCTCTTCCTCCTCCTCCTCATCTTCCTCTTCATCATCCTCCTCCTCCAACAACACTTCCTCCTCTTCAATTTCCCTTCCTCTTCAATTTCCCTGTTTCACTATTATCTCTTGTATTCTATTATTCCATGCATTCTCTTCGTAATTTTCTTTTCTTGCAGTTTTGTACAGGTGCTTCAGTTGAATTAAATATTTTATATATATTTGCTTCACCATACTGAATATGATAGCTTGTTAATTTTTAAGAATATTCTATCGTATCTTACTGTAATATTTCACAAAGTGAAATTTTTGAATTATGGAAAAGTAAAACACTGCAGATTGTGTTACAAGATATCACTCGATTATTACATGCCAGTAATGTTGTGAGTATAAAATTCACGTGAAAATTTGACGCTCTCTCTCTCTCTCTCTCTCTCTCTCTCTCTCTCTCTCTCTCTCTCTCTCTCTCTCTCTCTCTCTTTCAAAAGCTTTTGGTCAAGAACTCAAGTAACATCAAAAGTTAGATGTAATTTGTGTCGCATTATAAAGTAGCCTGTAATTTTGCCATTCCCTGTAACTCAATAGTGACAAATGGAAAGTCATGACATCGTAGTAATGGAGGGGGGACCCGCCCCCTCCTCTTGCTGTCATTAACGGGGCCGACGAACACGCGATACGTAGTGACTGAACGTGAACCCAGTGGATTTTAGAGGCGAAGCCGTGATTATTACGTATTTCCTTATTTTTTCAAATGAACAACATATTCTTTGGAAGCTTGAGTTTCAAATCAGTGGCCCTTTTGGTGGGTTTGTTTCATATGAATAGGGTTCATGTTAATAATAATAATAATAATAATAATAATAATAATAATAATAATAATAATAATAATAATAATAATAATAATTTCTATTATCGTTAATAACATGCATTTTTCCTTTTATCCTATTTTTTTATTCCTTTTCAGTCTCTGTTCCTTTTATCAGAGGAAGAATTCCTTTTCCCTATATTTGCAGTCTCTGAATCTGACGCTCCAGCCTCCTCAGCCACCCCCGGCGAGACCCCCTTTCCCCCCCCTTCCCCTACCCCTCCCTGAGAAACCTCCTTCCCCCCTCCTCCCTCCCCCCTTTTTTTGCACAAGTTTAACCTTAAAAACTTTTGTTCCATCGGTGTAACGCGCTTTTATTTTTGCGTCCCGTGCTGCGGGAGTTTTATTCCGGGCTTATATATATACCCTATTTTTTACGCGTTCTCTTTATCGCCTTTTCATGTCGCTGTATTTTTATCCTGATCTCGTATGCCACCGTTCTATTTTTCCAGTCCTCGTCGGGTGCGTTCTTTTCAGAAAGTAATCTGAGTCTCCCATTGTCTTTTGTTGCTAACTGCTCCTGCTTCTGCTCCTTTTTTTTTTATATAGTTTCGATTCTCTCTCTCTCTCTCTCTCTCTCTCTTTTTTCTTTTTTTCATATGAATAAATGTAATGTAAAGTGGCC
>NC_089784.1:31825569-31848069 GCF_040412425.1 Macrobrachium rosenbergii
TCCTCCTCCATCCTTTCCCCCCTTCCCCTCCCCTACCTCGAGTCACCCCTCATCCCTCCCCCTTCCCCTTCCACTGGGATTGCACCCACCTGTTTGTTTTTATTGTGATGTTTCGTTTGTTGGGTTTTGTTACGTATCATCATCCGCACTGGCGGGCATATATATATATATATATTGCTATCCGAAGCTTTTCTGCTTTTGTGCTTTTGCTCTGCCGATTCTGTCCTGGTAAATATAATGCAGCCTCAGCCGTCATCATCTGCTTCTGTCTATCCACGTATCGTTCAGACATTAATTCTTGCCCAACTTCTCATTCTGTATATCCCTGCATCAGTCAGACATTAATTGTTCCCCCCTCTTCTTATCTCTGTTCACGTATCATTTTAGACAATTTCTTCTCATCTTCTGTCTATCCACGTATCATTCACACATTGATTCCTGCCCCTTCTGTCAATTCCCGTACCATTCAGACATTAATTCTCGCTCCATCTGTCAATTCCCTCAACATTCAGACATTAATTCTTGCTCGTCTTGTATTCCCGTTATCATTCAGACATGAATTCCTGCTTATCTTCTCCTTCTGTCTATCCACGTATCATTCAGACATTAATTCTCGCTCCTTCTTCCTGATCACGTATCATTCAAGCATTCATTCTTGCTTTCCTTCTATTTATATTCACGTATCATTCGACATCAGTTCCTTGCATTCAAGCTGATACATTCAGTTCCTCCCCCTTCTCTATAGGCATCAAATGGGTTCTCCTCCTCGTGCCACCCAGCATATTCCCCACCAACATTTCCCCATTTTTTTCTTTCTATTTTTCTTCCTCGCTCTTTCGTCCATCCGTCGTCCGTGGAGCCGGACGTCCATCTATCCATCAACGCAGCAGGAACCACATCGAATTTGCATTCCGACCCATCGGACATGTCACGTAGCCCCGCTGAACTAGCGGTGTGTCGGTGTTGCATGGCGATGGAGTCATTATGCATGCATGAATGGGGAGGAGGAGGAGGAGGAGGAGGAGGAGGAGGAGGAGGAGGAGGAGGTGGTGGTGGTGATGGAGGAGGAGGTGGAGGATGTGGAGCTGGTGTAGGAGGAGGATGTGGAGGTAGAAGTTGAGGAGGAGAAGGAGGAGGAGGTGGTGATGGAGGAGAAGGTTGAGGAGGAAGGGGAGGAGGAGGAGGTGGAGGAGATGATGCTGTTGCCTCCGTCATAACCCTTCCTTCTTCCTTCACCTTTTGTGTCTTAGTCTTTTTTTAAATGTATTAATTTATTTATTTAGTTTGACTTTATTCTCAGGCATTCATGTTCTTTGATATTCCCATAAATATAACCTGGATCATTTTCATTACATTATCTCTTGCTATTTCCTTTTCCTTAAATTTTATTTAGGTATAAAACTCATTTGTTTTATTGAAATATACAAAATAATTATTGACAAGAGGCCGTTAATCCGTTCAATTATTCTTTTAGTCATTAATCTCTCCTTTTATTTTTGTATTTTAATTTTTTTTAAGAAAGCACATTCATTATTAATGTCTATAAAATGTTGTCAAACATCTCCCTAAAAGTTAGTAATGTAATCAGTTTTTAAAAAGTAACCTAATTATGCTTTTAATCATATTGTCATTGTAATAATTTTGCTTACTAAAACCCCATTGAATTCATGACTTTATTTTGTAAGTTTTGTTTGAGAGAGAGAGAGAGAGAGAGAGAGAGAGAGAGAGAGAGAGAGAGAGAGAGAGAGAGAGAGAGAGGGGTCATTTGTACATTTCAGGAACGATTCCGACTAGGATCCGTTTTAATAGAATCTAATATATCGGTTTTCATGACAAAGTGAAACCGCCTGATAAAAACGCCATTAAGCTACGGGAGGGAATTATTCATTGTGATGTAATAGATATTATTTAATATCAGCGTGTTGTGAAAAATGCTTTATAATATTTCTCTTTATCTCACCGGATCAACTTGACAGTTCATTATTGAGAACGAGAAGGGGAATGTTGAAAAGTAATCACCCCTCTTTTTTTCTCTTTTTTTTTCCTGACGAATTTATAACCCTTAACCTTTTCAGCGTTGGGCCGATACCGACGCGTTTTGAGAGAGAGAGAGAGAGAGAGAAGAGAACACCTTTTGACGAGAGAGAAAGAGAGAGAGATAAAACATCTTTTGACAAGAGAGAGAGAGAGAGAGAGAGATAAAACACCTTTTGACGAGAGAGAGAGAGAGAGATATAACACCTTTTGACAAGAGAGAGAGAGAGAGAGAGAGAGAGAGAGAGAGAGAGAATGAAACACCCTTTGACATCAGATATGCAGACGGGTTAATACCCGGACAACAACACTTGATAATGGCTTTGACAGATCCTGAGACCAAAAGATTAGCACATTGTCCCCTATGACAGATTAGGACCCCAGTGTCCAATCACGGAGATAGCGATTAGGTAGGTGGTGAGGTCACTGGTAGGAGGGTCCGAGTATATTTTTTATTTATTTATTTTTTTTTTTTTACAGAAAAAATTTTCTGGAGTATTGAAAGTTTATTCGTGGTGTACTCTGTTTTTGTCATCATTCCATCTGACTTTTCAATTTTAACTTTTTTTTTTTTTTAGTCGGCTCTGTTATTATTTTATAAAAGATTTAGTTCCATTGGAACTTTGTTAAAACATTGGCCTTTTTGCTGTTATATTTCAACATATTTCAGAAATATAAGTCGCTGGATGAATACTAATATTGCCTTCCGAAAAGTACCCAATTTGAGACGAATATTGCGCTTTGCATTTCAGGCCTCATCATAAGTATTCCTCTAATCTTGAGCCCGTAAAATATGACACAGCCTCAGAACTAGGCAATGGGAAGTGCCTCATCAAAGAGAGAGACAGAAAGAGGGTCCTGCTTTTTTTTTAGGGGGGTGATGGAGGTGGGTAGGAGGAAGGAGTGGGGTTGGGGAGAGGTTGGTGACTGGATGGCTTACCGTGAAAGGTCACGGCGGTGTCAGAGACACGCCTTTCTCACCTGGTAAACAACGGCTACGGGTCCTGAATCATTTGGTCGAACCATTTTCTCCGAAGGAATAATTGGTTTGCCGTAACAGAAAATTTAATATTTTCTCTCCGTCTCGTCTTGCTTCTTTCTATCATTTATTTTTGTCTTTTGGTTAGATGGATTGGAGTCCTGGTGAGTTTCTTTCAGTTATCTTTATTTTAGAAGGTTTTTTTTTTCTATTAGAATGTGATTAAAATATTACTTGTTATGGTTTCCGAGAGCATATTCAAACTTTGTACATATATATGACTGCTTCATCGAGATTACTTTCTCTCTCTCTCTCTCTCTCTCTCTCTCTCTCTCTCTCTCTCTCTCTCTCTCTCTCTCTCTCTCTCTCTCTCTCTGTCTTCTCATAATTTCCAGTTACACCAAGACATACATAATATGCTTAGTGCATATTCCTGTTATAAAACCTGTCATGTATCTTATGTTTATAGAGCTTTGAATTGCCTCTTTTTCAAATGAATGATATCTGTGGGTTAAGTATCTATTTATTTTTTTTATTTTAGATAACGATTGTTATGTCCAAAGTTAACACTTCAAGGATGAGTATCAAGGAAGCAAATAGCCATTTAAACCTTTTTTATTTGATGTACGCATGTCTCCGATGACGTCACAACCACCGAAAATCAAAACTACTCTTCCAGTAATCCACCTCTGGTTATAAATCTCTGCATTTTCAGTTTAACGGCGCAGACAACATTGGAGTCATTTATAGCCTGTCTCGGTTCCCCTTTCATGTAAAAAAAAAAAGGTGAAAAAGAGAATCAGAAAACGTACGTAGACACCTGGTTCCGGTGGAGTCGGCGTTGTTGGTTGGTTGGTGGGGGTCCGCGTCAGAGAGATTGGTTCAGTGTCGAAAAGTCAGGTCGACTCCGCAATCGTTGTCGATGGTGGTTTGGACACGTCGTTGCAATAAATCGACTCTGCTTCGGCCAATGTATTGGTTACGGTTATGCTGCAGTTAGCCGGAAGAGTGACAGACGTTTAGCACACACAATCACACACATAGGCTACACACACAATCACACACACACACTCGGTCAAAAACTCACGTTCTGTCTTTGGTTGGTTCTGAGGTCACCTTTTTTCATTTTGTGATCTCTCTCTCTCTCTTTTCTCTCTCACACACACACACACCACACACACACACACACACACACACACACACACACACACACACACACTCGCTCTTTGGTAGTTCTGAGGTCACCTTTTCCCAACTTGTGATTCTCTCTCTCTCTCTCTCTCTCTCTCTCTCTCTCACACACACACACACACACACACGCACTTTGAGAGTGAGTAAATATATAAAATATTCACGTTTATTTGTAAACATTTCGTTGTTTTTTCGAAGTTCATATACTAATTCAACTCTTGCCGTCATTAATATATAGGTTACATCGAATAAAAACATTATTTAATATATATGCTCTATCGAATAAAAACAGTATATAATATATATGGTCTATCGAATAAAAACAGCATTTAATATATATATATATATATATATATATATATATATATATATATATATATATATATAGCATATATATATATATATAGATCTATCGAATAAAAACAGTATTATATATATATATATATATATATATATATATATATATATATATATATATATATATATATATATATATATATATATATATAATGTACTCTATCGAATAAAAACATTTAATACATATGCTCCATCGAATAAAAACAGTTCACCGTCAAGGAACAGATTGTTTTTATTCCTGTATTTGCTTATTGATTTTATCTTCCGAATAAATCAAGCAAGAGGAATTAGCCTCAGCTCGTAAGGAGGAACAGCGCACACTCACACACATACACTCGTCTTCCTGGCAGCCATAACTTAAACCCGATGACGTGAACATTTCTTTTATTATATATAATTCAGCCTTCTCCATCTCTTTTGGTTGAGTGACGATGATGAGTCTGGTTGTTGCGGGGGGAGTACCCCCTCCCCCTACTTCTCCCACCCCTCCCTCCCTCTCCCTCCCAATCCAGCGTCCCCCTTCGTACTCTTGATGCAGCACAATGTAATGGTTTGATGAGTATAGAGTTTGTTACATCAGTGTGTGTTTGAGTGTTTGTGTGTATGTGTGTGTGTGTGTGTGAGATGAAGGCCATTTCGTTCCTGCTAGTCAGGGGGATTGGGGCGTAGTTGTTATTGTTGTTTTTGTTGTTCGTGTTGTTGTTCTTGTTCTTGGGTATCCTGAGGTGAAATTTCAGATTGACGTGTTAGTGCTTTGACGTTATATTAAAACACGGTTACTCTCTACAATTAACTATATTTTTATTCATTTTTATTTTCAATAATACTTCTGTTCGAAAAACTGAATGAAGAAGTAGAAGTTGGTGAAGTGGGGGGAGAGGTATTTGTAGTACCTTTACCTACGAGATCCTAGGGGTTGGGGTGGGGTGATGGTAGGGGTCCTTGCACGACCCCTTCCTACGAGATCCTCGTGGGTAGGGGGGTCTTTGTAGGACCCCTACCTACTAGATCTTAGGTGGTGGGGTGATAGTAGAGGTCTTTGTAGGACCCCTCCCTACGAGATCCTAGGGGGTAGGGGGTGAGGGTAGGAGGTCTATTCTAGTCCCCTACCTACGAGATCCTAGGGGTGGGGGAGTTTGTAGGACCCCTACCTACAAGATCCTTGGGGGTAGGGGCTATTTGTAGGACCCCTACCTACGAGATCCTTGGGGGTAGGAGGTGAGGGTACGGGCTATTTGTAGGACCCCTCCCTACGAGATCCTTGAAGTTGGGGGAGGTGTCTTTGCAAACCCCCTACCCACGAGATCCTTGGGGGTAGGGGGCAGGCTGTTTGTAGGACCCCTCCCTACGAGATCCGAGGGGATGGGAGAGTGGTCTTTGCAAGCCCCCCACCTACGAGATCCTTGGGGTTAGGGGTATATGTAGGACCTCTCCCTACGATATCCTGGGTCCTAGGGGATGGGGTGAGAGTACGGGGGTCATCTCTAGACCCCTACGCTACGAGACCCTACTGGAAGTCGTAAGTCTCCTCCGCCCTCTCTCCCTGTTGTCTGCTTGCTCCTACTCCTGTTCCTGCTCCTGCTTCTGCTTCTGCTTCTACTGGTCCTCCCACTGATGCTGCTGCTGCCACCACCGCCGCCGCCGCCGACCTTGTGTGTGAATGATTTAAAACATAATTGGACGGACAATGAATATGCTAGAAGGGAGGCGGTGAATCGCAGTCGCTCGTTCGGATGTTCTCAGCAATTCGCTGTGCTCGTTTTTTTTTCTTTTTTTTTCTACCGGTTTTTTTACGTCAATTTTTTTTTTTTGTATTCCTGTTATCGTTTATTTTCGTTTAGCGATGCATTTACGAAAAGTTTTAAGAATCCGGATTGGAAATTGGAAAGTGGAGAATAAAATCGAGATTGTTGTTTTATGGTCTTCAGTGAGATCTATGTTTGAATAATAATAATAATAATAATAATAATAATAATAATAATAATAATAATAATAATAATAATAATAATATAATAATAATAATAATAATAATAATAATAATAAACATTTGAATTGTATTTGAATATATTTTTGGGGATAAAATAGGAGATGAAAACCCAGTATATTGATATATAAATAAAGTTTTTCTCTAGCATTAAAAGTATTAAAGAACTTCCCCACTCAATGATAATAATAATAATAATAATAATAATAATAATAATAATAATAATAATAATAATAATAGTAAAATTTAAACACTGTTATATTTAAAGTGTAAAAGTTTTTAATTGCCTTTTCAAAAGAGCTTACGCAAGGTCATATCCGATATCTCATTTGTATGTAATGTGTCTGTGTGTGTTTGTGTGCGTATTCCTGACCCGACTACGGGAATCCTAATAGGATGGAAGCATCCCAGAAGCAGCAACTGCAAGTGGAGCCATCCTGTGGGGGAACGCCCATCCATTGCCCCAAAGACCTGTCCATCCTTAGCCTTATTCCATAACACGATTTATCTGGCCTCTTTCCTCTGCTTGTTTGAAGGATGACGTTCACTACCTCAGGAGGAGGAGGCGGAGGAGGAGGAAGAGACGAAGGAGGAGGAAGAGGAGGAGGAGGAAAAAGTAGATGAGAAGAAGAAGAAGAAGAAGAAGAAGAAGAAGAAGAGGAGGAGGAGGAGGAGGAGGAGGAGGAGGAGGAGGAGGAGGAGGAAGAAGAAGAAGAAGAGGAGGAGGAGTGGTATGGGAGAACGAGGAGGGGATGAGGGAAAGGTGGAGGATGGGGTGGGGGGTGTGGGTAGGATGATGAAGATGAGTCATAAATTCGGGTCAGAAGTTGTGCTTGGTATGAGTTAAGTAGCCGATGGCTTAGAATGATGTTGAGTGATTGCATTTATTGCAGGAAGTGGGTGGGGTAGGAATGCTTACCGATCGCTACCGAGGGTAATGGCTCGAAAATTGGATCCCTTGATGGATGGCCGTCGTTTTCGAAACCCGCTGAGTTTTATTGTTAATACTTATGTCTACGGAGTAACCTTGCTTGCCTTCAGGAGATGGATATATATATATATATATATATATATATATATATATATATATATATATATATATATATATATATATATATATATATATATATATATATATATATATATATATATATATACATATACAGTAGATGTGTATGTATATATATATATATATATATATATATATATATATATATATATATATATATATATATATATATATATATATTCAATGCGTTTCATTAATACCTTTTCAAAGATAAAGACAGTGCTGGCCTGTTATTTATTTCTCTCTTAAATTTCCTGTGATTATACTTGCATGGTTGAATGATTTTTAAATAACTTAGGAAACATTTATAACTGTTTAAACATCCTGATGATGGAAACACTGTAGTTATTCCTCCTTTGCATAACGGGGATATAGATTTTATTTTTTAACAACTAACTTTAATCTGGCTATCTTCAATAGTTTTTTTTTTTTTTTTTTTTTTTTGAGAAAATAGCGAGACGGTAATGTTAACTAGGAAAACGTTAAAATACGAGTTTTCCTGATTGAGAGTGTATATGGTTGAAGTTTTAAATGACGCGAGATAATTTTCTGTTTTCGTAAAGAGGTAATTGCCTCCCGGTTTAAAAATAATATTATAAGCATTTTTCCAAACTTTTCCACGCTATATATTTTTGAAGAAATTATTTTTATTTTGCCCTGTTGTTATGCCTTCGCCAAATTATATATGAAGATTACACTTAAACTGTTGTAACGCCAAACATCCCCCCCCCCTTCTCCCTCCCCTCCAGTCCCTCTCCAAATCTTTAAGCTTTTCTTTTGGGGGTTAGGGAGAGAGTGGGTGGGGGGCGTTTGAAGGGGGTCCTGCACACCCGGGCGATCTGTCATCACTATTCTTTATGACTTTTGCTGAGTTTTCATCCAAGACGTGATGTATTATCTCCGTCAGTCACCTTCATTCATTCGCGTCTTCTTCTCTCACCTCTTCTTCTCCTTCTTCTTCTTCTTCTCCTTCCTCTTCTTCTTCTAGCTCAAAAATGCTGGTCTCGAGGTCTGCACATCACCCTAACTCACCCAAGTATCTTGGCTATCACCGTATATTACTGGCTATTAACTCTCTCCTCCCCCCTCCCCTCTCTCCTCCCCCTCCCCAGATTCTTGGGTGCTGATCCTCGGCTATTAAGCCCGGGTGCTGATTATGTGCTAATGAGACTATCCGATGGATTATTATGGGACGACTTACACCCACGTTTTTTGAGGGAGAGGAATGGTTTGTGTGGGGAAGAAGGGGTGGCGTTCGACGGGTACGTGGGTATGGGCATGGTGAGCAGAGTGGACGTGTGATGGGATGATTGATGTCCTCGTCCTCCTCCCCCTTCTCCTCTTCCTCCTGCTCTTACTGGTCGTACGAATTCAGTAATGAAAGCTAATTCAGACCTTATGTCATTGTTTATCGCAGTGTAAATCTCTCTCTCTCTCTCTCTCTCTCTCTCTCTCTCTCTCAGTGCAATATGGACTGTGGTGTTTATTGTAAAGGTTAAGGTTAAGTATCACATTCCATTTCGCATCATGTATCTCCATCGATTTCCTGAAGAACTGCTTGAGGTCTTGCTCAAGTAATTCTTAGGAATAAGATTTTTGATAAGGGTTTCACGGAAGGGACCACTTCTGTTTACGCCCGAAGTCGCCACCCTTGTGTTACGAGTTCTTACGAACACGTCCTTATCTCTCTCTCTCTCTCTCTCTCTCTCTCTCTCTCTCTCTCTCTCTGTCTGACACATACACAGACGCACAAACCCTTCCCCAAGCATCCTCCTAAGGGAAACCACCAACAAGAAGAGCCACATTTATGGTACTGGTGTGCGGGTGTGGGCGGGGGGTGGGAATGGAGGGTCATCATATGTTGGAATGGGTGGGCGCAGTAATATGTTAGGGAGTTGGTTGTGGGATGGGTGGGTGGCGAGGGAAAATTTGGGGAAGTGGGAAGGAGAGAGAGAGAGAGAGAGAGAGAGAGAGAGAGAGAGAGAGAGAGAGAGAGGTGGACGGTGGGCCCTCAGCGCTGTCCAATTCTACTTTGATATATTCGGGGCTGGCCCCCGGGTCCGCTTTGCAACATCGCACATTTAATTATAGAGCGGCACTGGTTTTGTTCTGGCCATGTCAGTTAATGCCCAGTTTATTGGGAAGGCCAGCGGAAGGCTGTCAATTTAAGAGAGAGAGAGAGAGAGAGAGAGAGAGAGAGAGAGAGAGAGAGAGAGAGAGAGAGAGTCCCTGCTGTTGCTGCTAACTGCTGCACTACTGCTGTACTGCTGCCTCCGTTCCTTCTGCTTCTGTTACCGCTGCTGTGTTTGGTGCCTCCCGCAAATGCTGTTTTTGTGGGGTAGGGGTGCTGGTTGTTTCTTTCATCTCTGGTGCTGTTAACTAATGCTGTTGCAGCATCTCATTGCTGTATCTTCCTGCTGCTGTTGCTGTTGCTGCCGCTAAGACTGGGTTTGGTACCTCCCCCTAATTGCTGTTTTTTTGGGGGGGGGATTGTGGTGACTGTTTCTTCCATCTCGCTGATGCTGTTGCTGTTTTTTAATGTTTTTGTCTCGTAAATTTCGATTGGCTTTTGGGGGAGTTGTGAAAAAGAATGTTTATTTACATCTTTATTATTATTATTATTATTTTCACGTTAATGAAAGGTAGTATTGCTCTGTAATTACTACTGACAATCAGCAAGGAACAGTTGTCTTTATATAGTTGTATTGCACTGGATATTCTCTCTCTCTCTCTCTCTCTCTCTCTCTCTCTCTCTCTCTCTCTCTCTCTCTCTAACTCGAAAGAAACACGAAACAGTGGCTGTAGCAAAATTTTAAAATCCTTTAAAAATACGAAAGAAAAGGATTATTTACTGAGTGATAAATTTATCTGATTATTATTATTATTATTATTATTATTATTATTATTATTATTATTATTGGTAAAGAAATTCACAATGGTGTAAATATATAAAATTGATTGAGAAGGAGAATCGAGCAATATATATATATATATATATTCCTAATATTTACATTTTACGCCGTTGTGGGTTTCTTCACCATATTAGGGACTCATCTTATTATTATTATTATTATTATTATTATTATTATTATTATTATTATTATTATTATTATTATTATTATTACACCGGGATATGAAATGTCTTTCCTGCTTTCGTTTGAATGGACTGCAGACCAAATATTGCCCCACAGTAAAAGATTTAGTGACTCATGCTGTTGTTATTATTATTATTATTATTATTATTATTATTATTATTATTATTATTATTACTACACCGGGATACGAAGTGCCTTTCGTGCTTTCGTTTGAATGAGCCGCAGACCAAATATTACCCCCCAAGTAAAAGATTCAGAACGAAAAAAACTAACAAAAGGAAGATTAATCTCAGGGCGGCCTCTGCCCGGGTTGCAGTCGGCGTCTGAGCGAAAATCATATAGCCAGTGTGTTTTTGACACTGGCGTACGAGAGCGATCTTTTACTACGACCGGAGAGGAAATAAAAGAAATAAATACAGCCGCTCCTAACGTGGGACGAAAATAGCTTTCACTCTCTCTCTCTCTCTCTCTCTCTCTCTCTCTCTCTCTCTCTCTCTCTCTCTCTGAATTCTTTCGTCCCATTCGTCACAAAGCGCTCATTTCCGAAGATAATGGAATTTAATTGAAAGCGTAATGAGGTGGAGTAAAGAAGGGAAGAGACACGGTTGTAAATATGATATTTTCTCTCTCTCTCTCTCTCTCTCTCTCTCTCTCTCTCTCTCTCTCTCTCTCTCTCTCTCTCTCTCTTAAGTAGGTGTAAACGCAGTTTTAGCATTTGATCCAGTTGAATAGAGTTAGATATATGAGGTCTCTCTCTCTCTCTCTCTCTCTCTCTCTCTCTCTCTCTCTCTCTCTCTCTCTCTCTCTCTCTCTCAAGTAGGCGTGAGGTTTCAGTATTTTTTTTAGTTGATGAAAGTTAATTATGTGAGAGGTTTTCTGTAAAACGACGAAGTGAATTTCACAGTACCGGCATTTGTCTCAAATCTCAAGTCCATTTTTTCCTTTCTTTTTCAAATTATTATTATTATTATTATTATTATTATTATTATTATTATTATTATTATTATTATTATTATTTAACATTTACATTCCTGGTCGGAACCTATAGAATAGTACTGTCATTTATGACAGTATAAATACAATAGTAATAATAGCAAGAAGGCGCAAGATACTCGTTAATTATTATGTAATTATTCATACATTTGACTGGTCAGGTAAAAGTCCATATATAGCTTCGAGACACCCGAATGACCAAGTAAGCGGAAGAACAAGGGAATTAGGAAGGAATGAGTCACATGTTAGAAAAGGAATTTCAAAGAGGCTTGAATGCATTATCCGGATGAAGAGAGAGAGAGAGAGAGAGAGAGAGAGAGAGAGAGAGAGAGAGAGAGAGAGAGACTTCGTAGAAACATCTCATATGCCTCAATCTAATCAACTGGATCAAATAATTGAACAGTGTGTTTATGCTTGCTCGAGAGAGAGAGAGAGAGAGAGAGAGAGAGAGAGAGAGAGAGAGAGAGAGAGAGAGAGAGAGAGAGAGAGAGATTTCGTAGATACATCTCGTACGTCTAAATCTGATAAACTGGATCAAACTAAAACAGTGTTTATGCCTACAAGAAGAGAGAGAGAGAGAGAGAGAGAGAGAGAGAGAGAGAGAGAGAGAGAGAGAGAGAGAGAGAGAGAGAGAGAGAGAGAGAGAGGAGAGAGAGAGAGAGAGAGAGAGAGAGAGAGAGAGAGAGAGAGAGAGAGATTTCGTAGTAATATCTCATATGCCTAAATCTAATTAACCGGATCAGACTAAAACAGCTCTTGTGCCTGCTCGAGAGAGAGAGAGAGAGAGAGAGAGAGAGAGAGAGAGAGTTTGTTTCCCTGGTTTGACTGACGGGGAAAGATCATCAGTTAACCCCTCCTCAAAAAAAAAAAAAAAAAAAAAAAAAAAAAAAAAAAAAGGCAGGACGCATCCACCTCTCCCCTCCTCACCCTTCCTCTCCCACCCCCCTTCCATGAATAACCGGGATGGGTGAATGAGTAATGCGCGCCCATATTTACTCATATTTATTCATTTCACAAACCGATACACTAACGTAAGATAATTGACAGGAAGAGCGGGTCTAAAAATGGGCCTAATTAAGTTTGTACTCATTTGTGTTGGTAGTCTAATGGCCTCCGGCTCTTGAGGGCTACGTAGCGCAAGCTGTCGATGCCGACGTCATGGGGAATGTGTGATTGATCGAGTTATATCTACTCTTTTTTTTCTATTGAGTGAATTTTTCTTTTATTATTATTATTGAGGTTTTTCTTTTTCCTTTATGGGGATGTGGTGATGGCTGGTTGTTTGCTTTGCTTTGCTTGTAGGAGTTTGGTCTGATGTGTTTTTGTCAAAATTCGTTTGCTGTTTAAAATATATATATATATATATATATATATATATATATATATATATATATATATATACACATATATATATATGTATATATATATATATATATATATATATATACACATATATATATATGTATATATATATATATATATATATATATATATATATATATTTCAGTATATATATATATATATATATATATATATATATATATATATATATATATATATATATATATATATATATATATATATATATATAGTTTCTATATTGTCTGCATTATTTATCTTTATATATGGCCCTGAGCTGAAGTAAAAGATATTATTATTATTATTATTATTATTAGTGTATACACACACACACACACACACACACACACACACATATATATATATATATATATATATATATATATATATATATATATATATATATAGAGAGAGAGAGAGAGAGAGAGAGAGAGAGAGAGAGAGAGAGAGAGAGAGAGAGGAGGGGGGAGGTATTAGCTGTCACATCGAAACAGACGGACAGACATTTCGACAAAAGGAAAACCGAATCGAGAAAATTCGGTAGCGCAAAACAACGCGGACGAACAAACTCCATCACGGGCGAGACTGAAGATAAATGCGAGGTAATTAAGCACGGAAATTATCGACATTGAATAATTACAGCTAATCATCATCACGGTTTTGATGGGATGATTAGATCTACGATGGACACGTAGATAAATCATTAGGAAAAAATGCAGATAACAGGTCGCAATGAACGGCTTGATGATGATGATGATGATTTGGGCCATTGGTGTGCTTTGGGCGCCCTTCCCCTGGCCCTAGGATGCCTCCCAAGCACCAATCCTATCCCTAGGAGTTCCCCTTCCCTCCCTCCCCTTCCTCCCCCCCTCCCGGCAGGCCGGACCACAATGGCCCCCCGAGTGACGGACGGAGACGACACTAAATGACGTGTGAGTAGTTGCGGGAGAGAGTGAAACAATGGGTGGTAATTTGTGTGGATGGGGAGGGAGGGAATTGTTGGCGATTGGGTTTGCTGTTGGGGGAGGGGTAAGGGTAGGGGAAGGGGTATGAGGATGGATTGGAAGCATGTTTCTGGAGGGGAAGGGGGGAGGTTTGCGGGGTTGATAGAGGGAGGTTTGGTTGGCTGTCCCCAGTGGTAGTGTTTGGGGTCATTAGTATTCCCAGTGATGTCAGAAGATGTCAGTCACTATTACAGGCAGGCAGGTTTGAAGGCCAACACGGGGCCCTTCTCTCCTTCCCTCACCCCTTCCCCCTCCCCTAGTCCTGCATGTTCATGTCCCCCTCCCCCCCCTCCACAACTATCCCTCCCCATTCTATGCCTGTCTGCCACATTTGCTGTCAGCCTTCCCATTGCAACTCCACCCCTCCTTCCCCCTTGCCTTCCCTTCCCTTCCTCTTTCCCCCCTTCCCCTCCCTTCCTTTGCCCCTCCTCCTTCCCCAAGTGAGGTAACTTGAACTTCCTTGTCTAAGTTGGTCTTTTATACCCTCTTTATTCCAAGTGAACCATGTTGTCAATTACACATGGAGAAGACGACACTTGTATGAAATCCTAGAAAGAGACTGTAAGTGAACGCCCTTGAAGTAACACGCTACGGGTTTCTCTCTCTCTCTCTCTCTCTCTCTCTCTCTCTCTCTCTCTCTCTCTCTCTCTCACACACACACACACACACACACACACACACACACACACACAGTTTCCCTTAACAAGGATGGCTCCAGTAAGAAATAACTTAAGTCATGCGACATTCATATTATTTACTACCTATCCATTGTTGTTTATTTGCTTTTATATTTTTCCATAAGGTTTTATATAACCCAGAATCTTATCACTTCGTTTCAGGTTATGTTAACAATATCAAGTCCTTTTAATTATATTTTTAGAAGATATTTAATTATAGATTAGCAGTGAGTAGGAAGACATTTTATGGGATTAATTGAGGTATCTTTAAGAATTTCTTTTTTTAAAAATGTCTTTGTGCTTGTGTGTCATTGATTGCTTATGACTGTTTAGAGTTAACATGAAGAAGCATGAGAGAGAGAGAGAGAGAGAGAGAGAGAGAGAGAGAGAGAAGAGAGGGAAAGAGAGGAATGTAAATTACTATTTTGTCAATAATCGAAATGGTCAAGAATGCCCAAGATCGGTGTTGAATATATTAAAATTCTCTCTCTCTCTCTCTCTCTCTCTCTCTCTCTCTCTCTCTCTGTCACTTATGCTTTTCTACATCAGTTCCAAACTTCAAATACAATTCAATGAAACAGACACAAACACATTGTGTACAAACATCTCTCTCTCTCTCTCTCTCAGGATTAAATTCACTTTCCCCAGAAAACGCCCATTTTATTTCTTCCTCTGTGAAGAGAAATCCCTTTGTTTTTGTTTTGTGGACATTTGGGGGCGCTCTGGGAGGTCCACACTGCCCCCATCCCAATCCCTGGCCTAGTTAATGCCGGGTATTATTGCTCAACATTGCATTGACCACACATGAAGGACAGAGCCGAACGCCAGATAGATCGCTTCCTTTAGAGAGGGGGGAAAGGATATTGGATGGGGAAGGGGGGAGGGAGGTAGGGAAGGGGCGGCACTAGTGGTCTGCCTGCCTGCCTGCCTCCACTGAATGCAACTTCTCTCTCTCCATCATATGCACAGTAGGCTACTCTTTCCCCCTTCACCCCCCTCCTCCTTTTACTACTCTCTCTCTCTCTCTCTCTCTCTCTCTCTCTCTCTCTCTCTCTCTCTCTGTCTCTCACACTCTCTGCAAATTCACATGATTGTTAATTTTATTGTACTGGTTATTGCTGGGGCTCTCTTTATATTTAACTTATGTTAATTATTGTTTGCTTCACAAATTATATATATATATATATATATATATATATATATATATATATATATGTATATATATAGCCTATACATACACATCATTATATATATATATATATATATATATATATATATATATATATATATATATATATATATATATATATATATATATATATATATATATATATATATATATATATATATATATATATATATATAATGAATTTTTATCACTTTTACTCGCGTGAATTTTTCATGTTCACAGATATTAAGTAACAAATATCGTTTAATAACTTACACCAAAAAGGGGAAATATAATTGGCAAGTGCTGCGTCCGAGGCAGGATTCGAACTTTTGCCCGATTTAGAAACAACGATAGACCGTGACTTTGTGCGTGTGTGCGCATGTGCTGATTTGTGTTCATATGAATGTAAAATAAGCTGATAATAATATGAAGAGGTTGCTATAGTTTTTACCAAGATAAAAGTGACATTTGTTGAAGATTTTTTCTCCATATGAATGTATAATAGAGGGCAGTGATATTAGTATGTTATAGTTATATAAATACCGTTTTCAGTTATAAGATTAAAAATTGCATTTGTCGGAATCCAGTAGAGGAGAAGTGGTTATAGGGGAATCTTTTGGTTATAGGGGAATCTTTGTAGTAGACTTTATCGGTTGCAAAGCTTGGTCAATAGCATTGCATGCCAAGGTAAGTGTTGAGTGTGGAATTGGCGTGGAGATGGATGGTCGCTCACTCATGCGAATTTGATGGATCATACTATTTGGAGAGAGAGAGAGAGAGAGAGAGAGAGAGAGAGAGAGAGAGAGAGAGAGAGAGAGAGAGAGGGTGGACTAAATAGTAACAAATTCTTACGGTTTGGAGAGAGCGAGAGAGAGAGAGTTGGACGGACTAAATAGTAACAAATTCTTACAGTTTGGAGAGAGAGAGAGAGAGAGAGAGAGAGAGAGAGAGAGAGAGAGAGAGAGAGAGAGAGAGAGAGAGGCGACTAAATAGTAACAAATTCATACGGTTTTGAGAGAGAGAGAGAGAGAGAGAGAGAGAGAGAGAGAGAGAGAGAGAGAGAGAGAGAGAGAGAGAGAGAGAGTAGGGTGGACTAAATAGTAACAAATTCTTACAGTTTGAGAGAGAGAGAGAGAGAGAGAGAGAGAGAGAGAGCTAAGTGGACTAAATAGTAACCAATTCTTACGGTTTGGGAAGAGAGAGAGAGAGAGAGAGAGAGAGAGAGAGAGAGAGAGAGAGAGAGAGAGAGAGAGAGAGAGAGAGAGAGAGAGTTGGGCTGACTAAATAGTAACAAATTCATACGGTTTGGAGAGAGAGAGAGAGAGAGAGAGAGAGAGAGAGAGAGAGAGAGAGAGAGAGACTTGGACGGACTAAATAGTAGCCAATTCATACAGTTTGGGAAGAGAGAGAGAGAGAGTTGGGCTGACTAAATAGTAACAAATTCATACGGTTTGGAGAGAGAGAGAGAGAGAGAGAGAGAGAGAGAGAGAGAGACTTGGGCGGACTAAATAGTAACCAATTCATACGGTTTGGGAAGAGAGAGAGAGAGAGAAACTTTTATCATCGTGAGCTAAGTGCAAGAGAGCGGAGAAATAAAGTTAATTAGCAGAATTGATAAAAGGGAGGAATGATAACGTCAGGCTAATAATTAGTGATTTCTACAGTCGAAGTTATGCAAAAAACCAAAGAACAATTTGAAACACGACCCATACTTGTTGTGAAATGCAGAAGAGGAGATATCCTAATTGACCCCACTAGGAGTTCTTCGTCCCATGAATGATTGAACAGAGTGGAGATTGCTGAACGGAGGGGAATGGCCGTGATTGATTGATTGAGTTTGATCGCCAGAGCACCAGTTCCTGGCCAAAAGTGTCTTTTCCTTTTTTTTTTCTTTTTGTTTAGATCGCCAAAGTAGAATTTCCTGGCAAAAAGTTCTTTTTATTTTTTAAATTTTTTATTCAATTTTTTGCTGGAATTTATACCGCTTTGAAGGTGTGAACGGAACAAAGGAACGTTAATGGAACAACGGAACGTGCGTGTGATTAAACGCTCTTGCAAGCATTATATATATCTTTTTTGAATAATTAATGATTATTGCAACACGCACTTTTATAGTGTGAAAATCTGGCAAGGCTGCACCAGCCCGGGACCACCTTTCTCTGAAAAAAAGCAGGACGCCATATCTTAAAAACTAACCATAGAATTTTCTTGAAAATAGTCTCATTACGTTTCCTACACCCAAATTACCTAAGTAGTAGTTATTCTTCCTAACTTAACCCAACCTTACCTAACCTATCCAAGGGACATGGCAAAAAACCCGGAGCTGGTGCAATACTAGTAGGCTATACATCTCGGGAATATGCCACCCGGCTGAGCAATTCTTTGCATGTAGTTTTATTATCCATTGATTTTATTCCGGTCTCGTTAATTTCGTTGTAGGTTTTCGTTGAGCGTTGTCGTTAGATTTCTTTTGTTGTCTTGACGCATTCCAACGAAAGCTGAAGAGGAGTTTCAAGTTATTCATTATTTATTGATTAAGAATTCGGTTGCGCTTTGTTCTTGCGGTACTGCTCACGAATGCTGAGGTATTTCGTATATGCCTGTGGTTCCTAACGGATAATAATTTTGCGCTCTTATTATTATTATTATTATTATTATTATTATTATTATTATTATTATTATTATTATTATTATTATCGAGACTTACTTTTGTGTACTGTATTGCTTCTACATTGTATATCCCTGATATGGCCCGGAGCTGAAAGAAAGATATTATTATTATTATTATTATTATTATTATTATTATTATTATTATTATTATTGATTTCTGGCTTAGTGCAAACTTATGTGAATTAGGAATGTGGTAAGGTGGAAGGGAGGGACGGGGGGTAAGAGAATGGAGGAGGAGGAGGTGGTGGTGGTGGTGGTGGCGGTGGTGGTCAGGGATGAATGGGGTGTGAGAGAGAGAGAGAGGGGTGAGGGGTGAGGTGAACGAAAGTGAGCTATGAGAAGGGATGGGAGATTGAAATCCATTTCATTCGGTGAATTTTCTGAGTTATTGTTTCGTGAATGTACTTATAAATCTTCGTGCGGCCATGATTAAAAAAATACTCGTCCGTCAAAAGAGAACCTGTGTTCGGATAATTGCCCAAATGAAAAGAAGAAGAAGAAGAAGAAGAAGAAGAAGAAGAAGAAGAAGAAGAAGAAGAAGAAGAAGAAGAAGAGGAGGAGGAGGAGGAGGAGAAGACGGAAAAAGAAGAAGAAGAATTTTAAAAATTAGAGAAGAAAAAGATAGAAAGAAAGATAATGGAAGAAGAAGAAGAAGAAGAAGAAGAAGAAGAAGAAGAAGAAGAAGAAGAAGACGAAAGAAAAAATGGAGAGGAGAAGAAGGAAAAAGAAGATGAAGAATTAAGGAAATTATAGAAGAAGAAGAAGGAAGAAAAGGAAAGGAGAAGAAGGTAAAAGAAGAAAAAGAATTAAGTAAATTAAAGAAGAAGAAGAAGAAGAAGAAGATTCAAAGAAAGAAAAGTAATGGAAGAAGAAGAAGAAGAAGAGGAGGAGGAGGAGGAGGAGGAGGAGGAGGAGGAGGAGGAGGAGGAGGAGGAGGAGGAGGAGGAGGAGAGACAGACGTTTTCTAGGCGAGGGGCAGGCATGTACTGAAGGTATGAGTTCGGGTTTAGGAGGAGGAGGAGTAGTAGGCGGAGGCGGGGTCATTTCTCTCGTATTATGAATGGGCTTGGAGGAGAACTCGGAGATTGGGGTTGCTTATTGATTTTCGAATGCTCATCAATAAAACGGTTTTTTTTATTGTTGTGGCTATCACAGCAAGAAACGGGTTGTCGTGAGATTTCACAGTATTCGTTTTTCTCTCTCTCTCTCTCTCTCTCTCTCTCTCTCTCTCTCTCTCTCTCTCTCTCTCTCTCTCTTTTATGTTTCGAATGGCATTTGCATATGAAATAGTCTCTGGTGCTGGATTTATCCTCAATGGTTTTAACAGTATTCTCTTGAGGTTTATTTCTTGAAGTAGTGTGTTTAAGTTTAATTAAGTGTTCCTCTTACGCGTCATGTGGAAGTCTGGGAAAGGATATATAGTGTCTTTGGTAGTCCCTGGCTTTCATTAAGACAGTTTTGCAAGTTTCTTTAATAAGGCCGCTTTCTGAATCTTTGATGATGGGTACCACTTTTTTTGCGGTCGCTAATATTAATATATACGAGTATATTGCGAACGCTTGCATATTTCATACCATTGGTTTGGTAATTTTTTTTTGTTTCACTAGATGTCCAGTTTACGTAACCAACCTTTTTTTATAGTTTTATTATTTTATTAGTAAAATATAGATTGTTATATTTATATTTTGTTACTAAATTATATGTTGATTTATTAAAGTAATCCATGTCCAGGGTACTGTTAAGGTGTGATGAGTGGGTAAAGACATATGGCAAAAATAATTTATTGGTACTTCAAGAAATAAAATAAGGTCAGAAATGCACGAGGAAGTGTTTTGAAGTCAGGTTATTATTATTATTATTATTATTATTATTATTATATTATTATTATTATTATTATTATTATTATTATTATTATTATTATTATTCAGAAGTTGACCCCTATTCATATGGAACAAGTCCACAGGGGTCATGAACATGAAATTCAAGCTTCCAAAGAACATGGCGTTCATTAGAAAGAAGTAACAGGAGGTAATAAGAAATACAGGAAGAAATCTCACTTATAAAAAAAAAAGATAGATTAACAGATAAAAATTTAAGTAAATTATTAAACTGCGAGATGAATTGCATTAGGGTAGTAATGCATTTCACATCTTCGCTTGAACTTTTGAAGTTCCAACTGCACGACGACATCCTTCTCAGTAGGGAGACCGGAAGTGAGTTCCTTCCGCCTTTCCGCGACAGCTTTGAACTTTCCGAGGATGAAAGTGTTTACGGGCGGCGAAGTATTTCTTTTCTCTCGGAGTTTGCATTCGTGCGGCGTGTTTAATATGCGTGTACCCTTTGACGAGTGGCGCCTTGGGGAAGGGCGTGGCTCCTTGGCATATGACATAACCCTCCCACTCATGATTCACAACACCTCAGTTCCTCATGTCAACCTCATTTTTACTTTTTTTTTTTTTACCTGCCAATTTTTTTTTACCTGTCCAACCCCCCACAGTTGTTCTTTTGCTCTCAATTTCAGAGGTTTGCTTTTTATTCTTATGTTTTTGTTCGTCTTTTAAAATTTTTATTCCCTCTGTTTGCCATTAGCTTTTATACTGTGTCTCAAACAACAAATTCTTATATATATATATATATATATATATATATATATATATATATATATATATATATATATATATATATATATATATATATATATATATATATATATATATATATATATATATATAATGTTAAATATTTCTCTTCGTGAAATTTTAAATGCAGAATTACAGCAACTGCACTTCTGATAAGGTTCAGAAGATTAAGCTTAGTGTTCATTTTGACAAAATAAAGAACCCCTAAATTTCATTTGTTTATGGGGTGGGGGCGAAGGGGGAAGGGGAGCGGAATTGACGAAGTCTCATCGTGAGAGATGACCTAAGCGATGACCTAGAGATCGGTCTGAAAAAAAAAAAAAGAAAAATACAGAAAAAAGAAAAGCTCTAGTTGAATGCCGTAGTTTTTTTCTTTTTTGTTGGGGGGGAGGTTTGATGATATGAATTTTATTTTACGACATCAAAATGATGTTTAATTGTATTTCCAAGCTTGTTTTCATAATAATTCCTTGTATGTTTTTATATAATTTCTAATTATTTTTTTCAGATTTCATTACGGATTTTGTATAACTGAGGCATCTTTAATAAAGAGACCAGATTTGTAAACAGCTAAACAAGAAGAGAGAGAGAGAGAGAGAGAGAGAGAGAGAGAGAGAGAGAGAGAGAGAGAGAGAGAGAGAGAGAGAGAAATAAAAATTCCACGTTGCCTTCATCCAACTAGCTGTGCAAGGCTGCATGGCAGCAGTTACACCTGCTTGTGTGCCCCCCTGGCCTGGGCAATTTGTAGGTAATCAATTACACGTAACTTATAGCTGCTGGGTCAATATACATATCCTGTAATTCGCGTTGATTTTGATTTCGGTTACGGGCGGTTTCCACTGTATTTCAACGTTACTTCACGGTGGGGGCTCCGTCTGACCTTCCCTGCCGTTGGTGCTGGTGCTCGGCGCATGCGCAGATATGCAGTAGTGCTTAGCGTGCGAGTAGATTCATGATATGGCCTTGTGCCTTGAAGTAGTGAAATCTACCCTTTGATTTGTTCAAATTAAGGGGATGTTAGAGATACCGATACCGAGAAGTAAGTTTGTGCCTCAACGAACAAAACAGAAGTCGTAGAAAGACGTGATATTAAAGATAAGGTTTTGCCTGAATAGCTTCGTTGCGTTACTGTCGCCTAGTCATTGCATTTTCATTTCCACCTCGGGTGTAGTTATTAAATGTCCGCTTTTCAGTTTTAGATCTTGAAGTTCGGTTTACGTATATGCGGAACTTGGATTGATAAGGTCTTTTTTACAGAGTTACGAAGTTTGACCAGAT
>NC_089784.1:31853069-31868069 GCF_040412425.1 Macrobrachium rosenbergii
TACACTTTTATTTATTTATTAGTATGTTAACTTATCTTTTTTTTTTTCTAATAACTGATCTCTTCTTTCTGTATTTCCTATTACCTTCTGTTACTTCTTTCGAATGAACGCCATGTTCTTTGGAAGCTTGAGTTTCAAGTCAGTGGCCCCTTTGGTGGGCTTGTTCCATATGAACAGGGTTCATCTTTAGAATAATAATAATAATAATAATAATAATAATAATAATAATAATAATAATAATAATAATAATAATAACTCTGAATTCCCTATTACTTTCTGTTACTTCTTTCTAATCTAATGAATACCATATTATTTGGAAGCTTGAATTTCAAGTTAGTGGCCCCTTTGGTGGGCTTGTACCATAGGAATAGGGTTCATCTTCTGGATAATAATAATAATAATAATAATAATAATAATAATAATAATAATAACAACATCGGCGTCTTTTTCTTCTCAGTGCAGATTCAACTCCCATTCATCTGTTTACGTTTGTTAACCTTCTTCTTCTTCTTCTTCTTCTTCTTCTTCTGATTCTGTTTTAGCGGACTCGGGATGTTGTCACCGTCTTTGTAGACCGCCTGCTCTTGCCGCCATATGTGACACCTCATTATTATTTCGTTAATTTAATACGCTTACAGTCCTCGCTAACTCAGTGACAGTAAGGCTTAATACTCTTTGGGTAATAAATCTGTATATGTGGGCTTCTCTCTCTCTCTCGCTCTCTCTCAAGGAAACGGACGGTTGGTTGGATGGGATAGAGTACAGTGTCTTTACTTTTATCTCAATCATTTATACCCGTCGTTATAAATTGGTTGGGACAAGACAGAGCTTCCCCGGGTCTTCTCGCAAAGGTGCGTTTTTTTTTTTTTTTTCGAGACGAGACTAGTCTGCGACCCGTATGATACCGAGTCGTTTTCGTCTCTGTATGGGAGAGAGAGTAAATGCTTGCTTTATTGTAAGAGAATCTACAGAGCGTCGAAGAACATTCTCTCTCTCTCTCTCTCTCTCTCTCTCTCTCTCTCTCTCTCTCTCTCTCTCTCTCTCGTTTCTAGAAAGAGCGATGAAAGGCTGAGGAAGGAAAGAGGGTGGGGAGGGGGAGGAGGATATAGGTGGGTGGGTGGGTGGGGCTAGGTAAAATGTGTATCGCACGGGCATAGCTTTCCCGAAAAGAGGGAGGGGAGAAAGGATTAGAGACATTATTTGTACTACCATTCTATTTTTGCATTGATTGCAGAGCAGCACCTGCATTATTATTATTATATGTGGCTTCCCGTACCCGAATTATCTCGGTGCATGAAAATCCTTCAGAAAGGTAATAGATTACGCCCCGAATTACATTATTACATGCGTTTGTATCTTCTCCCCCTTCCTCTGTCGGCGTCATTATTTTTCTTCCTCGGCTTTTATTACCTCTTCTCCCCTGTATTATCCGTCCTGCCCTTTCCTCCACCTCCCCCCTTTATTATATGTTTGTCCTGACTAAACCTCCATTGCGGTGCGTAAGTTAAGTCTTTGGGCTTTGGGAGCAAAAGGATGGGTCACGGATTGTTTGCTGCTGCAGCACCGCCGCCAAGCCCGACAGCAGTTTCGGGCTGTCGTAGTAGGGCTTTGGCCGAGGTTGCTTGCTTGCAAGCCTGTCTTTCTGCGTGCTTTCATACTTGCTTGCTTGATTTGCATTGTTTTCGTCGCTTGCTGTCGTAGAAGGTCTTTGGCCAAGGTTGCTTGCTTGCTTGTCTGTCTGTCTGTTTGTCCTTTTGCTTACTTTTTTGCTTGATTTGCTTTGCTGTCGTTGCTAGTCTGTCTGCCTGGTATGGCTTTTCTGCAGCCATTCTTTCCCCCTCCTCCCCCTCCTCCTGGCTTGCTGGAGCCCTCCGCACGTCTGCCTGCCAGTTCCCCATCCTGTCCTGCCTGCATGCACTGAAAATGCAGTGATGGAAGGCTGTTATTACCTCCCCCCTATTTTTAATTATTTATTTTTTAACGACGGGGGTCTGACGATGGTGTGTTTCTTGCCCGGAGGGAGACGGAGGATTTATGGCTGGAAGAAATTCGAATATACCGGTGGGAGCTTATGAAGGTGAATTTACTTCTTCAGGAGGGTCGGGTTGTGGTGGTGGGGGGTCCCGGAGGGCTGTGTGCATGTTCCCTAACTACCGGGTGTGCCTATATCAGAGGTCAAGCTGGCACCAGGGGGAGTTTTGGGCCAAAAGGAGAACGATTATGCCTTGACTAATAAATGGGTCGGTGTATTTTTTTACATACGTACATACAATGCGCACACATAATGTACACACACACATATTATATGTACGTATGTATTATTATTATTATTATTATTATTATTATTATTATATTATTATTATTATTATTATTATTATTATTATTATTATTCAGAGATTGGACCTTATTCATTTGGAACAAGCTCACAGAGGCCATTGAGGTGAAATTCAATCTTCAAAAGAATATGGTGTTCAGTTGAAAGAAGTAACAAAAGGTAAAAAGAAATACATACATACATACATACATACATACATACATACATACATACATACATACATACATTCAGCTCCCGGGGGCTGACGAACCTTCGGGTGGCATTTAATAAAATGTATTTTTGTATACACGATAGATCTTATACGCGTATTCATTTTCTGATTTTAAAAAAACCGTCGCGTGAGAAAGAACAGGAGTTCATTTATGTTGACGTCCGCCATCTTGACCATTATGAAAAGGACGTCCAGTCAGTCCTCGAGTCTTCATCTCTCCTTGTTCCTGATCGCTACTTGCCCATACTTCCCGTCGCCCCGAGAACTAAGAGGAAGGGAGAGAGAGAGAGAGAGAGAGAGAGGAAGGAAAAAACGCTTATCTCTGCCCCATCAGGCTACTCTCCGGAGAATGCCTTTGAGTCGTAGTGCCTTAAGTAGAGTCGTAAAACTAGGTAAGTTACTCTTCACAAAGTTTACAAGTTGGGAGAAGGCATCACAAAGTCCTCCCGAATCTGCTGCTGCTGCTGGGGAGGAGTCACTACCGAGTCTTCTTCTTCTTCTTCTTCTTCTTCTTCTTCTTCTTCTGTTGAATAGAGAAGAGAAGAAGAGGAAGAGGGAAGATTAGGAAGAAGAAGGGTTAGGTTAGAGGGGCACTCCGGAGAGAGAGAGAGAGAGAGAGAGAGAGAGAGAGAGAGAGAGAGAGAGAGAGAGAGTGTTAGGTCAGAGGGGCACTTTGGAAAGAGAGAGAGAGAGAGAGAAGAAGAAGAAGAAGAAGAAGAAGAAGAAGAAGAAGAAGAAGAAGAAGAAGAAGAAAAAGTGTTAGGTTAGAGGGCCACTTAGGTGAGAGAGAGAGAGAGAGAGAGAGAGAGAAAGGAATAGTAGAAAGAAGGAATAGTTTCGGGGGCACTTGGAGGAGAGAGAGAGAGAAGGGGAGTTAAAAGGGGGCCGGGTCTCCCCAAGACGAGAGAAGCAAAAGAGGAAGAAGAAGAAGAGACGTTACGGGAGATCTTGCGCCTTCCCATAAAGCGTTTCCTTCGAATTTTAGAGACTGCCTCCCACATTGTCTCTTCCTTTATGGTCGCAGGGGCTTTAGGTCGACTAGAGAAACGCTGAGAGAGAGAGAGAGAGAGAGAGAGAGAGAGAGAGAGAGAGAGAGAGAGAGAGAGAGAGAGAGAGAGTGGAAAAGCTAAGTAGGAGAATTTCAGGCGAATTCGATGAATTTGAAGAGAAAATAATAGGAGGAGGAGGAGGTGGAGGTGGAGGAGAAGGAGGAGGATCACGAGGAGGAGGAGGACCACTGGGATACTTCCCTTAACAAAGGGGAAATTTGTATGAGCCTGAAAGGGGAAGGGGTAAATAGTAACAGCAGAATGGAAAGGCCAGAGTGATAAAGAAGATAAGGTTGTTTTTGGTGGGGAGGGGCCGGTGGGAGTGGGAGGGTAGGGGAAGGAGACTGAGGGGGGTTGGCACAAACTTAGAGAGAGAGAGAGAGAGAGAGAGAGAGAGAGAGAGAGAGAGAGGAGGATTTGAGGAGGGATTGGTTCATCAACTGATAGTGGAAATGGAAAGGCCGAGTTGGGATCTGGTACAAGAGAAAGGAAGCGAGATTTAACAAGAGAAAGTCCTGGAAAGTCTCAGAAGGAAAGGGAAAATTTGTAGGAGGAAAAGAAAGTAATGAAGAAAGTATTTTTTTTTCAGAAGGAATTTATTTGCACGCAGTGGGAAAGGGGCAGTGATGTCGAAAGTTGCAATTGAATCGAAAGGTTTTGATGGGGAACCTGATTAGGCAATTATAGATATGGTAAACGCATGATTCGGAAATAATAATAATAAAATAATAATAATAATAATAATAATAATAATAATAATAATAATAATAATAATAATAATATCTTGGAAGAAGACCCTCTTTGAGGCAAACTTCTTTGAAAAGAATGGCCTCTGCGGCATACAGCGTGCCATCCTTTGTAGCGAAATAATAATAATAATAATAATAATAATAATAATAATAATAATAATAATAATAATAATAATAATAATAATAATAATAATAATAATCATCCTTTATTTCAGCTCAGGGCCATATACAATTATAGATTATACCCGCAATTTAGATACAAAAGATAAAAAGTTACACTAACGAATGGAAGCATTTTGATTAAGATAACAGCAAAAGACATCGTAAGTCAATAGCCATAGATTATCAGCAAACAATATAAGACTCAAGAATATTTTGAGTTTTGTTTTTTGATTCTAATGTGACCAAAGGTATATGAAGAGGACAGGAGACAGTAATTCGAATGATATTTCCAAGGCAGACTTATAATTCCACTTGAAAGTCTGTCAGCAGTTACGAGTAGTAATTGTAACTTTCCCCCTAGCTGCAACCTCTTTCATTCCTTTTTCTGTACCTCCGTTCATATTCTCTTTCTTCCATTTTACTTCCCACCCTCTCTAACAATTGTTTCATAGCGTAACTGCGAGGTTTCCTCCTGTTACCCCTTTCAAACTTTTCGACTGTCAGTTTCGGTTTCAGCGCTGAATGACTTCACAGGTCCCAGCGCTTGGCGTTTGGCTTAAATTCTATATTATATTCCATTCTCAGTATTAGTAACTTCGAAGTCATAATATATACGGATAAGGTTAAGTCCGGTTCATATTGTCTACAAGAAGTTTGTTTCCTCTGATTTTACAATCGCCCTCACTTTTTTTTTTGTGGACGTTACAATCTTCTCGTAAGGACTGAAATAAGGGATATTATTATTATTATTATTATTATTATTATTATTATTATTATTATTATTATTATTTTTCATTCGCAAGGTCTGCGAAGTGATTTCATGAAATCCTTAACACTCGGTTACCCGGGTCAAATATAAAAAAAAATCAGTTGTTTTGTGTTTCATATATCATTCATTTCAAGAAACAGGAGAAAGAATGGGAGAGAGTAAGAATGGGAGAAAATGAGAAAGGGAGAAAGTAAGAGTGAAAGAGAGGCGGTCACATCACTCCATCTCTGCCAAAGAGAAAGAGAGAGAGAGAGAGAGAGAGGCCTTTGACGACGGCCCTGGTCAAATAAACGGGTTTGCCATTCTTTGTATTTGCTCAGGACTGCCTTGTATGGACGATTTTTTTTTTCTATTTTTAGTTTTATTTTTTTTTATATATTTATATATTTGAGAGAGCCAGGGATGGGTAATAAAAAATTAAGAATTTTTTAAGTTATTTTATAAAGGTTCTTCTCCCTCTCTCTTCGGCCATATTTTCTTTTTTTTTTATTTCTTATATTGATATATTTGAGAGAGTCAAGGAAGAGTAATAAACAAGTGAGAATTGGTTTAGCTATTATATAAGATTCTCTCTCTCTCTCTCTCTCTCTCTCTCTCTCTCTCTCTCTCTCTCTCTCTCTCTCTCTCTCTCTCTCTCTCCCAGATCGAAAGCTGAAGTGTGGAATTTTTTTGTCCACTCTTTGTTTGGAAAAAAAAAAGTACAAACATTTATGATCTTAGACTTTATTGTCGGATCGTCAAAAAAAGATTGATAGTTTTTTTACCTTTGCTATTAACAAAAGCACATTTTTTTTCTCCCTTCATATATTAAATGTCTCGGGTTCATATTTGTGCTTTGATTCAGTGACGTGCACGAATGGTAAGGATGTAGTTTGTGTCTTCCTTCTTTCTTTTCTCTGCTGGGTCGCCGTGCTTGAGAAATTACCTGTGAAATCGCTTGAAAAGAATTGTATATTTTATCTAGTTTCTTTTGGGTATAATTCTCTCTCTCTCTCTCTCTCTCTCTCTCTCTCTCTCTCTCTCTCTCTCTCTCTCTCTCTCTCTCTCTCTCTCACTGGGGTATAATTCTCTCTCTTTCTTTGGGTCGAATTCTCTCTCTCTCTCTCTCTCTCTCTCTCTCTCTCTCTCTCTCTCTCTCTCTCTCTCTCTCTCTCTCTCTCTCTCTCTCTCTCTCTCTCTCTCTCTCTGGGGTATAATTCTCTCTCTCTCTCTCTCTCTCTCTCTCTCTCTCTCTCTCTCTCTCTCTCTCTCTCTCTCTCTCTCTCTCTCTCTCTCTCTCTCTCTCTCTCTCTCTCTCTCTCTCTCTCTCTCACCGCTGGAAGGTTTGCTGGTCTCAAGAAAAGGTTGTTCCATTCAGGACCAGTGTCGTAGGATTGATTGGGTACATTGAATAGAGATGGCAAATAAATTAATTTCCTTTTATTATAAATGACTTCGTGTGTTTGCTTTGAAACTCCCCCCCTCTCTCTCTCTCTCTCTCTCTCTCTCTCTCTCTCTCTCTCTCTCTCTCTCTCAGTAACAGGAAGGGTTCGTTAGTTTTATTACACTGCCTGAGACGTGGGGAGAAGTTCTATTATGTTATTTTGATTATTTTACTTTCCAAGGATTTTCGTATACGTTATTCTTTATATTTTATTTAATTTTTTATTTTATCATTTGCCGCCCGTTTGTTCTACTGTGCATAATTAACCCACGAATTCATTAGAATGTAATTTATAATTCTCACTGGTGCATTTTTCACTACATTAGTAAACAGGTACTGAGACAAAAGTAATAGAACCTGCGTTTTCATGCGAGACTTGGACAAAAGTAATATAATCTGCGCTTTCATACGACACTTAGACAAAAGTAATATAATCCGCGCTTTCATTCGACACTTAGACAAAAGTAATATAATCTGCGCTTTCATACGACACTTAGACAAAAGTAATATAATCTGCGCTTTCATACGACACTTAGACAAAAGTAATATAATCTGCGCTTTCATACGACACTTAGAGAAAAGTAATATAATCTGCGCTTTCATACGACACTTAGACAAACGTAATGTAATCTGCGCTTTCATACGAGACTTAGACAAAAGTAATATAACCTGCGCTTTCATACGAGGCGCTTTCTACGCAGCAGCATTCAGTGAACTGAAGCGCCCCGCGGTCTATTCACTGTGGCCTAAGATTAATGCTGGTAAGGCAGTGTCACCAAATTAGGGGCCTGGACTCGCCTACTGGGAAATCTTAGTAAATGACTTGACGAGATGTAGCTGTAGTAGTAGTAGTAGTAGTGGTAGTAGTGGTAGCAGTGAAGGATCTCGGCAGGAAAGAGGGAGGGTGGATAGCTAAAGTGCTGGCTAGGTAGAATGTTTTATATATATATATATATATATATATATATATATATATATATATATATATATATATATATATATATATATATATATATATATATATATATATATATATATAAAATGTATATATTTATACAGGTATGTATTAATGCGTGTATGTATGTATATATATATATATGTACTATATATCTATTATATACATTATATATTATATATATATATATCTGTGTGTAGAAGGTGTAATTTATTTTATAGTATTCTATTTTATTTTATTTAGTTTTATTTTCAAAGATCCCATTTCACGCTCACTTACTCAAGTTACATTATGACTTTCTTAGTTTGTGTATATTTGCTGAATATTTCCTGCTGCTTATTGATTTGTTTCAGAAGAAGTAAAGATGGCAGTTGTGACTAATAAATGACTTAAATTATTTTAATTTGTTCATGTTTGCAGTAAGATCATTATATTTATTACCCACTTTTATTAATCCATGCATATGTTTTTCGTAAGTCTGAATAAGATGCGTCCAACTTATTTGGCGTCACAACTTCTTTTTCTTCTTCTTCTTCTTCTTCTTCTTCTTCTTCTTCTTCTTCTTCTTCTTCTTCTTCTTATTATTATTATTATTATTATTATTATTATTATTATTATTATTTATAAAAATCTCATGATCGCATGAGTAACTAAAATATATATATATATATATATATATATATATATATATATATATATATATATATATATATATATATATATATATATATATATATATATATTGTATATATACTAATATCATTATAGATATCTTAACATTATTATTATTATCTTCACCATTATTATTATTATTATTATTATTATTATTATTATTATTATTATTATTATTATTATTATTATTATTATTATGGTGCTCGCATATTTTATCGTAGTTCCCTTGACCCCCTCAAGGACAAGTCGAGACAGGTGTGGGCCATTAGTCGCCCCGATATTACCAAGATGAATCAAGGTAGGTGGAGGGATGAACGTCCTCCATCACTGCTCAGCCTCAGGACCTCCTCATTACTTAAGTCTTCTTCTTCTTCTTCCTCATTCTTGGTTGAGTCTCTCTCCAACATCTCACGACGAGGAAAACATCTTCTTCTTCTTCCTCATTTTGGGTTGGGTCTCTCTCTAACATCTCACGATGAGGAAAACATCTTCTTCCTCATTTTGGGTTGGGTCTCTCTCCAACATCTCACGATGAGGAAAACATTTTCTTCTTTTTCCTCGTTCTGGCTTGAGTCTCTCTCCAACATCTCACGATGAGGAAAACATCCTCTTCCTCATTTTGGGTTGGGTCTCTCTCCAACATCTCACGATGAGGAAAACATTTTCTTCTTCTTCCTCATTCTGGCTTGAGTCTCTCCAGCATCTCACGATCAGGAAAACAACTTCACCTTCTGATCAGTTGCTCCTGTTTGTCAATTTCTGCGTGAGTGACTGTTCACTGACTGTCTCATTTTTGCCGTTTATTTGATTTTTTTTTAACCACACCCCTTTGGCATGTTCAATGACTGTCTCATTTTTGCCGTTTATTTGATTTTTTTAGCCACACCCCTTTGGCATTGCGTCACAGGCATGAATTTTGATTGCCAATGTCACGTTTGAATAGATGGGTTGATTCTTTCCTTCAGTTCTGAGGTGAGGAGAAGAAGAAGAAGAAGAAGAAGAAGAAGAAGAAGAAGAAGTTGTCATTCTTCATCCTCTCCGCCAGAGGCGTCGGCTTAGAAGCGAGAGAAAAAAAAGTCCGCCTCTTCCTACGTCTCTATTTGTAAGCAAATCGATGATTAGTGACTTGGTTTTGGGTGGGGAGGGGGATGGGGGGACGGGTTAGAGGGTGGGGAAAGGGCGGACGGCTATAAGTAAAGAAGTCATGTGTGTGCCATATATTTATCAGGGACAGGGACGTGCTTGGCATAACAAAGGTTGACAGTAAAGCATGTGGCCGTTTCTAAGACACGCGACCCCAAAGCTACCAACAGCTGTGCCCTCTCTCTCTCTCTCTCTCTCTCTCTCTCTCTCTCTTTGGGTATAATTCTCTCTCTCTCTCTCTCTCTCTCTCTCTCTCTCTCTCTAGTGTCTTTGGGTATAGCTCTCTCTCTCTCTCTCTCTCTCTCTCTCTCTCTCTCTCTCTCTCTCTCTCTCTCTAGTGTCTTTGGGTATAGCTCTCTCTCTCTCTCTCTCTCTCTCTCTCTCTCTCTCTCTCTCTGGGTGTAATTCTCTCGTCTCTTTGGGGATAATTTCTCTCTCTCTCTCTCTCTCTCTCTCTCTCTCTCTCTCTCTCTCTCTCTCTCTCTCTACGTGAAATCCGTTATCATTGATATAAAGCGTTTTTTTTTTTGTAACCTTATCAGGTAATCCGAGTTCCTTCGTTCTGAAGCCCTTTCACTCTCTTACCTTTCCCTGTTTATCCAAAACTTCTCCCCGATCCTTACTCTCTCTCTCTTTCTTGTAGCTTCTCTCGACCTTCTTATACATATAAATCCGCTTATCCTTCTTAAATCTGTTTATGAAGCTTTACAAAATAATAGTTTCTTTTTATAACCTCGTCCTTCGTTCTTTGAGAAAAGAGCAGAATCACCGTCGCTCAGAAAGTGCCCTCTGGAATATACGTTATCTAGTGACAGGATTTAAAGTGCCATTATGATTTTCCTTTGTGCCTGTTTCCTTTTTTGTATCTCTTGCTCCCCTTTGTTTCTGTAAAAGAAAACTATTGTGCCGGCTTTGTCTGTCCGTCCGCACTTTTTTCTGTCCGTTCTCAGATCTTAAAAACTACTGAGGCTAGAGGGCTGCAAATTGATATGTTGTTCATCCACGCAGCTCTCTAGCCTCAGTAGTTTTTATTTTATTTAAGGTTAAATTTAGCCATAATCGTGCTCCTGGGAACAATATAGGATAGGCCACCACCGGGCTTTGGTTAATGTTTCATGGGCCTTTGTTCATACATCATTATACCGAGACCACCGAAAGATAGATCTATTTTCGGTGGCCTTGATTATACGCTGTAGCGGCTGTACAGAAAACTCGATTGCGCCGAAGAAATTTCGCTCTCGTTCATTTCCCTGGCAAATGAGTCCTCTTGGGTGAAGTGTGGCGCAAAAGTGCAGTTGCCAGTTTGTTTTATTTTTCCATATCAGGATTTTAAGCTGATTTTTTTGTTGTTCCATTATTCAAGTTGCAAAGTATTGCAACTTGAATAATGATTGAACTATGTGTAAATGTACATTTACAAGCAGTGGGCTTTGCTTTTATATAGGATATTCTATATAATTATAACCACCCTGACCTAATTTTTTACTAATTATTTTCGTGTCTTTTTTTTACGCCACACCTAAAACTCCGACCGCACAGTTCTCCTAGCCATTCTCTGTATCCAATTTGATCTTACTTTTGTCTTTTCCTCTCATCAACATCTGCAATCCTCCTTCATTCTACCGCCTCCTCCTCCTCCCCTCCTCCTCCTCCTCCTCCTCCCTTTGCTCTGCTTTGACAGAAAACAGCGAAAGTGCCTCGCCGCTCGTTCGTTGTGAGAACCACATCGCTTTGACACTCTCCCAGAAAGCAGGAGAATCAAGCACCAGGAACATCATTTTATCCCCGTGCTTTCAATTCACTTTGTTTTAGAAGTACGCAGGAGAAAGGTTCGGTGTGCTCTCTCTCTCTCTCTCTCTCTCTCTCTCTCTCTCTCTCTCTCTCCTGCCGAAGCGCACCTTTCAGAGGATGTGCACCTCGCCCCTCCTGGCCTCAAAGGGAACGCCGCTGAGAATTAGGAGAGAGAGAGAGAGAGAGAGAGAGAGAGAGAGAGAGAGAGAGAGAGAGAGAGAGAGAGAGAGATTTTACTTGCTTTTTGATGTCTTTGACTACCACACACAGAAACACACATTGCCTCATCTCCCTTCTCTCAACCCCCTCCCTTCTAACTTGCCCCTCCTCCCCTTCCCATCTCCCCTCCCTTCCCCCCCCTGTCCCCCCTCTCCCTCCCCTGTCTCTGCCCTTCCTCGTAAGCATGTAACAACTCATCACAGGGGCTAGTAAGCTTTGGGTGTGGTTTCTCCTCTGTCCTACTACCATTCTCCCTTCCCCTCTCCCACCCTCCCCCTTCCCCTCCCCTTTAACTCCCTCCAGCATCCCTTGTTTTTTATGCCCTGCGAAGGGACATGGCTGACAGATTTAGGAGAATTGCATATGCTTGTATTTGTCAAGTATGATCCCACCAGATTACTGTGATTTCGCTAAGGATTTGAATACCATCTTTTTGTTTTAATTCGTCAATGGAGCCTTTGACTCTGTTGTCATAAATTTATTATATTCGTTCTCATATTTTTTTTTGTTTTATCGTGTAAGCCTTCCTGTAAGCCTGATAACGATTTATTTATATTGTGTTTTTTCTTGCGTCGTTGAAAAGGCATTTCTTACATGCCGCCAGTAAATCTTGCTGAAGGAAGACCACACAGAGGAGGTAGTCTGTGTAAGGCAAATAATTATTGCTTTGCATTTCAAGCAATTTTTTATCTATTTTACGTTCGATATATTGTAAAATCTTTTTTCTAGTTTAACTTTTCGTAATTTTACTTGTCTGGTATATTTTAAATTCTTTTTGTAGTCTAATTTTTTTGTAGCGTGCCTTCGGCCCCTAGCTGCAACCGCTTTTGTTCCTTTTACTGTACCTCCTTTCATATTCTCTTTCTTCCATTTTACTTTCGCACCCTCTCCTTATAATTATTTCGTAGTGCAACTGCTTTGAGGTTTTCATCTTGTTACACCTTTCAAACCTTTTATTGCCAATTTACGTTTCAGCGCTGAATCACCTCATAGGTCGCAGTGCATGGCCTTTGGCCTAAATTCTATATTCAATTCAATTCAGTTCAATTCAATTGTAGTTTAATTTTTCTTTATATTGTAGGACAATTATTTGTTTTAGTTACGTATAAAAAATAAAAAAATAAAAAGTTTCGATGGTCCTGGTATGAAGGATTGTTGTAGGACCTTGGTAGGACCTACAGTAGTAGGATTCTCCGAGATTAGAATCCCAGGTATCTCTCTGTGTCTTCTCTGGCCCTAAATACCGAAGAGGGCCATTCTTTCTGTCGAGTTATTCTTTGTCATGTCGGGTTGAAGCCGTTGATGAAACTCTCTCTCTCTCTCTCTCTCTCTCTCTCTCTCTCTCTCTCTCTCTCTCTCTCTCAGTCTCCTTGGATATAATTCTCTCTCTCTCTCTTTAGGTGGTATAATTCTCTCTCTCTCTCATAGTCTCTTTGGATATAATTCTCTCTCTCTCTCTCTCTCTCTCTCTCTCTCTCTCTCTCTCTCTCTCTCTCTCTCTCTCTCAGGCCAGCCGACCTCTTATGACCAGGACCTCGCCGCAATCAAAGACTTCAAAAGAAGGAGAGGCCTTTTGATGGGTCAAATCAGCGATCCACGTCGACATTCCTTATTTGTCACTCTTGGGGCTTGTTTCCCTCATTTGTCACTTTTGCCCAAGTTTTCTCTTATTTTTTACCTCTCGTTCAAAGTCATCCTTTCACGTATTTGTTGTTTGTTTGTCTTGTTCTGGCTCTTCGTATTTTCTCTATGTGGGGCTTCTGTTTTTTTTTTTTTTTCTTCAGTTTCTATCATTTGCATATTTCTGTATCATGACCTCTCTCTCTCTCTCTCTCTCTCTCTCTCTCTCTCTCTCTCTCTCTCTCTCTCTCTCCTCTCGTTGACTTATTTTCTTATTTTTTAATGTTCTTATTTGCTTTTTTTGTTATTTACTTTTCTTATTTGTAACTATTATTTTATTATTTGTTATTTTAACGGCTTATTTTTTCCACATCTGTTGCTTTTGTCGAAGTGCAGCTTCCATACTTATCTTTTTAATATCTCATTGTTTGTTTTTTTGTTTTCTTTTGCTCTGGTTTAGATATCACGTTTTCTGTAATTTATCAATGGTGTCTGGGTGTCTTTATTTATGATTAGTTTTGTCATGTCTTTTTGCGTCTATTTTTCTCCTGCTTTTATATTTTTGTCTGTGTTTGTGTGTGTGTATATATATATATATATATATATATATATATATATATATATATATACATATATATGTATGTACATGTGTATATATATATATATATATATATATATATATATATATATATATATATATATATATATATATATATATTTATATATATATTATACATATGTATGTATGTATGTGGTTTAATTCTGCTACCTCATTGTACAGTAAAGTGACGAATAAATTTTTTTGACTTATTAAAAAATGTTACGTAAATGAATGGCATTTATTTATTTTAGAATTTAATGATATCTCAAACACGCTCCTGGCCTCATCGTGTTTACATGTATCGGTCATTCAACAGTTTTTATTCAAGTTTGTAGATGTACTACATATTTAATTCATTATGTAGCCTATGCAACATTTTTCACCCCTTACATCTGATGCTTCAGCGTAGTGGGAAATGCATCGCTCAGAAATAAGTAAAAATAGATAAAAATAGGAAAAATAATTTTCTTTCAAGCAAGATAAAGGTCGATTTTTATTCACATAGTATTTGTGTTCTTCAGCCATCATCGTTTTCCTTTTCCTTTACCCTCCCCCTCTCCACATCCTCTTCAACCCCCCCCCACCCCTTCCTCCACAACCCCCACTCGTCTACAACCATCTTTCCCCTGCATCCCCATCCCTATGCACCTGACATCCTTTCTTCCTGTACTAAGTCCAGAACCCAACCTCTCTCTCTCTCTCTCTCTCTCTCTCTCTCTCTCTCGTACCAGTTCCTTCAGCTTGCTTGATGTGTGTCTAGTGCAGCCCCTGGAATCCTATCGTGGCGTCCTTATCCACCCATGTCCAATCTCCTGCCTGCCATGTCCTCAACAGCCACGTCAACACCAGAAGGCAGGGAACATGTCCTCCTGCAAAAATCAAAATCGTGGTGCCTCAGTCCATATGATTAGCCACTGGGGGAGCTTAGGGGACCAGGAGGAGGAAGAGGAGGGGGTGGTGGAGGAGGAGGAGGAGGAGGTGGAGAAGAAGGAGAAGGAGGAGGAGGACAGAGGCTGGGTCAGATATTCGATTTAGTGGGCCAATATTATCAACTTCCATAGCGTATACAGAGCCCATTGTCCATACCAGATAGGTGCTTTAAGTGTGGAAAGTATTCAAAGTGTTTAAGTGTTTTTTTTTCTTTCAAATGTTTAAAGTACCCTTAAAAAAAGTTGTCCACAGTCTATTTTTAATTTTAAAACTGCAAAGATCCATGAGATTTTAAAATTATAAACTTAACTTTCCATAGTTCTCGTCCCTGGTTTTAAATTCAGTGACCTCCAACTCCCCAATTATCCCTT
>NC_089784.1:31873069-31935569 GCF_040412425.1 Macrobrachium rosenbergii
ATATATAAATTATACTGGTTTTAGTAATATATTTTTTTCTTTATTATAAAACATTTTTTTTCTGTATTATAAAAAAATAGGTTATTAAACCTATTTTGTCACTTCCAACGAGAATAATATCCTTTTGATTGTAGGTCGGAAGGAACCTCCGCTGGAATCCTTAGGTCGAAATTAAGGTGATGGAATTCCAGGGTGGGGTTGACGAAGCCCTGCGGGGATCCTAGGAAACTCCTACTTTGTTTATGAGGGGAAAGGTCCTTCGGAATGGGGCTTGGATGGGTATTTGGGGGAGTCCTTAGATATATGATGGACAAGGCTGAGGAAGAAATGAAGCACTTCTATAGATAGTGGTGTTCTCTCTCTCTCTCTCTCTCTCTCTCTCTCTCTCTCTCTCTCTCTCTCTCTCTCTTTCTCTTAGAGAATATTGCTGTCTCTTTCTCTCAGATAATATTGCTTCACTCTCTCATCTCTCTGTCTCTCTCTGATAATTTTCGGGTCTTTGTTGATAATATTGCTGTCTCTTTCTCTCAGATAATAGTGCTTCTCTCTCTCTCTCTCTCTCTCTCTCTCTCTCTCTCTCTCTCTCTCTCTCTCTCTCTCTCTCTCTCTCTGACGCTTTTTGGGGGTCATTTGACCTCATAACTTGAATTAATTATAAACCGAAAATACTTTTGATTGTATCCTTTAAAAAACTAGAGAGAGAGAGAGAGAGAGAGAGAGAGAGAGAGAGAGAGAGAGAGAGAAAATGAATCAGGCCCTCGCTGTTATAATAGGATAGTTGTTACAGAAGACATGTTGATTGGTCGCTGGCATCCTGAGAAAGGGTCGTTAGGATCTGTAGGGGGGCGAAGGAGCCAATTTGGTAGGGCCGGCGATACTTTATAAGTTAGTTATGAAGGGCTTAGCAGAATAGCGGGGGGAAAGATCGTCATCATTTGGGCGTGGTAGTCACTGCTGAATAGTTCAGCAGGGACATGAGTACTTCCCAACTAATTTACGATGGCGGTCGTGGGTAGTTTTGGAGTCGTAATGGCGTTTGTATTAGCAGTGATGTTGGTAGCCCAAGTAGTGGTCGTGGTGGTGATAATCTCGTGTTATAAGTCCGTGGTATACTCCCATTCTTTGGGGATCCCCCCTCCCCCGCCCTATCCTTCTCCATCCCCGAAATCCTAAGGGTTCTCTCCTCCTCCTCCTCCCTTATACTCCCATACTTGGTGACCGCCCCCGTCTTCCCCCCTCCCCTCCTCCCCTACTTATACTTCCATTCTTGGTGACCCCCCCGTCTTCCCCCTCCCTGAAATCTTAAGGTCCTCCTCCTCCTCCTCCTCCTCCTCCTCCTCCTCCTCCTCCTCCTCCTCCTCCTCCTCCTCCTCCTCCTCCTCCTCCTTATACTCCCATTTTTGGTCACCCCCCGTCTTCCGTCTCCCTGAAATCTTAAGGCCCTCCTTCTTCCTCCTCCTCCTCCTCCTCCTCCTCCTCCTCCTCCTCCTCCTCCTCCTCCTCCTTATACTCCCATTCTTGGTAACCCCCCCTGTCTTCCCCCTCCCTGAAATCTTAAGGTCCTCCTCCTCCTCCTCCTCCTTATACTCCCATTCTTAGGGACCCTCCCCCTGTATTCCCCCTCCCTGAAATCTTAATGTCCTCCTCCTCCTCCTCCTTCTCCTCCTCCTCCTTCTTATACTCCTGTTCTTTATGACCCTTCCGTCTTCTCCCTCCTTGAAATTTAAAGGCCCTCCTTTCTCCTCCTCCTCCTCCTCTTCCTCTTCCTCCTCCTCTTCCTCTTCCTCCCCCCTCTTTCTCCCTGAAACCTCTGTATACTCCCATTCTCCTGGTGACCCCCTGTCTCCCCCCCTCCCTGAAACCTTAAGACCCTCCTTCCTTCCTCCTCCTCCTCCTCCTCTTCCTCCTCCTCCTTATACTCCCATTCTTGGTCACCCCTCCGTCTTCCCCCTCCCTGAAATCTTAATAAGACCTTCCTCCTCCTCCTCCTCCTCCTCCTTATACTCCCATTCTTGGTGACCCCCCGTCTTCCCCCTCCCTGAAATCTTGATAAGGCCTTCCTCCTCCACCTCCTCCCCCCTCCTCCTCCTCCTCCTCCTCCTCCTCCTCCTCCTCCTCCTCCTCCCATTCGTGGTGACCCCTCCGTCTTCCCCTTCCCCGAAATCTTAAGGTCCTCCTTCCTCCTCCTCCTCCTCCCTTCCACCTTGGAGGCTGGCATCAGCAATATCTGTAAGGAGATGGGCAGTTATGACTCATCGTCAGGAGGAGGTTCTTTTCTGTCATCCTCAGCTCCGGTAGATGTAAATTTTACGCCCCGGTGGGAGTCAGTCATTTTATCAATAGTTTATCTCTTATGGAGAGGTTCTGTCGGCTCGTCTCTCTCTTTGTCTGATGAGGTTTTTTGTTTTTTTGTTTTCTCGTGAAGTTTGTCATCATCCGATGCCTCTTTTCTCCTACTCTTGGTTAAGCTTTTGTTTCAGTGAAAATGAGAATTTGTGTGTGTGTAAATCTTGTATTGTTGTTGTGTTTGTGTTTGCAAGTATATAAATGTATATATATATATATATATATATATATATATATATATATATATATATATATATATATATATATATATATATATATATTTCGCCTGAAGGGTGATGACTCCCTGTCCTTAACAAGTCTCAAGGGGGCGAGGTTGCTTGTCCTGTAACCTTTTCTTGACCCCAGCTAAAGATGGTGCCCATTTGTAGCAGCTGGAGTAACTGGTGGGCTGCATAGAGGGAATCGAACCATTATATTTATATACTGTATACACACACAAACACACACATATATAGATATATATATATATATGTGTGTGTGTGTGTGTTTTGTATGTACGTATGCACTGTGTGTATATATGTATAAACACATGGATAGATAACTCAAGCCTGCATGCAAAACAGAGATGTATATAATGAATATATATATATATATATATATATATATATATATATATATATATATATATATATATATATATATATATATATATATATATATGTGTGTATTATATTCATAAATAGATAGACAGATACATAACTCAAACCTGTATGCGAAACAGAGATGTACACATGAGTATTTTTTTTATTTATATACGAATTTATGCCTGAGTCTCAATAACGAATGCATGTATTTACGTACAAATATACTTACGACCAATTACAAGAAACTGGAATATTTGTTAACCTGTTGAAAAAGATCCTGCGAATTCCATCAGCTCTTGAGAGGAACTTTCATCCAACATCAAACGCAAACAAAGGCAGAGAGAGAGAGAGAGAGAGAGAGAGAGAGAGAGAGAGAGAGAGAGAGAGAGAGAGAGAGAGAGAAATAGGAAATTCTTGCCATTTGCTTCAGTGGCTGAGAGTCACGGTATGGAAGTCAAATATAACATTAGGGTAATTGATGGCACAATTTTCACTTTTATGCTGATACATGGCCGACTCAAAAGGCATCGAAAGAACGTATCACTCACTCGCCAGCCGCTCCGGCGGGCAGAGGGGCGTAACCCACGCCCTTTGGCATGCTTGTAAACTTCGTTTTAAGATTTATAGTAACTCTCGGTTGTATGCTTTTATTACTTCCTGAGTTATTAGAACCATTATATTTCCCAGTTGCGTTCCCCGAGAACATTTTGTTCTTCTCTGGGAACTGTGAAACCGCATGTCGCTCAAGTAACTACTACTACTACTACTACTGCAACCATTCGGTGCTATGGAAAGGCTCCTCCTCCTTCCTTCCGTCTCGGCGCTTATGTCCTTCTTGCTCTGACAGAGGCGATACGTTTTGTCGGGTTGCCGATGGCCAAGGGGAGAAGCTTCGGAGGTCGGGTGTTCGTTCGTTCGTCCCTCCTTCCCCCCCTTCATCCGTACGTGTTTTCGGAAAAGAGTTTTCGAAAACAGTCCTTTCGATTTCGAACCCGAAGACCGGAATGCTCAAGGCGGCGGATCGGGTTATGGGTTGTGCATGCTATTCATTTATCTATATATCTATGTATGTATGTATGTATATATATATATATATATATATATATATATATATATATATATATATATATATATATATATATATATATATATATATATATATATATATATATATTGTGGGTGTGTGTAAAAATCCATTTTATAAACAAGCACAAAATCCATGAAGGAAAGAGATTTTGTCTTTATTTATATATATTCATCACGTTCCATATTTTCGTGATTCAGTTATAATTCCATTATATATATATATGTATGTATATATATGTATGTATATATATATATATATATATATATATATATATATATATATATATATATATATATATATATATATATATATATATATATATATATATATATATATATATATTTATATAAAAATATATATATATAATACTTCTTCGTTTCCGATAATAATTTTATTTTTGATAATTTTCAGAGGATATATTTCACTTTCAAGTTATAATGTAGACTTCTTCTCGTGTCCTGTTTGTCGCTACAACAGGTCATAGCTATTCACGTCGCGTGCATTGGTGTAGATACACTTAAGTTCAGTCCTCCTACATAATGTTCTGTGTACACCCCAGTTCAGCCGTAGTTTAATGTTCTAAGTACACGCACACACCAGGGTATGAACAGAAAACAATTATAACGACGATCATCATTTCCTGAGAAAATATATTCGAATGTATTCGCAGAGGAGAGAAAGTTCTTACGAGGTCCACTTTGACTGCTTGATTCAATCCATCATAGGAGTGCCCTTCAACTCTTGCGGAACTCCTTTTTTGGTTCAGCTGCCCCCCCCCCCTTACCCCCCTCCTTTCACTACCCCTTCACCACCCTTCCATCATGCTGTTGTGTCGGTGTCTTAATTATATTAAAATCTGCCAAGTATTTTCTCCAGACAAATTATATTTGTGGGAGTGGAAAGGCCATTTGCTAAAGTACAGTTTTTATTGGTATATTTTTTGAAAGCTTAGGTATTGCATTACTAACGTATAATTTTTATTGATATGTATTTTGAAAGCTGAGGGATTTTGTATGTAAACTTTGATTATTCCGTTACCAAAGTACAGTTTTAAAGATTTATTTTTTATTTTCTTATTTTTATTGTTTTCATGCAAAAGTTAATTATTTTGTCACCAAAATACAGTTTTTATATAATTGTTTTTCAGTCTTTGAGATTTTTCATTGACAAGTTCATTATTTTATTACAACTTACAGTTATTTACTGATTTTTTCTTAACCTTGGAGGTTTCTTTTCATGCACACGATAATTATTACGAACAAGTGAAGGGTAGGAGGAGACCTCATTGCTCAGAGATTGAGGAAGGGCGAGAAAGGTTTTGTTTCATGACCTCCTCCTCCTCCTCCTCCTCCTCCTCCTCCTCTTCTGCGTCCAAAGCTTAGTCGGATGGAGGTGAGGAAAAAAAAAATTCCTCATCAGTCAGTAGGGAAAAGCGGGTCACGGCCTCAAAGGCTTGGCAGGAGATGGATTGAGAAAGATCAGTTGCACATGCTGCTCCTGCTCCTGCTCCTACTCCTGCTCCTGTTCCTGCTCCTGCTCCTGCTCCTGCTCCTGAGGAAGGGGTTGGTAGCAGGTTGGTGGACGCAGTTTACATGATAAGCTGCTGTTGTCTAACGTGGCGAGTTGCCTTCCACCATCGGACGAACTAGTACTGTAAGTAGACTTTTGGCTTTGAGATTCCTCAGATGAATACATATATAATATATATAATATATGTTTATATATATAGCATATATATATATATATATATATATATATATATATATATATATATATATATATATATATATATATATATATATATATATATATGGGAATACCACGTGAAACCCGCTTGGTTCTGAACGTCTGCCTGTCATTGTACTGTGGTATCCGCTTATATACTGAAGTCACGTGCATCTACTGTAATTTTTAATTATATATATATATATATATATATATATATATATATATAATTTTTTAATATATATATATATATATATATATATATATATATATATATATATATATATATATATATATATAACACTAATATATAGAATGCAGTGTGCCTGAGTTCAGCCACTAAAGCATGAACACCATGAGTAGGCTATATAGGTACTGGAAGGGGGAAGGTGGACGGGGATGGTGGGGTGTGTGTATAGGGAGAGAGAGGGGGGGAGGGGGGGTGAAGGGGAAGCAGATCTACTAAAGTCCATCTTATGGATTTTGCAAATGCACATGTAGGTGATTAATATCCCTGTCGCTCCTGTTTATGTTGCATATGTCACTTTCAGAAGAATTTGAGTGGACTGTCAGTTTGTTTTATCGTTGAAATTTAGCTGTTCTCGATATTATTCGGGCATAGAAGGCATTTTATAATAATAATAATAATAATAATAATAATAATAATAATAATAATAATGTTGTTATTATTGTTATTTCAATAGATGAAACCTACTCACATGGAACAAGCACGCCAGAGGAGCCATTGACTTGAAATTCAAGCTTCCAAAGAATGTTGGTTTAACCTCCCACCGCAGACCCCACACTGCAGCGGTAACTGATCATGATACAGAGCCAGTGATTTTTCATCGCCCTGGGGGAGACGCGAACCCGCGACATCTGAATGGCATGTCACGACAATAACCACTATACCAGGGGATCTGCTAATAATAGTAATGATAATAATTGATGATGATATGCTTTATTTCAGCTCAAATAATAGCGATAATAATATTGATTATATCTTTTATTTCAGCTCAGATGTTTTGCGCTGTATATCTATCTATTTATCTGTTTAACTATCTGTACAGAGTTAAGCCCCTTCCTCTTTCTCAGCAGATCTTTAGTAGGGGTGAGGCTGCAAGCCCCACACCTTTTAATTGATCCCAGCATGTGAGTAGACTGGTGATAGCGTTAGGCCGGTAGTGATCCATTTACCTAGCAAACTTGAGCTAAGCTGTGCACCACTGCCAAACTCCCACTTTGGCCAATTGCAGCTTTGAAAGGTCTAGGGGGGGGGTTACGTGTGTGCGCAGGCGCGAGCGCGCATTGTTTCTGTTTATTTGTTTATATAATCATACGCACAAAGGTGCTTTGTGGCTCCTGACACTTGTTTGTATGTTTGAATGTTAAATAGCGTTGGTTCCTGTCCATTGATTGGAATGGTGGTGGTACTGTAGTAGTATTAGTAGTGGTTGTAGTGGTAGTAGAAAGTATTGTAGTAGGTTTTTTTTTTGTAAGGGGGGGGGAAGGAGGCAAAGGTTCTCTTATTTATGAACGCGTTCAGAAAGAAAGAAAAGGATAGAAGGCGCCTGGAGGAGTTTGCCAGTTAGATGGTATGAGTTAGTCTGAATTATGAGTTATACTAACTCATATATGAGTTAGTGAGGTGGTACCACATAATCGATGAGGGAGGGGGCTGCTCTGTGTGTGTGTGTGTGTGTGCGTGTGCCATTCATCCGCGTCACACATCCATCAAGGTGACAGCTTTGGATTACCCTACTCTGGACCCTGAGGTCCTTGCACAGTAAGGCGATAATGGCGTAGTCTCCAGCTTTAATTTGGATGTCGGCAATTTTGGCCCTTATTGCCTATCTTTCTAGAGCTGATAATCGCTGTTTCCTTTCGGCTAGGCGCTTGATGTCACCCCTGCCCCCTCCTCTCCTATCCCCCCTCCTCCTCCCCCCCCTTTATAGTAATCCCCCTACCTTCTTCGTTCCTATGTCTCCACTGTGTTTCTGCTCTGTCTGGTCGCCCTTGTCACATTCGTCAAAAGATGCCGTTAAATTTATTGACTAATAAAAAGCGTAATTAAACCTAGTGAGAGAGAGAGAGAGAGAGAGAGAGAGAGAGAGAGAGAGAGAGAGAGAGAGAGAGGAGTTTCTGTTTTGGAATCTGAGTCAGCAGATTGCTCTAGTGTGTAGGTTCTGACCAGATGAGTGATATTGATAGGTCTGAATGCGTACTTATTTTATTCGTAGGAAATTTGTTTCTGACATTGTTGATCCTTTTTGTTAGTTCGTCCGTTTAATAATAATAATAATAATAATAATAATAATAATAATTTGCGGGAAATTTACGATTGTTCAGAGCATTGTAGAATAAAAGAAAAAATAGAAAACGAGAAAGAGGAAGGGGGAAGGGAATTGTGAGGGGGAAGGCGAAAGGGGAGGGGGAAGTGGGTAGGGGAAGAGGGCGGGTGTTCCTGTGCACTGTAGAGTAAAATAAAAAAAATATATTAGAAAACGAGAAAGAAGAAGGGGGAAGGGAACTGTGAGAGGGAAGGTGGGAGGGGAGGGGGAAGGGAAGGGAAGTGGGCAGGGGAAGAGGACGAGGGGGAGGGGTGGTTAAAGGCTTTGTGGACAGTTTAGAACGCCCAAAAGAAAAAATATTTGCCCTGTAACGATGGGGAGCGCGTTTTCTGTGCGCCAGGCCATAGCCTCGGCAGTTTGTCCAGTGGCACTGATAAATTCGGTCGAGTTACGCTGGTCTAATATGGGTTTTCATTTGAGTGATGCGGTGTGGCGATGGCTTCCGACCCGTTCGGGTCAAGTCGGGTGTGGTCGGTCGGGTCGAAGGCCCCTGCTGCTCCTGCTCCTGCTCCTGCTCCTACTCCTGCTGGTGGTGGTGTACTGGATCGAGGGGAAAGGGGTTGGGGAAGGAAGGGGGCGGGGTGGGGTAATGTGTCGGGGAGGGGAAAGGGTAGGTGTTGGGGAGGGGGAAGGGAAGGGGGAGGAGGGGTGGGGATGGTGAGGAGGAGGGTTAGGTGTAGGGGAAGGGTAAGGGGCAATAGGAAGGGAGGAGGGGGTGGGGAAGAGGTAGGGGAATAGGGAGGGGAAAGGAAGAGGGGAGGAGGAGGGGTGAAGGAAGAGGTAGGGGGAATGGGAAGGGGTAGGGTATCTGTAGGGGGGAGAGGAGGTCGTTACAGTAGTCTCGGGGTCAGGGCGAAAGATCGTCGGTGTTATAGCGGGGTTTGCCGACAACTGATGGATGGACAGGACTCGAAGAGGTTCGCCTCTTTTTCCTTTCCATTGTCAGAGCCCAGTTATGGGCTTATAAATCCCGTCCCGGGCATCGAAAACGTCTTCCAGGGAAAGATTTAGGCTTTCGGGGGGCTTGGGGAAGAATAGAGGGCCGAGGGAGGAAGGGGGTAAGGGAGGCTTGGATGGCCCAGTGAATGGTTGGGAAAGGGGGAGGGGGAGGAGGTTGTTTCAAAGAAGGTTTTTCCGATAGGCGATACTGGAAATTGTTTTAAGGTGTAGATTTATCCTTAACCTGCCTTCTCTCTCCGCACATGTTTTGGTACGCCCTTGCCCTCCCCCCCTCTGTCTCCCCCTTCCCAAACTCCCACTCCACTTTGAGTGTCGTACTGCCCATACTCTTAGAATGAAGATGCTTCTTTCATTCTTACTTCCTTCACTTCTGCGTCCTTGGCTGGAAATGGCGAAAAAAATGAGATTCTGAAAGAAAACGGCCATAGTTACTTTTCTGTTGTTTGGCTCTGTAGAACGCTCTCCGGAATTGGCTGCGATTTCTCGATTTTTCGTGGAATTACGTGTGTGTTTTTTTTTCTTTCATTTTGACTGCAAGACTGAGTTTGACGCCATTGCATGCAAGAGCGTGCTTCCTGAGTCAGGAACCGATGCAAGGTTCAAGAACCGAATCTTTATTTCACGTTAATAATAAACTTATCGTTAACTGGTTCCAGTTATATTTTACGTTAATAATAAACTTATCGTTAACTGGTTCCAGTTATACGACGAAACCGTTTTGTGGTTTTCGGTACTTGACGCTACTGATACATTTTCAATTGAAAGTGAACACAAGAGAAGAATAACTATCCTGTTCAGCTGTGATGAAGTCGGAAGGAAGTGTTATGAACACACTTCACTGGGGTTTTCAACTTAATCCTTGTCAACTCTTTACATATACCACACTATCTAGGTAAGATTGAACAACTACTTTAGTAGTGATGAAATCATTGTTGGTGGTAGCATTATTAATAATGGAGTGCAGTCATACCGTCTTCATTGTTTCACTGTATGCGAAAGGCCCATATGATATTCCGCCACTCATGTCGTTCCTGTGTTTTCACTTTCACCAGTCTCCACTCATCTCCAGCCTCTCGCCTCGTAGGTCGTATCAAAGTAGGTCTAGGGTCCCCCAGCTCCTCTTGTGCCCACATGCATACTTATGCCACTATGCTAAGTTTGCTTATTATAGTTTGGGTGCTCCGTAGGGGGTTAGTGCCGGCAGTGCATTCATGTGGTGCACTGTAGGCATTACTTGAGGTTCTTTGCAGCGTCCCCTCGGCCCCTAGCTGCAACGCCTTTCGTTCCTTTTACTGTACCTACTTTCATATTCTCTTTCTTCCAACTTACTTTCCATCCTCTCCGAACAATTGGTTCATAGTCAAACTGCGAGGTTTTCCTCCTGTTACACCTTTCAAACCTTTTACTGTCAATTTCCGTTTCAGTGCTGAATGACCTCATAGGTCCCAATGCTTCGCCTTTGGCCTAAACCATATATTCCATTCCCAAGTTAGAAAGCCAGATTAAAATACATAGAGGCTTTTATATTGTGACGTTCCAGTAATTGAAATGGTTGAAAGGCAGGCAGTTGCGAGAGAACAGTGAAATGAATGCCACAAAAGGAGAATTAGGCCTAACAGCATTATGAAAATACATGGTGTACCCATGGCCTGTGTGTCTATTAGCATATTCTTACCTATTAGTTTATGTATATCTTTTTTTCATTTTATATTGTGTGATAATTTTACTAATCATTATTTTCATTTTTTTTCAGGTGAGTATCGGATTGTCTTCTGCGCAAGCGCTTACGAGTCATTGCCGGCTATTACGTGAGTTAAAAAATGCCTTTGGTTTTGCAGTATTATTTTTATGAAGGAAACAGAAAATGCCTTTGTATATGTGAAGGGATTAACGTGATACTGATGATGCTTCTGTGTAAATCACGAGACATTGAAAGGCCTCGTAATATTTCTCCTGTTGAGTCGAAGTCTCATAGATGAAATAAGTTTATATGTCGGTCATTTTTGTCGTCATTCCCGGCAAATATGTTTTTATACTGAATATGTTTAGCCTTGATTTTTAGAAGTAGTTTCAGTGATTTTTTGATCTGGAGAAGTTGTCCTTTGTTAAGAGAGAGAGAGAGAGAGAGAGAGAGAGAGAGAGAGAGATAATCTGAAGAAGTTGTCTTTTGTTGAGAGAGAGAGAGAGAGAGAGAGAGAGAGAGAGAGAGAGAGAATGAGAATCTGGAGAAGTTGTCTTTTGTTCAGAGAGAGAGAGAGAGAGAGAGAGAGAGAGAGAGAGAGAGAGAGAGAGAGAGAGAGAGAGTTAATCTTGAGATGTTGTCTTTTGTTCATAGAAGAGAGAGAGACAGAGAGAGAGAGTGAGGTAATCTGGAGAAGTTGTCTTTTGTTCATAGAGAGAGAGAGAGAGAGAGAGAGAGAGAGAGAGAGAGAGAGAGAGAAATGAAATTAGGGGTTACGGGTTTATGTGGAGGGCCGGGCAAAAGGGCTCGTCGTGAGCGATGGTGTGGCGGGATCCTAAGGACTGGAAGCCGAGGACTGCCTTGTAGTGCCACCTGAGCCTAGCGTAGCCACCTTCGCCTCCTGCATACACAACCCACGCTAATTTTTCTCGCGGGGGCTTCCGAGAGGCTGAGCGTTCCTTCCCCTTTTCTTTCCCCTCGGGGCTCTCTCTCTCTCTCTCTCTCTCTCTCTCTCAGGAGGGTGAAGGAATGGTCATTGTCTGCCCTGACTGGCTTGCTTCTCCCCTTCACGTTCCCTCGGGTCATACCTTAGTCGATCTCTCTCTCTCTCTCTCTCTCTCTCTCTCTCTCTCTCTCTCTCTCTCTCTCTCTCTCTCAAACCCCTCGAGCAAGTTCCACTCTCGCGTTTATTACTTGGCACTCATAAATGCGGTGACTTGATATTTCATCCGACGAGGAGCAGCCTGAGTTTTTTTACTGCTTCGTTCACTAGGTGTTCGTCTCGTTACACTAAAGCTACAGAACGGAGCACAGATTTCGGACCTGTGACCGTTTTGTGCTACGATTTTTTTACGATGCTTGTGAACGGTCGTGTAAACGTGTTTTTTTTTTCTTCAGAATTTTTGATGCCTAAAATGGTCTATTGTGATCAGATTTTCGATATTTTTATTAATTTTATTAAAACTTTTTAGTTTTCTGTAAAGAAAGCTATTGTGTTTCTATCCGTCCGCACTTTATTCTTCCCGTCATTTTTTCTTAAAAAACTACTGAGGCTAGAGGGCTGCAAATTGATATGTTGATCGTCCACCCTCCAATCATCAAACCACAGTAGTTTTTATTTTATTTAAGGTTAATGTTGGCCATAATCGTGTTTTGGCATCGATATAGGATAGGCCACCACCGGGCCGTAGTTAAAGTTTCATGAGCCGCGGCTCATACAGCATTATACCGAGACCACCGAAAGATAGATCTATTTTCGGTGGCCTTGGTTATATGCTCAAGCAGCTGTTCAGAAAACTGGATTGCGCCGAAGAAACGTCTGCGCATTTTTTACTTGTTTATATTAGAGAAGGTTTAGTAACGTCGTATACATTATGTTTTGTCAGTCTAAATATTTTTCGCTTTAGTGATGGATAAAGCTTCATTATCGTACAGTAATCTGTAGGATAATCACGCCGTGGGGTTGTTCATGAGACCCAAGTTATCTTATTATAGGGCGAGGACTCATGCTTTGGATATTTATCCCTGTAGGATTTGTTTACTCTGCCCCCTCGCGTAATCCTGAGTCTTCTCGTTGCCTTTCCTTGGCCAATCCTGCGATTCTCTCTCTCTCTCTCTCTCTCTCTCTCTCTCTCTCTCTCTCTCTCTCTCTCTCTCTCTCTCTCTCTCTTTTTTGAATGTAAAATATTTTATTATCTCTCTCTCTCTCTCTCTCTCTCTCTCTCTCTCTCTCTCTCTCTCTCTCTTTTTGAATGTAAAATATTTTATTATCTCTCTCTCTCTCTCTCTCTCTCTCTCTGTGGGATGAAAGATATTTTACTCTCTCTCTCTCTCTCTCTCTCTCTCTCTCTCTCTCTCTCTCTCTCTCTCTCTCTCTCTCTCTCTCTCAGAGGTTTTAGGGTCTTAATTCTGTCTTTGCAGCATCACTGGGAAAATCCCTCTTGTCATATTAGTGCAGAAGTCTTGTCTGCTCTGTTGCTGGCGAGCGTGATTGCTAATGCTTATGGTACGTCGATGCTTCAAGCATCACTTATAATGGTTTTTTGCTCCTAATTTTAATTTTCATTAATAAAAGCTTTTATCTTCAAGTTATCATTTAGAATTTTCCTTGTCAAATAATAATAATAATAATAATAATAATAATAATAATAATAATAATAATAATAATAATAATAATAATAATAATAACAGAATACTAAACAATTTTTATATTTAATGATAAAAATATATAAAATTAATTCATGAAAATTAACATCACTGTTCAACTGCATTTTACAGAGGATAACCTGTAGTTTTTTTTTACCTATATTTTATAAATTACTGCTATCAAGTTTGCCTTATAATGGCAGGAATATTTTTAATGACTCTTGGGATGCTTGCAATAAAAGACACTAAAAATAAAAATAAAATAATAAAATATTGAAAGGCTTTTTTGGGGGCTTAGTAGAAAAAAATTAGAAAGGAATGTCTTGATTCTTAATTTTGAAAAATGTCACTCCGTACAGTAGACACTCCAACATACATTTAGATAATGTAGATGTATTTAAATGTTTATAATATTTTTTCAAAGGGATATTTAGATATTTTTAATATTTTTTAAAATATTTGTTTTTGTAATTTTTCATAGGGATTTTGTACATGCCACACATTCAGGATGGGTGCTTAGCTGTTTGCAGTTGCATATTATATATAAATGTTTATAATATTTTTTTCAGATGGATATTTAGATGCTTTAATGTTTTCAAAAATATATATATATGTATTTTTTCTTAGAGATTTTGCACATGCCCAACATTCAGCATGGGTGCTTAGCTGTTTGCAGTTCCATATTATATTCACTTAAGGCGAGGATTTGGTGACATTGCTCAAGTTGAAATGTGATTCAAGAAGGCTTTTTAAAGATTTTTTCTTCATGATTCGTTCATGTAACATGTCAGCTATGAATATTGAAGAGATCGTATTAATTCTGCCAATTAATAGATATTTACTATTCGGTGTAAATAAGCGGACCTGATCTCTGAACATCTTTTATCCCAACGGCTCGGTTTCCATTCCCCCCCTCCCTCTCTCCCTCCTCCCTCCCTCCCATCCTCCTGCCCTCCCCCCCGTTCCACCCACGAAGACGAAGGCATCTTTTTAACGATCAGAGGCGTCATGTAAGTGTGGGCGGTCGGCGACACCTGTCCGCAGTAGATCATAAGGTGACTCACCCATTTGATAGACGTTGACTGACATTCGCTTTGGCCGACCATGACTCAGCTAGGGGATTTCTCTCTCTCTCTCTCTCTCTCTCTCTCTCTCTCTCTCTCTCTCTCTCCTGCCAGGAGGAGGAGGAGGAGGAAGATGAAGAGGAAGATGTATCCTGAAGACTGACTTTTTGTCTCGTCTGAAGGAGGAGATGATTCTGCCTAGGGCTTCGTGTGTTCGTACGTGTGTGTGTGTGTGTGTCCCCCTTTTCATTCTCTATTCATCAGGGTAATGCCTTTGTTCCGCAGGTACTCGTGGGGCTTTTTACACGTCAAATGAAAAGCTTTTGCCTCCTTCCTTCCTTCCTTACTTCACTTCCTCCTCCTCCTCCTCCCCCCCTTCGTCTGTCAGGGACATGGCAGGCAAAGGTGGTGATAAGAACGCCTTTGTATTTCCGGTCAGCCACCTCGTCTGTGATTTAGGACAAATGCAAAGATTACATGACCAAAGGGGTTTATATCCTACCCATTCACTGGGCCTTTTATGCAACACCCCATTCGCCCTTTCTCTTACTTAGTTTCCCCCCCCCTTTCCCTCCCTCCCTCCCTACCCTCCCCTCCCGTCCCAGAGTAAAGTCACCCAATCCCCCAAGACCAACTTGACGATTTGGCTGATGATGGCGACGAAGACGAGTGATGGGCATGATGGCTGAGATACATGGGCACGTTGACAGTTTTGGCGACCCCTCTCCTGACGGAGACGAAAGAGAAGAGTGTCTGACAATGATGCCGACGGCGGCGGCGGCGGCGGCGGTGAAGGAGGAGAGGGAGGGAGCAGCAGGTGATGTGAGATGGGTGATGTTGATGGTCTGAGGTGCAGACAGAAATGACGAAAATGCTTTCGACTTCGGCTGTTTGGGAGATGAATGCCTGGCCCGCGTCATGACGATAATGATGGATGGGTGATGAGGAGGAGGAGGAGGAGGAGGAGAGAGATGAGTTCTGTGCTGAATGAAAATCTGCTTTTTTATGCGCTCACCACGATCGGAAATGCTCGACGAAGCCTTAGCGGCAGTAATTGTACATAATACTTGAACGCCCACCCTGTGACGTATTCTTATTAGAGAGTCAATCCCACGCGTTGCTTAAAGGCCTTAGCTTGAAAAATCCTCTGTCGTAATAACAAGAGCGCCGACGGTCAGCCGCGCCGGAGTGGGTCTCCGGCTTCAGGAGAATTATATCGGGAAGTGTCATTATAACGACAGAATAATGCTCTGTTGAGCTCGGCTGTAATTAATGGAAGCCATGTCTATCCCGATGACGAATTGATCCAAAGTTTTGCATATGTCAGCTGGGTAATGCCTCAGATTTTTGTGGACCCTTTGTCCACTAAGAATTGGATTTATATTTAATACGGCTTTCACGCTTGGTGTCTGCATTCCGTTATCTCTCTCTCTCTCTCTCTCTCTCTCTCTCTCTCTCTCTCTCTTGACTCTCTCTTTTTGAAGAAAATTATGTGGATTTTTTACTGGGTTTTGGTACCCCCTTCAATCTTCTGTAAAACAGTTAATTATAATGTAGCATTAGACTCTTCAGTCATAGCAAAATCATAACAAAATTCTCGTTTCTTTCGCTTTTCTCCTCCTCCCCCTCCTCCCTTCGTCAGGAGGCTTTTCAGAGGAAAGTCCTTCACTCCTTCAGTCAAAGGTAATATCAATTAAGACCTCGTGAAGAATCAGCCCACGGCAAGAAAAAGTCGAGTCTTTCGACGGAAGGCCATTTTTCCAGGGAGCATATGATGGTGATGGTGATGATAATGATGATGATGATGATGATAATGATGCTTTGGTCCCCGTCACGCCCCCGGATGAGAGCTAATCCCGCCCTTGGAAGCCGGCAGCCGAAGGACCATAATGGCATCAGGTCCTTCTTCGCCTCCTAGAATGATAGCACCTTCGTATTACCAGTCGTCTTGTTACCCCCCATCCTCCCCCCCCCCACCTCTCTCTCTCTCTCTCTCTCTCTCTCTCTCTCTCTCTCTCTCTCTCTCTCTTCTGTGTGTGTGTGTGTGTGTGTCTCGGGGGAGGTGCGAATTTGTCGATTGTTACCTGATATCTGATTTAGCAAACTGGAAGCGGCAGTATCGCACGGGGATAATAATACCCGATGTCCCGACATAAATAAATTTAATCGTCTCCTCACCTTTGCACCTCCGCCCCCGAAAACTTCCGAAAGACAAAAAAAATGGGAGGGAAAAAAAAAGGTAATTGCCGATTGAAGTCGTAAATCTTCCCGAGTCATAAATAGGGTTTAATCTGACCCTTTTCTTCCAGCAAGCATGTCCTGGGCGGAAAATACTATATATTACTTCTGCTTTATTACTTCTGAAGTGTGTGATTAAGAATCAAGAAGAAGAAGGAGGAGAAGAAGGGGGGGAGGGAAGGAAAGGGCCGTCACCACCTCCTCCTCCTCCTCCTCCTACTCAGTGTCCTGAATCATCTGGGGCCATAAATAGTTTTCTCACTTTTGATTGTATTTTCGCCTTTAACAAAGATGATGTAAGAGGTCACCCCTCCCCCCTTCAACTACCTCCTCATCCTCCTCATCCTCCTCCTACCCCTACCCTTCTCCATCTCCCCTCGAAAATGAAAGATGGAGATGATAGAGAAGGTAGCGGTACTTATAAGGATGATGTAAGGGCATACCTAACGGTGATTAGGGCATGTGCCCAGTGCCATTTTCTGCGTTTGTTTCTAGGGATTTGCATTGTGATACGAAAGACTGTTGCAGAGTTGCAACCTTATTTCACAAGAATTGTCACTTATGTCAATATACACCTTGTTTATACATCATGTTCTTCTGTGTTATGCGTTTGGTGGTATTGGTGTATATAATTATCTTCACCCCAGTGTCTTGTTTCCCTGGTTTGGGATCGATCTTGCAAGCATAATGGCCCGAAACTCGCTTCATTGTAATAACAACCTTGTTGTTGTTGTTAAATAAACCGGTTATATTCCAGCACGGGCTCTTGGTCATCGAGATTCCCGTAAAAGTTAGCTTCAAATTAAAACGAAAATAAAAGGGGTCATTTGGTTCATCTTAGAATATAAGAAGTAAATACTGCGCCGAACAATCTGAGTTTTCTGTACAGCGTATAATCAAGGCCACCGAAAATAGATTTATCTTTTGGTGTTCTCGGTATAATGCTCTATAAGCCGCCGCCTATGAAACTTTAACCACGGCCCGGTGGTGGCCTTTCCTGTATCGTTTATGGCTAACTTTAACCTTAAATGAAATAAAAACTGCTGAGGCTAGAGGGCTGCGATGTGGTACGTTTGATGATTGGATGGTGGATGATCAACATAACAATTTGCAGCCCTCTAGCCTCAGTAGTTTTTCAGATCTGTGGACGGACAGAAAAAGTGCGGACATAAAAAACTGCGGACGGACAGACAAAGCCGGCACAATAGTTTTCGAAAATCTCAACTGAATTCGTGGCATTTCGTACTCGACTGAATGTGTTGTGTATATGGTTTGGACAGTTCCTAATGATACAAACTTTAATTGCCTCGCTCATCCCTTTACGAAAGAAAAAGTGATATACGAGGGACCCCCTGGGGGCCGGGGGGATGTGGTAGTGCCGTCAGTGCATCTCTCGCGGTGCACTGTAGGTATTACTTAAGGTTCTTTGCAGTGTCCATTCGGCCGCTAGCTGCAACCCCTTTCAGTCCTTTTAGTGTACCTCTGTTCATATTCTCTTTCTTCCTTCTTGCTATTCACCCTCTCCTAACTGTTGTTTCATAGTGCAACTGCGAGGTTTTCCTCCTGTTACACCTTTCAAACCTTTCTACTCTTAATATGCCTTTCAGCGCTGAATGACCTCACAGGTCCCAGTGCTTGGCTTTTGGCCTAAATTCTATATTCCATTCCATTCCATATGCGAGGGAGCATATCGTGTACTTAGTAGATATACTCTTATTATAAATATATTGCCAATCTAGTTGTATCCGCTTTCCTTTGTGTGAAGTTTGATTTCAAGAGGTACCATTGATTTCACATTCAGCGCTTACTTCCCGTGCTTTGCATAGGAATTTGTCATAAGTTTTATGAGCAATTATAATATTTTGTGTAGAACCCACAACTTGTCATGTATACGACAAAAGCTATTTTTGTTGATTTTTTTGTCCATATTATTATTAATAGTTAATTTTAAAAAGATTTTGTTAACCATTATGTAGAAGTGAGCGCTTTGACTAATTTACGTGGAAAGCATTTCTCGGTTTTGTTATCCACATTGTTAACAATATGAAATTTTGATATAGATTCTGTGAATCCTTGTGTAGAAGTGAGTGCTTTGACTCGCTTAGGATTCATAAGAGCATAATTCCCATTTCATGTTAAGGCAGTATTAGTTCTTTTACCTCCAGCACGCGCGCGCGTGCGCTCTCACAATCACACACACACTTACTGTCCTGTCCACGAGCAAAGGATTCACAGTAGGTTGAAGTCTTGTGGCAACTGTTCTTTGAAAACGGGACGAAAGAAGAGAAAGGAAGAGGACTCTGTTGTTGTTGTTGTTGTTTTCTTAGATTTCACAAGAGACGAAAAATAAAAAAAAATTATGAATAAATTTGAAAACGGTTACAATTATGGATGTGAAAAGTGAGATAGGAAGCATTTAAGCATCTGTGTATTCATTCAAGAAAGTTGAAAATGGGAATAAAATCGAGAATCGTAAGAAGGGAAAAGGATAAAAGGAGAAAGGATGGGGGTGAGTGGGAGGAGGGGGATAGTCGGGTTGGGGGCAAGAATTGGTGCCTCCCCCGGGTGGTTGGGAAAGGTGGGGGGCGGGGTTCCCCCCGAGAGGTTGGAGGCGTTGGGCTGTCGGTCTGGAAATATCAAGTGATGGAGTGACTGACGCTAGGAAACCGCTCACGATTGATTTTTCCTCCTTGGGACTGGTAGAAGAAGAAAAGAAGGAAAAAAAGAGGGAGGAGGAGGCGGAGGAGAGGGAGGGAGGTGGCAGTAATGGAGGAGGAAGAGGGGTTGGGGGGGACAGGAGAAAATAGAAGATTGGGGGGAAACGGAGGGAAGAAGGAGGAAGGAGCTGTGAAAAGGATTAGTGAGCGATTCTTATTCTTTTGTGAGTTCTCTTATTGTGTTGTTATGGGCAGGAAAAAAGATGATGATGTTATGTAAGAGGCTCGATTTTGATGTTTTTTGGAATTGCTTTGTGGAATTTTAGTGAAGTTTTGATACGATGTTATCAGCATCGAGCTTTATTAATTAGGCATCTCAACCCTCTTCTTGATTATAGTAGATATTTCTGGTTTGTGTTTGAACAAAGAGGTTCCGAGAGGTTGGAAGCTGGCTTTCGTGGTTTCTTGAGGTTATGTAAAGAAATATGTTGCTTTGTTTTGGGATGGGGTTGGATTGCAATTCTTAGATCTGATGGGAAATGGGCTTTGCATACATAGCTGACGTCACAATGACGTAGATATGCCGCTTTCAATACCCCATTTTTTTGGGGTATTAAAACAATTGTTATCTTATATAATAAAATCTCATATATATATATATATATATATATATATATATATATATATATATATATATATATATATATACATATACATGTATATATATATTTTAGCCATCAATTTTGGCTTTTTAAGGATTGCATTGATGGTTTAAGTTAAATTATAATTAATCCAACAAAAATTCAGTTTGTTTGAACACAGACCTACAAATTTCCCTGTCAAAATCTTTCTTGAATGACACCAATTACTCGCGTCTTTCCAGTCTATTTAAAACGAGTTGTTGATGACTAAAGGAGAAGCGTGGCCATGAGAGAGAGAGAGAGAGAGAGAGAGAGAGAGAGAGAGAGAGAGAGAGAGAATCATCATCAACGTGACACCTTCATTGTTTTTATTTTGAGCCAAGAAAATAAATCTGTCAGACATTATTGATGTGCACGTGTGGCGTTTGTCATCCCCGACCACAAAGACAGAGAGAGAGAGAGAGAGAGAGAGAGAGAGAGAGAGAGAGAGAGAGAGAGAGAGAGAGAGAGAGACAATATGTTACGGTTGATCATAACTTTTAAAATTAAAAATACCTGGAAAGACTGTTGTGGCGGGAGGCATGTTAGGTCTCAGTGACGTTCGTGTGTGTGTGTGTATGTGTATGTAGGTGTGTATGTGTATATGTATGTATGAATTGTAGTATGTGTGTATGTATGTATGTAAAGTGGGGATTTTTCATTATTTAATGGGTGTATGTATGTGTGTATTTTTATATGATGTGTATTAGGTATGTATGTATGTATATGTGTGTAGATTTATCTTTATGTATCTACGTATGTAAAGTGGGGATTTTTAATGACTTACCCCCTCACAAATATAATGAAAATTAATATTTTTATTTCCTTTTTATCACTCATTTCCTTCCAGAGATTTACATGGCTGGTAGTAAGTTTCATGGATGTGATATTTTCCATTTACAAGTTTTAAAATAATAAATAGAATTATATTCGTTACACCTAATTTCCCACTCTGATATAAAGAAACCTCTTTGTTTACCTTTGATTTAACACGAGAGCTGGGTTATTTTGATATTACCATAAAGTGATGAGTACAGTACGTTGAGGAACCATTTTAATATCTATTGGTAATATTCGTCACACCCAATTTCCCACTCTGATATCAAGAAAACCTCTTTGTTTACCTTTGATTTAACACAAGAACCGAGTTATTTGATATTACCATAAAGTGATGAGGAGTATGTTGAGGAACCGTTTTAAAATTTCTGTAGGCGTGCTTTTTTTTTTCATCAGTTGCATAAGCAATGAGCGAGAGCCATTAACCAACAAACTTCATCATGTGAAATCATCCTGAATGACACAAGGATTAAGGCCTGACGCGTCCTCGACAGGTTCAGAAAACCGGGCATGATAATTGCCCTCGACGAGCCGCCGCAAGGTCGAAAATCTCTGGATTGCAAAGGATTATTTCGACTCTCCCGTCGACTAATGGTTGAGTCGAGATTCTATGGGTGGCTGATGGCAACACATCACTCAAGAGTCGACTCAGTCGAGCAGTCACTCAGTCCTTCGACATTCTTATATTCGCACGAGAGAGGAGAATGTTTCAAGATTTCTCTTCTCATTTATATTCACAGAGTAATTTTTTTTTTTTTTTTTTTGGGGGGGGGAAGAATTCAGGATATTTTCCCCCGGTTTAAATATTCATATATACCTCTCCGTTAATCGAGTGAATAATAATTTGTGTATTTTCATGGTGGATGAGTCTTGGCTTCATTTTATTTCTCAATATGAATCTTGTTCCTCTTTTGGCGATTAAATCTTATAGTTGTTTCTTATGTGGTTTGACGTGTTCAGACTCTCTCTCTCTCTCTCTCTCTCTCTCTCTCTGTGTCTTGAATGTAAAATATTTTATTCAATCTCTCTCTCTCTCTCTCTCTCTCTCTCTCTCTCTCTCTCTCTCTCTCTCTCTCTCTTTTGGATGTAAAATATTTTGTTTCTCTTTCTCTCTCTCTCTCTCTCTCTCTCTCTCTCTGGGATGCTTGATGGTATATTCTCTCTCTTGGATGTAAAATATTTTATTTCTCTCTCTCTCTCTCTCTCTCTCTCTCTCTCTCTCTCTCTCTCTCTCTCTCTCTCTCTCTCTCTCTCTCGTTCGTTGCAAATGATGGCTTGCATTTCCCAACCTCTTGAGTTCGTTTCAACTCTCAACTTGTTGTTGGTCGAGACGTTGTCAAAAACACATTGAAGATCTTGATTGATTTATGGATTGATTGGGAGTTTTTGTTTCTTTTTTTTTTGCAATACAATGTTCCCACAACAATAACAACAACACTGGCAGGTTGGTCACTGCTGCAACACACACACACACACACACACACATATAAAGGCGTTTCGTGATGTCTTCTCGGGTGTTTTCTGAATGGAATCGTGACCACCTCAAAGTAAGGAAGATCTCTCGTCCTTTCCCTACAATATTGGTAGATCCACCTCCCCCCCAACCTTCCCCTCCCCGCCTCTAAATCCCCCTCCCCCACCCTCCTTTTCATTTTTGCACTACGGTTGTCATCTCTTTAACTTTAACTGTTTCTTCTCGGTTTGGTTTTCATTGACTTTATATATTTGGAGTCCTTGTGGCTTCTTATATTCCTCGTGAAGACCTTCAGGGGAATATGGCCAGTACTCTTTTATAAGGATAATTCATTATATTTTTGCTTGTTTAAAGTGTGCACTGTAAGTGTGTGTGTGTGTACCAGTTTTGTGGTGTTTGTGTCTGTTTGTGTTCATTACTTGGATCTTAAACTGTTAGTCATTGAATTGAATTGATTTGAATATAGAATTTAGGGCAGAGGACAAGCACTGGGATCTGTGAGGTCATTCAGCGCTGAAGCGGAAATTGAGAGTAAAAAGGTTTGCAAGGTGTAACAGAAGGCAAACCTCGCAGTTGCACTGTGAATCAATTGTTAGGAGAGGGTGGAAAGTGGGGTGGAAGAAAGAGAATATGAAAGGAGGCACAGTAAAAGAAACGAAAGGGGTTGCAGCTGGGGGCCGAAGGGACGCTGCAAAGAACTTTTAAGTAATGCCTACAGTGCATCGCATGAGGTGCACTGACGGCACTACCCCCCTACGGAGAACTGCTAGTCATGGAAGTCGTTAAGATCATAGGAAGAGTTGCGTTATCAGAAGAGAATTTAAAATAAGTAAATTATCATCATAATTATCATCATATTCCTCAATAAACTAAAAGGGATCTAACGTCCTTGTTTTCTGTTGTAAGTCCTTCTCTTCCTAATTACCAGAGACTGTATATTAAGATGATGATGATGATGATGATGATCACATTCGAAGACATTAAAAGAATATAACTATCATCATCATTGTCATCATATTCACCAGTAAAACAAAACGGGACCTAACGTCCCTGTTGCCTGCTAAAAGTCCTTCCTTTTCCTTAATTGCCAGAGACTGTACATTAAGATGATGATGATGATGATTATGTTGATGGTTTCGTCAGCGAAGAGAGAGAGAGAGAGAGAGAGAGAGAGAGAGAGAGAGAGAGAGAGAAATACCCGAGTTCATCTCATTAGCGGACGATTTGAATTCAGGACTGTAAGCAGCCTCTCGATTCCATTAAGGTCATCGGATGTATTTCTTCCTTGTTTATTGTTTGTGGATGGGGGATGATAGATTCAGGTAGCTTTTGAATGGCGAAGGGAACTGGATGGACATTTGGGAAGGGGAACGGGTGGGGGAGGATCAGGGTTGCTGAATGGGGGATTCAATGGAGATGGGAGGGGTATAACATTAGCCTTGTAGTAGTAGTGGTGATGCAGTGGTGGTAGATGGGCGTTGATTGCAATATTCATTTGGGGAGGAGGAGGAGGAGGAGGAGGAGGAAGGTGGGAGAGGCAAGCCTTCATTTGCAACTTGAGAGAGAGAGAGAGAGAGAGAGAGAATTCCTCGGGGACCTTCGTATAGCCCCCATTATGAGGCAAAGCATGCACTATCAAAAGCGGTCCTCCTTCTTCTTGCATCTTCTTCATCAGCTTGGTCTGTCACACATCCGTCTTCTTTCCCCTAACGAATCTCAGGCGGGCTCTTTGGTCTTGTTCCTTGATTCATATATATACTGTATATATATATATATATATATATATATATATATATATATATATATATATATATATATATATATATATATATATATATATATATATGAATATATGTATGTATGTATGTATATGTTTGTATATATATATGTGTGTGTGCTTGTGTGTGTGTGTGTGACTGCCAAATATAAACCTTACTTTCGCAAGAAGAAACGTTCGCGAAAACCTAACTAGTACGAAGAAAACGAGGCTACGTTTTAAAAGAAGCATCATTAAAAGCCATTGTATCACGAAAACGTTCCCACTTGATAAGGTAGCACAACGTTTTTTTTTTTTTTTTTTGGTCGCTTCAGTGTATTTCGTGGCCTCAGTCCCAAAAAGGATTTGTTGTGTTGTCAGTCCGATGATTGTCAGGATATTGGCACTTTTTTCTCCCCCTTCAGAGTGATTGACAGATGAATCTAGTCTTTTTTTTTTTTTTTTTTTGCTCTTTACTTTTAACTTCCTTTTTTGATTTTTTTTTTTGGCTGAGGTTTTAACAGAGTGTGGCTTGTTAAACCGAAAGTTAGTTTTGTTTTGCTTTTCGCTGTTTGAGGTTTACCTTGCCATTTCCTTTTGTATTTTGTATTTTTTTTTATTTATTTATTTTTCTTGTTTAATTGATATTGTAAGTGAAATCTTCAGAAGATTTCACGTTTTTTTCCGTGTTTTGTTCTTGTTTTCCCCCACAGATATCTCTCTCTCTCTCTCTCTCTCTCTCTCTCTCTCTCTCTCTCTCTCTCTCTCTCTCTCTCTCTCTTTATCACTATTTGTCTCTCTCCTTATCACTATTTGTTGCAATTTTTTTTAGAAAGTAGAAAAGACTCTCTCTCTCTCTCTCTCTCTCTCTCTCTCTCTCTCTCTCTCTCACCTTTTCACTATTTATGTTGCATTTTGTCTCAGAAAGTGGTAAAGACTCTCTCTCTCTCTCTCTCTCTCTCTCTCTCTCTCTCTCTCTCTCTCTCTCTCTCTCGTTCCTTATCAATTCTTTCTCTCATCAGTATTCCTGCCCTTCATCCCTTTTATCCGGTTTAATTGCCCACTCTTCATATGCCCATGACATGCCCAGATGATACCTTGATACGCTTGGGCCGTGCCTCTGCGCCCCATCCATCTCACTTAATTATTTGCTTATCTTTTTTCTCTCTTTCTTATATCCAAAATAAAGATAGCGATAGTTAATTAGGCTGCTTATCACTCCGGAGTTGGCACTGCACTTTGCCCTTTCCACTCCGCCCCCTCCTCTCTCTCTCTCTCTCTCTCTCTCTCTCTCTCTCTCTCTCTCTCTCTCTCTCTTCTTTTCTCTTCTTCTCTCCTTATTACTTTCCTTTCCTTCCTTATTACCTCCTCATCCTCCCTCTATTTTTTTTTTCTCTTCCCTGCTCCCTACACCTGTTCGTCGCGTCATTGAAAATGGCAGGAATGAACGAGAAACATACTTTTGCTCTTTCTTCTCTTCTCTCCTTATTACGTTTCCTTCCTTGTTACCTCCTTCTTTATTACCTCCTCCCCCACCCTCTGTTTTTGTTTTTCTCTTCTCTGCTCCCTACACCTGTTCGTCACGTCATTGAAAATGGAAGGAATAAACGAGAAATGTACTTTTGCTTGAAATTGTTTACTTTTTTTATCTTCTGTTCGACTTATCTTGTCCATTTATTTCTTATTTTCCCCTTTTTCCTCGTCGTCTTCACCCCCTCCCGCGCTTTTTTTTCTCTTATTCCTACCTTTATTTATTTTTACTCATATACCCTCCATTCGTTACCTCAGACGAACTGGATTTTATATATATACACCTGAACATTTAAATCTGCATAAATTCTACATCCTTTTCATCTCCCGCTTTCGCTTACCCGTTTTATTATTCTGTTTATTAAATCTCCGTCCTTCCATCTCCGGTGCATTCCAATTATCGTCACTCTTGTTATCCCACCAGGAACCATTTCTCTCTCTCTCTCTCTCTCTCTCTCTCTCTCTCTCTCTCTCTCTCTCTCTCTCTCTCTCTCTCTCTCTCTCTCTCACACTTCTCCCCTACTCCCCTAACACCTTGGAAACGTTCCTGGTTCTTCTTCTCCTTCACCTTTCTCTCTCTCTCTCTCTCTCTCTCTCTCTCTCTCTCTCTCTCTCTCTCTCTCTCACACACCTTGGAAGCATTGGAAGCATTCCTGCTTCCTTCTCTCTCTCTCTCTCTCTCTCTCTCTCTCTCTCTCTCTCTCTCTCTCTCTCTTCTTCTTCCCAAACACCTTGGAAGCGTTCCTACTTCTCTCTCTCTCTCTCTCTCTCTCTCTCTCTCTCTCTCTCTCTCTCTCTCTCTCTCTCTCTCTCTCTCTCACCTCTTCCCAACACTTTGAAAGCGTTATTGCTTCTCTCTCTCCAAACACCTTGGAAGCGTTCCTGCTTCTTCTTCATCTTCTTCCTCTTCTTCTTCTTCTTCTTCTCCCTCTCCTTCCCTTCTCCCGTGGCTTATTCGTTTTCAGGTGATATTTTAACTTCCCTCTTGTGTTTTATTGTTTTTTAATAGAGTCAGGGACCCCTTTCTCTCTGGCACCGCATTGCTTCTTCATCTCGTAATGCCTGACGGCAATCCATCACTGCGTTGCTTCTCCCAGGTTTTGTTTTTTGTTTTTCCAGTTTCCTTTTTGTACATTCTTCATCTTTATCGCTCGGTTGGAAGGTAATAGGGACGGATTCTTTTTGCAAGGGTTCGAGGAGTGAGTGTTTTCGTTTCTCTCTCTCTCTCTCTCTCTCTCTCTCTCTCTCTCTCTCTCTCTCTCTCTCTCTCTCTCTCTATATATATATATATATATATATATATATATATATATATATATATATATATATATATATTTCTTTTGTTTCTGCTTCAGGTCATTATTAGTTTTTTCGTGGAAGCTTTAATATATATTTAATATATATTTGTTACCCATCTTCACTTTTCTATATTGTATTGCAATTTTGACCTCGTCTTGAAGTGGATTTCCCAGTGAAATTTGACATTGCTCATGTTTCATGTTTATGTTATTCAAAACCCACTTTGGTGAGTTTTTGTGAATTTTTATATTTTTTTATATTTATTTTTTTTTATTCTTTGCCTAGTGATATTTTCCTCATTCCTCTCTACCTCTCTTCTTTCCCTCTGCCCCCTTTTATCCTTAGAAGTCTTTTCTCATTCTTTTACTTTTTAAGAGTATCTGACCTCGTTTGCTCTTTGAACTTTGGGCTCCAATCGCTTGCTTTTCCCTCAGTTCATTTCCCTTCAAAGTGAGTTTCTCGGCTTTCTTTACCTTGTTATTTTTCATTCTCTCTCTCTCTCTCTCTCTCTCTCTCTCTCTCTCTCTCTCTCTCTCTCTCTCTCTCTCTCTCTCTCTCTTCTTACTTCCAACTTATTTCAACTTTTTCTCTCATATTTTCTTGGCTTCTATCATTCTGCTTCTATTTCCTATCTTTCTCGCATTTCTCTCTCTCTCTCTCTCTCTCTCTCTCTCTCTCTCTCTCTCTCTCTCTCTCTCTCTCTCTCTCGTCTTCCCCTCCGCACATTTTTCTCCGGTATCATTACAATTATTCCGTCTTCTCCCCTCCCCCGTTTCTTTTTATTTCATTTCATTTTTATCATTTCCACTTTTTGTCATCTCGCTTCCTGGCCCCTTTTGCTTTTACCTCTTGTTTTACATTCCTTTTTTTTTATTTTCTCTTATTTATTTCGTCAACTTTCGCATTTATTTTCAATCAGAGCCAATTGATCACTCTTTATATTTGCCTTCAGGTCTTAATTCTTCTTATATTTTATTCCCTTTCTGATTCTATAGAATCTATTCCTATATTTATTGTATTTTATTTAGCCTTTTTTAACTTTTATCGTAAGAGTAAACATTTCGTTAAAATTACGCTTTGATTATGATTTCTTTATCTCTTCGGGGGTAGTGCCGTCAGCGCACTTGACGCTGGTGCACTGTAGGCATTACGTAAGGTTCTGTGCAGCCTTCGGTCCCTAGCTGGAACACTTTTCATTCCTTTTACTGTACCTCTGTTCATATTCTCTCTCTTCCATCTTGCTATCCACCCTCTCCTAACACTTGTTTCATAGTGCAGCTGCGAGGTTTTCCTCCTGTTACACCTTTCAAGCCTTTCTACTCTCAATTTCCCTTTCAGTGCTGAATGACCTCATAGGTCCCAGCGCTTGGCCTTTGGCCTAAATTCTCTATTTCTTTCATTCATATATGGATACGAATTGTATTCAGTGTTGAAATTTCATTAATCTCGTAATGTTGTTCCAAGTCGAATTTATTTTGTTCTGGTTGTTAATTATTGACATCAATAATAGTATTTAATGTTCACTTACAGTTATAAACAACTAAAATGTCTCCTATATTAAAAATATATTTTGATGGTTTAATTTTTACCCTGATACATATAGCCTTTATATTTTAGATTTTTTTTATAGTTTTAAATTTTTCCCTTCTCTTCACAAACGACCTCAATACTGTGAATACTTTGGGTAGCTTTCAAAATCTAAACAAAGAAATCTGGCACATCTAGATGTATATAAGAGAGAGAGAGAGAGAGAGAGAGAGAGAGAGAGAGAGAGAGAGAGAGAGAGAGAGAGAGAGAGAGAAATATTTTATTATAGTTTTACTTTTATAAACGTATAGAAAAGGAAAAATTTGTGACATCTAGATCTATTTGAGAGAGAGAGAGAGAGAGAGAGAGAGAGAGTGAGAGAGAGAATTTTTTTGTAGTTTTACTTTTGTAAACAAATAAAAAAAGGAAAATCTGTGACACCTAGATCTATTTGAGAGAGAGAGAGAGAGAGAGAGAGAGAGAGAGAGAGAGAGAGAGAGAGAGAGAGAGAAAATCTCACCTGTGTTGTTGATGGAGCTGGTGGTGGTGGTGGTGGTGGTGTTGGAGCTAGTGTTGGTGGAGGTGGTGCCTTTGGCTTTGCCTTAGACCCGTCACGTGCGAGCCTGCAGTTGCCACCAGAGTGATTGATAGGCCATGGCTGGGCCCACTGCTATGAATAGAGGCTGTAATTAAACCCACAGAAAAATGTGATTTAAGAGTGCTAGTAAAAGGGTGTTTGAGATGGGGGGATGGGGTGGGGGTGGGTTGTTTGTGAGCGGGGGGACTTCTCTTCCCCTTCCCCTCTCTCTCTCTCTCTCCCTCTCTTTCTCCCACTCCTCACCTCTTCTTCCCCTGCGTGGTATGTTTTGTTTGTTGTGAGGGGGATTGGATTGAGGTAACCCCCTTCCCTTCCCCTTCCCCTTCCTTCCCCTCCCTGCCCCTCCCCCTGCGTGGTATTTATATTGTGTATCTGTGCGTGCGTGCATTTGTGCTTTGTGTGTGTGTGAGTGTATGTATGTGTGTTTGTGTGATGCGATGGGAGAGAATGAGTATGATGAATTTGAGGAAGGGTTATGATTGTGGTGATGATGATGATGATGGTGATTGTGATAGTGATAGTGGCGGGTACGCAGTTTTGATGATGAATTTAGGTGATTGCAGGTTTTTGTTGTGGTAAGGTGAACTCGGACTCTGGTATTTGTTTTTTTCTTCTTTCTTTCAAATAATTCAGCATAATGCATTGGAATTGCTTTTTAGTAGGTGGGATTACTTTTCAGTAATAGAATCACATTTTAGTAATTAGGATTGCTTTTCAGTAATTAGGATTACTTTCTAGTAATTGGGATTACTTTTTAATAACGGGTGATTTTTTAGTAATCGTGATTACTTTTAAGTAATTGGGATTTCTTGTCACCAATTGGAATTACTTGTAGTAAGTGGGATTACTTTTCAGCAACTGAAATTACTTTGTAGTAATTGGAATTACTTCTCAGTAATTGGGGTTACTTCCCCATTTAAACTGATTTTCTTTAACATTGATCAACGTCAAGCATTTCTTGGTCACCGTTAGCATATTCTACAAAACAAATAGATTTCTGAAACATCATGAAAACACGAGTGACAGTGGCAAGTGCCCTTTCTCTCTCTCTCTCTCTCTCTCTCTCTCTCTCTCTCTCTCTCTCTCTCTCTCTCTCTCTCTCTCTCTCTCTCTCTCTCAAGTGGATTGATGGTTGCCAACAGCTGGTCTCGCAATACCGATGAAACGAACAACCGAATCGACCCATCTGTCTTCTTTCACGTTAAAACAAAATGGGTTTTGCCCAGGAGAGAGAGAGAGAGAGAGAGAGAGAGAGAGAGAGAGAGAGAGAGAGAGAGAGAGAGAGAGAGAGAAAAAAATAAATACCCAGGTATTTAAAAACGATTGAAATAACTCAGAAGTGTTTTTGCCCGAGAGAGAGAGAGAGAGAGAGAGAGAGAGAGAGAGAGAGAGAGAGAGAGAGAGAGAGAGAGAGAGGAAAAATAAATACCGATATTTAGAAAGAGAGATTGAAATAACTCATAAGTGGTTTTGCCCTAGAGAGAGAGAGAGAGAGAGAGAGAGAGAGAGAGAGAGAGAGAGAGAGAGAGAGAGAGAGAGTAAATAAATACCCACATATAATAAGGGGCTGAAGTCACTCTGAAATCGGGCGATTTTGTTATTTATAAGGATGATGTATAAGTCCTTGTGTTCTCAGGAAAGACTGGTTGGAGCGCTTCTCGGTATTAAGGATCGGAAACGGCGCCTTTTGAAGAGCGTTGGAATTATGTAGGTCGTTTCAAAATGTGTATTTTTTCGAACGTCAGCCTCAGTGGCCCCGTGTACCCTCACCTGAGTACTTTTGATATTAAAAGTATCTTTATTCGCGCGTGAGACCCAGTGTTAAAGATTAATTGGCTCAGGTTCGTAAGGCACTCTTGCGTCATTCCTTTACAAAGTTAATTTTTCTTTTTGAAAAGACACTTGTGGACGGCAGAGCTTCAGAACAAGACATTTATACTTCGGTCTTTTGAAGAAAATCACGAAATAAAATAAATTTTTTTATAAATTAGTTTTTATTGACTGCTTATGCCTCTAATTTTTATGAGTGTTTGATTATTAATATACCTGCAAATAAATTATTTTCTGTTTTTGTGCAATTTTTTTGAGCTTTTGTTTTCCCATATTTTTGTAGTGATAATTTTCTTCCATGCAACGCAGTTTCTAGAAGTTTCATAGAAGTGCCTCTCTCTCTCTCTCTCTCTCTCTCTCTCTCTCTCTCTCTCTCTCTCTCTCTCTCTCTCTCTCTCTCTCTCTCTTCTTTGAGAATTACACGATACTGTAATCCCTTATGATTTGATTGAATCGCAAAGCCTCACCTTGGTGTGCTCCTCTTAATCTCTTGATATGACCACTTTAACTGATTGCAAAACTCAGGTTCCCATTGGCTCATCCGGTATGTTAACGAATGCGTGATTGGTTGACGTTTGGTTATGGCCGTCCCTCATTGGCTGAAAGGCCCCCCCCTCCCCCCTCCCAAAATGCTTGAGGAGGGGGGGGGGAGACTTAACGCCGGTGTCGTGTTGCTAATAGTTTTGTTTATAGGTCAAAGTGTTCAATATGAAACATGGGTATGGCGCTGGGGGTTCAAGGCTATAAATGGGCATGGGATGGTGATGAGGGGGTTGTCGGCTGGTCATGGGGGCGTGGGAGTGGGGGAGGGGAGAGGGTGTGATGGGTACGTTGGAAACCCGTCTTTTGAAATGGCTATAAATCTGTCGTTTATATTAGAACACATCCTGCCGACACAAACGACAGTGTTGTCCCACGTAGCATTCGGACATAAAACTTATATTATTGACTGGAATCTGTTCAGACCGCAGCGCCGAGGGAAAAGATGAATGGGGGGAGGGGAAGAATAGGAAGGGAGGGAGAGGGAGGGAGGGGGAAGAAGTGCGTTATTTATGGAGAAGGACAACTAACACCCCCTCCCCTCTTTATTTATCAGACCCTGCCCCTCCTCCCCTCTACCACACTGCCGCTGTTGCTGCTGCCTTCGGTGAGTCGAACCGTAAAAAAAAGATTACGAACCAAATAATTATAAGCGGATTGTAAAAAGCATGATTTAGTACACCAAGTGAAAGAGTGAACTGGCATTTAGGGGCTCTTATCCTCAGGGGTATCGTTTCTTCGGCATTTTCGTGCTTCTTGTCATAATCTTTCGGTTGATTCTCGGAGACTGACTGGACGCCCGAAGTCCTCCTCCGCTACTTGGGGTCAGGAGAGGAAGAGAGAGAGATGGGGAGGGGTGTTTCATCTTGTGTCTAGGTAGGGTAGGGTAGGGAGGGGTAGTGTTTGAGAATTCTTGAACGCTAGGCTTTCCAGACGGTGAACGATATAATTCGAGAGAGAGAGAGAGAGAGAGAGAGAGAGAGAGAGAGAGAGAGAGAGAGATGCTCGGACGTTAAGACTTTTGAAAGATAGTGGAATATTCAAATTTTGGTCACGAAATTGAGCGTAAGGAAAGAAAGTGATGTGGTAATATCATGCAAAAGAGAATGGGCGATCTGCAGAGCCAAAATGTTGAAGAGCGATAACGAGTATGCAAATGCTAGAGTAATAGGCCTACGGTAGTGGGCTTTGGAGAGAGAGAGAGAGAGAGAGAGAGAGAGAGAGAGAGAGAGAGAGAGAGAGAGAGAGAGACTGCAAGTTCGGAGGGTGATGGAGGAATTTGAGTCTGTCTAAACTAAATTCTTTTGTAGTAGTCTCACTTCTCCATACGTGCTGTGAGAGAGAGAGAAATTCCAGTGATGAAGGAATCTGACTTACTACGCTAATTTTCCCGTACATGTTGAGAGAGAGAGAGAGAGAGAGAGAGAGAGAGAGAGAGAGAGAGAGAGAGAGAGAGGGGGTTAAGTTACAGTGATGAGGGAATCTAACTTCACAGAGTTTCCCGTATATGGAGAGAGAGAGAGAGAGTGAGTGATTCTGAAAGACAATGGGCGAATATCTTCTGCGTCCCTTGAGAACATTTCTGTGTTGAAGTCACGCTTGAGAGATCATTAATTGAGAGAAAGGTTTGTGGTGTAACGCCGGGGTCTCGGACTTCGAGAGAATACCACCGAGACACTCACACGAGTGCGTACAGATACACACACACTTACACACACACACGCACATACACTCACACATTGGCAATAATTGCAAGGTTGCCATCAAACCCTCCTTATCAATCCATCTTGTGCCCTCCCCTTTTACCTGGTGCATGCTGGAGCTGGAGCTGGAGCTTCGGTGGGTGTCGGATCTTCCTTCATCAGTCAGCTCCTTCGCAAAAACTAGTCGATACTCATGCCTGCCCCGAGCTCCTTCGGCCATGACTGAATGAATGATGGTCACCTTCAGGGTCCTGTCCTCGCTGGGGGCAGCGGTCCCAGGGTTCTCAGGCCCTACGTTGTTTTCGTATTACCCATTCCCGTCGTCGTACTGCGGAAACCCAGAGGACGTCCCCTTCTCTACATAGGTCAGGTGGCTTCAGGTGTGAGTGGGACGGGGCGTCCCAGGATACTCTGGCCCTACGTTGTTTTTATAAATACGTCATTCCCGTCGTCGTACTTCGGAAACCCAAAGGACGGCCCCCCTCAGCATACGTCAGGTGGTTTCAGGAGTGGGTGGGACGTGGGAGCTACTTCGTAGTCATGGGTGGTGAGGCGGTGGGTAGTCAGTCAGTTCTTGGGGGCGGGGTTTCAGGGAGGAGGATTCGGGGGCTAGAGGTGAAGGCGTTTTAGGCGAAGGGGCGTGGGAATAAGAGGACGAAGACGACGACGACGACGGCGCCCTATGCACATATGCTCAGCAGGGGTTGGGGGAGTCCCCTTAAGCGTAAGAGATATACTGCAGATCGAATGATCTTGTGACAGGACGGAACAGATGGCGAGTGGGGGAGACCGAATGATATTGCGGAAAGCAAAAAGCTAAAAAGAAAAGAAAAAAAGGAGAAAGAAAGAATAAGGACTCGAGAAAAAAGAATGGAAAAGGAAGAGGAGGAGGAGGAGGAGGAGGAGATGCTTTTGGTACTGCCATTATTACAAAGTAGATGTGACTGGGGTTGAGAAGGGGTTTGTGATACCCTGAGAAAAATAAGTTGACTCACCTGAGCTACGAGGAAGAAGGGTCTCTGACACTGGGGCAATTACCGCCAGGTAAATGAGTTCTCAGAAGCGGAGGCGGAATGTAATGTGTCTCAGTGAATAATAAATAAAAAAAAAGGGATTGGCTCAGATGATTCTTTTTTTATTTTCTTTATCATTGTAACAAATTCAGAGATTGCATTTTTATTACCTTTATATAACTTGAGGTTGCTGTATTTTTTTATTTGACATAAAATTACCCTTTACGTGAATTTCAAACAGTACCAGTTGCAGTTTTTGTTCAAGGCAGGAAGGTAGGACAAACACGGAGAGAGAGAGAGAAAGAGAGAGAGAGAGAGAGAGAGAAAGAGATGCAGTTTTGTTCAAGGCAGGAAGCTAGGACAAACATGCAGAGAGAGAGAGAGAGAGAGAGAGAGAGAGAGAGAGAGAGAGAGAGAGCCAGTTGCAGTTTTGTTCAAAGCAGGAAGGTAGGACAAACACGCAGAGAGAGAGAGAGAGAGAGAGAGTGAGTTTTTTAGGGGCTAACCTTTTAGCGCATGCAACCCGTCAGCTGTTTGCTTAATGAATGGTAAGGTCTACTGAAGCGCTCCCGGGCCCTACTTAACATCACCACATGTGTTTCTTATAGAAAGGTAAGCTGATAAGTAACATTTCCTATTGTATGTTTGGGAAGAATGAAGGAAATAATTTTAGGAACGCAAATAATTGTGTGACGATAATTTTCTAAAAAGGCATTCGCTACTGAATGCATTCCTTTGCAAAATATGCATTCATGACCGTGCAGTGTAAAAATTTGCGGCGTTGCCATAAATATTCAGAAAATTCAGATTATTCAAGTTACAAAAATATGAAAAAAATATAAAAAATCACAACTTTATTTAACTTTATTGGTGGGGTGTAAGTGTCTGAACGAAGACAAAGAAACGGGTTAAGTTAAAATATAACTTAACAAAAATATAAATAAATGACGTCACGAGAAGTAGTTAATCTGAGTTATTAGGAGATGAGCTGAATTATCCGACTTTGGTCTTTAGTTAATTCGACGATGGTCTTAGTTATTCGACATTGTTCATAGTTATTTGGCTGTGGTTTGACTTATTCGACGATGGTCGAAATTACTCGACGGTTATCCGAATTTCTCGACGGTGACCTGGACTAGTCGACGTTGGTCTTGAATTATTCGACACTGGCCTGAATTACTTGCCGATGATCTGAATTATTCGATGTTTGTCCAGATGATCCGACGTTGGTCTTAATTATTCGGCGGTGCTCTGAACTATTCGACATTAGTCTTAATTACTCGACTTTGATCTGAACTATTTGTTGTTGGTCTGGCATTTTCGAGAATGGTCTTAATTATTCGACTGTGTCTTTATTGTTCGAATGTGGTCTGCATTATTCGACTTTGATCATAATTGTTCGACGGTGGTCTGACTTATTCTACTGTGGTCTTCATTATTCGACTAAGGTCTTAATTATTCGACTTCGGTCTTAATTATTCGACTGTCTTAATTGCTCGACTGTGGTCTGCATTATTCGACGGTGGTCTGAATTGTTTGACGGTGGTCTGAATTATTCGACTTCGGTCTTAGTTGATCGACGGTGGTCGGAATGATTCGACTTTGATCATAGTTATCCGACGGTGGTCTGAATGATTCCAAATTGGTCTTGAATCATCGACAAGGGTCTAAATCATTCAGCGAGGTCTCCAATAGCCCAAGCAAATCTCACGCACGGCTGAGAATGGCCCCGCGAAAAAAAAAGGGAGGGGTGGGCGGGGGGTAGGTAAGGTGAGGGCGGGAACACAGACCCCAATACATCTATATCAAGCATGCAAGCGGACCAGCATCCGAAAGAGGGCTGCCGAATCGCTAAGGAAACCCTAATGAAGCCGGCCGTAACCTCTTGGATTAGGCGGCCGTAACCTCTTGGGTTATAGGAATGGCGCGGTGACGTGCTGTCCATACCGGCCAGGAAAGAGAGAACTCGTACAATTGTAATGAATATGTAAATCGGCCTTAAATCAACTCTGTGCTCAATAAACTCTTAGGTCAAAGGAGGCCGAGGGTACCTGGGAGAGGGGGCCGGGGTAAATGGGGAGGAGATTGGTAGAGAGAGAGAGAGAGAGAGAGAGAGAGAGAGAGAGAGAGAGAGAGAGAGAGATCCTTCATCATGGTTTGAAAGGGGGGATAATTCAGTCTTGCTTTGCCTGTACCTCCCCCCCCTCTCTCTCTCTCTCTGTCTCTCTCTCTCTCTCTCTTTCTCTCTCTCTCTCTCTCTCTCTCTCTCTCTCTCTCTCTTTTGTGTTCGAAAGCGCGAGAGCGCATGCGTTCGCTCTTTTATTATTGTAATGAGTCAACGGAAGAAAGGCGTTTGGTTAGTTGGCCTCAATCTTATAATAATAATAATAATAATAATAATAATAATAATAATAATAATAATAATAATAATAATAATAATAATTAATTGGTACTGGAATTGATTACATCACTTTTAATAATATCCGTTGCAATTAAATTTATTTTTACAAAGTGAAAGTTGGGTATTTTCCTGACTCTGCTGTGCTCGTGAGTTAGCTTTTTATGTGAGTGTTTTTTGTTCCATTTTTTTTCTTATACATCCTTACTTTGGCGCAAAATAATCTGATTTTTGTTCTGTTTATTGATATGCTCTCACAGTCCTAACTCTTAAGTGTGTGAATGAGGCATATTTTCATTTGTTAATTGTGTGAATGAGGCATATTTTCACTTGTTAATTGTGTGAATGAGGCATATTTTCATTTGTTAATTGTGTGAATGAGGCATATTTTCATTTGTTAAGTGCTTGAGTAAGGCATATTTTCATTTGTTAAGTGCTTGAATGAGGCATATTTTCATTTGTTAAGTGGATGAATGAGGCATATTTTCATGTAAGTGCGTGAATGAGGCATATTTTTATTTGTTAAGTGCGTGAATGAGGCATATTTTCATTTGGTAAGTGCGTGAATGAGGTATATTTTCATTTGTTAAGTGCGCGAATGAGGCATATTTTCATTATTCCTGTCCTAAGTCAACCTTTTGCATACTTAATCCCTTTCCTCTGCCACTTGACTCTGTTAAATTTATAACAGTCTACTATTATGTTCCATTTTCCAAACACTTTCATTGTGTGAATGTAAACCGTAAATGATGCTGTTGGAAAAGCATCAGAAAGGCCAAGATCATTAACTAAACCTCTTTTTGATGGCGTCTAAGTCTCAGACACTCCCTCTTAGAATTTCTCGCATCATTTGCAAATCATGGAAAGAAGTAGAGGTTTATACTGGCCCACAAGTCACAGGCTTCAATTAGTGTGTTTGCTTAAAGACACGGAATGACCCTGTTAGCGTTTAACGAGAATATTCTGCATGGCTGAAAAAAACAGCTGATCGCCTCTTACCACCGCCAATGTCCACTTTCTTTTAACCTTCCTCTTCTCCTCCTCCTCCTCCTACTCCTACTACCCTAGTTGTTGTTGTTGTTGTTCCTGCTCCTCCTCCTCCTCCTCCTCCTCCTCCTCCACAGTCTTAACGGACTGAAACACTCGCAGCAATACCGGTCACCACTCGAAAACGCAAAGCATCGGCCTCCGGTTACTGACTGTCCTGTTGAATAATACTTTCCTCCTATTACCCTCGTTCCTCCTCCCCCTCCTCCTCTACCAGTCTTAACAGACTGAAACACTCGCAGCAGTACCGGTCACCACTCGAAAACGCAAAGCATCGGCCTCCGGTTACTTACTATCTTGTTGAGTAATACTTTCCTCATATTACCCTCGTTCCTCCTTCACCTCCTCCTCCTCCACCACCAGTCTTAACAGACTGAAACACTCGCAGCAATACCGGTCACCACTCAAAAACGCAAAGCATCGCGGCCTCCGGTTACCAAGTGTCTTGTATGAGTAATACTTTAAGGACAAGCTTTGGCATTTACAGGTCATTGTTGCCCCAAAGAATTTTCCAACTTTGTTGTCCGTGCTGTCTTCGGTCTTCCCTTTGGTGGATGCCAGACACCCCTGAACCCCTTCCCCTTCCCACCCCTACTTCCTCCCCCTCCCCTTACTCCTTCTCTTACTCTGCCCCTTCCTCTTACTCCCTCCTGGTTGGAGAGATGTTTAAGGGTCGTACAATGCTTTCAGGAGGCGAAGGAGGGGGAGGAGGGGGTGGGGAAGAAGGAAAGAGGGAGGAGGCGAGTGGAGGGGAGGTTTAGGGGGGGAGTACCGGTACTAGGAGTTGTAGTTAGAAAGAAGGTCCAGAGACCTGGGGTTTGGGGAATCGACCCATCTCGGATGTCATATTCCAGCACATTAAAGGCTGAATCATTCGTAATTTGTAACGTGGTCCGCGGGCATTAGCATACCCATTTTGTTGCATATATCCGCGTTATGCCCGCGTGCGCAAACCTGTACCTACCCACACGCCCTTATTCAATTAAGCCGACAATCCCTTTACCAAATAAGAGCATAATTAGGTCATCTAAAAGCCATAAAGGAGTTTATATCCACGACCGGCCTCGGGACGACTCGGAAGGAGAGGAGGGGGGGGGAGGAGGAAGAGGTGGAGGAGGAGGAGGAAGAAGAAGGTTGGAAGGAGAAGAAGGCAGCAGTAAAAGGGGAGCAGGGAAGGGGGTGGGGATGGGTAGGGGGAGATTGATAGGTATTAACTTGAGAGAGAGAGAGAGAGAGAATGCCGTTTGGTCTCAAGAAAAGAAACAACGAATCGTCGAGTATATGGCGAGCACAGAAGTCTGACTTTCTAGGTAGTAATCAGTGTTGATTTACTCTGCTTTTTAACGAGTTCGTCTGCACCTCCTCCTCCTCCTCCTCCTCCTAGACTTTAGTGTTATCGGACGTGTTTTCCATAAAAAGAGAAGCCCAACGTTGGGGAAATTCACGAGGGAGAAACACAAAGCTTCGTGGTGATTCTACGTCAGGAAGAAGCATTCCAAGTCAGGAAGACAGGCTTATTCTTCATCAAGACGTATTCTACGTCAGGAAGACAGTCGTATTCTACGTCGGAAAGACAAACGTATTCTACGTCAGGAAGACAGAGGTATTCTATGTCAGGAAGACGTATTCTACGTCAGAAAGAAGTATTCTACATCAGGAAGAATTATTCTACGTCAGGAAGACGCATTCTACGTCAGAAAAAAGAGAAACGTAATGTTGATGGTCGTTCTTCTGGTGAAGTTGACGCTGCTGATTGAACAGTAGATGAAATTTTGGTTTATTTTAGCTGTAATTAAGAATTCCGCCACCAGATGGTCTTGATGACGGACAGAGGCATTGAACTTGAACTTACAAATAGATCATAGTTTGCATATATATATATACATATATATATATATATATATATAATATATATATATATATATATATATATATATATATATATATATACATATATATATGCATACATATATATATATATGTATATATATATATATATATATATATATATATATATATATATATATATATATATATATATATATATGAATTGGAGTTGTGTACCACTTTAGTCTCTTTTGTCGTCTTTAAAACAGTTTTGTTATAATCCCTTTTTTTCTGCTGTATGTAGTTTGCTTGAAAATGTCTTCCAGTAAAGGCAAAAGATCTTGCATTCATATGTTTCAGTTTTCTCATGTCCATATACACTTTATATATATATATATATATATATATATATATATATATATATATATATATATATATATATATATATATATATATACATACATACATATGCATATATATATATATATATATATATATATATATATATAAATACATACATACATATGCATATATATATATATATATATATGTGTGTGTGTGTGTGTATATGTATATATATGTGTATATATATATATATATATATATATATATATATATATATATATATATATATATATATATATATATATATTTACACAGTCTATATGAAGTCCAAGCGTGCATTCAGATACTAACCGAATCGGCCGTATCCGAAACCAAAGAAGGCGGCCGCAGAGGAGAGAGATTCGGAAAAATGCGGCACACATGACCGAGTTGAATTTGATGGAGGCGCCCCCTGGAGGGCTTCTAAGTGGGTTGGACGGCATGTCCACTATGGGTGCACCGATAAATATTGTTATCTTGATTATTTGTAGTTGGTCGCCGGACCGGAGGTATGCCACGTATAACCCAGTCCCCCTCCCACCATTCCCCCTTCCCTCCCAGGTCATATCTAGCTTTCTACTACTACTGCCTTTGTCCCAACTATCCTTCCTCCCCTCCTCCTTCCCCCTTCCTTGGCCCCTTCTCCCCTCCCAGATCATATCCCGCTTTCTACTACTACTACTGCCTTTGTCCCTTCTGTCCATCCTCCCCTTCCCCCTACCCCACCCACACATATCCACTCTGTAGTAAACTCGCTCAGTTTTATCTGTAGTATTTTTCGGGTTATGTACTTTGTTCCGTTTAATTTCATTTTTCCATTCAAACTCCCGAACTGTTCTTATCCGGCCTCTCCTCCTTACCCCTCCCGTGTCCCCCCCCCCCAGTCCCCCTCCCTCCCCATCCTCGGAATACCGGATAGTATAGGTGTTTCGGTGTCGTGGCGTTGTTTCTATCGATAAAATAATCTCTCGCTGACGATTGAAGCATGTTTCGTTCGGAGGAGTTGTCCGTCTCTTTTACGCTATCGCGCATTTGTCGACTGTGTAGTTTGTGTAGTTGTCTCTCTCGGTTTTATGGCGAGATGTGCGCGGTTCCTCCTAAGCAGAGGAGGCCTCGGGGCGCGGATATTTTGGGGCGATAAGTCCGAGAAGATTTTGGAAACTCGCTCTCGCCGGTGTGATGTTACCACAAAGATCGGCGGTGTCCTGGTTAATTTTCTTTCAAGGATTATTATTATTATTATTATTATTATTATTATTATTATTATTATTATTATTATTATTATTATTATAGAAATAATCAACACAATCATGTATGGAACGGAAGTAAATTTCTGACTCACATCAGGATCGAACCCTTATTATTATTATTATTATTATTATTATTATTATTATTATTATTATTATTATTATTATAGAAATAATCAGCACACAATCACGTATGGAACGGAAGTAAATTTCTGACTCACATCACGAATCGAACCCTCGTCTTTCAGTTAAAAGACCTGGGTTCGATCCTGATGTGAGTCAGAAATTTATTATTATTATTATTATTATTATTATTATTATTATTATTATTATTATTATTATTATTATTATTGTAGAAGAAATCCACAATGGTGTAAGTGTAAATATATATTAAAGTACTTACATTTGTACTATTGTGGATTTCTGCATCATTTGAGTGACTCGTGCGATTTTGAGATTTTTCGAATTATTACTATTATATTCAGAAGATGAACCCCATTCATATGAAACAAGCCCACCACAGGGGCCACGGACTTAAAATTCAAGCTTCCAAAGAATACGGTGCTCATGTGAAAGAAGTAACGGAAGGTAATAGGAAATACAGAAAGAACAGACCAGTTATTAGAAGTGAAAAATAAATTAAGTTGATAAAGAAATGGATAAAAATGTAAGTAAATTATTAAAGATACGGAGAAGCTAAGAATTAGATCTGCGTATATTTCAAACAGGTTTACGCAATTATAAAGAAATATATCTGACCTGACCAGCTTCAGACATCTTCGAGAACCGCAGGAGGAGGTCACCTCAGGAGGAAGACAAAGGCAGGAGACTCGAGTAAATCCTGTTCTGTAGAGGGTTGCGTAAAGTAGTTAGTTGGCTTGTTGTTTACGACCTGGCATTCTTCTAGCTCGAAGGTCCCCGGCAGAAGTTTCCTTTGGAGAAGACCTTGTAGTAAGTTAGTAAAAACAGCAGGTCCTCGCCTTAAGTACCCTCCCGCCAACTCATAATACCTCGGCCGGCCTCGTCTTGAGCTGCATAAGCGAATGTATGGGGGAAGATTGGTCAAGTTTAAGATGGATAACCATTTTGTTAAAGGTTTTTATTTTGCTATTATAACTTGAGGCACGAAAGAGGTATATCTTTTATTGGGAATATGTGAACTCAGGGATTTCACGAAATCCCTAAGGAATTGACTTACTGGCTTAGGAGCATTTGATCCCCGAGGGTTAGTACTAAACACGGCAACAGTGATTTCATCTACACTGTTTCGCCGTGTTTAGTACTAGGCCCTGGGCGATCAAATGCACGTAAGGACATCTGATCCCCCAGGGGTTAGTTCTAAACACGGGGAAATACATATCACTGTTTCGCCGTGTTTAGTACTAACCTTCGGGGATTAAATGTTCCTAAGCGAGTTGCTTATTTCACAAATTTCGTAGGGTTTTCGTGAAATCCCTGGATTTCACGTATTCCCTGTGACATGTCAACAGTAAAAATCTACAGTTATATAAATTCATAACCACAATGCCCTCTTAACTTTCTCAAATTCTTCACACTTTTTTTTTTTTCTAATACGCTTATCACTGCAAATCCTCAGATCCAAATTGATGAATATGAAGAAATTCTGACGCCCGTAGCAGGGTTCGAACCTGCATCCGGAGTGTCAGAATGAGGTCACGTTACCGACCTGACCACGTACGTATCTGGTTAGAGGTGCCCAGTAGATTCGACAGTCACGTTTATGAGTAAAAACTTATATTTTGAAACAATACAAATTAAAAGATTTGTTTTTAATCACAAACGCTATTGTGGATTTTCACTGAATATATCCAATCACAGTATAGTGATGCTCTATAAAGAGGTAGACATCCTTTCTCTCTCTCTCTCTCTCTCTCTCTCTCTCTCTCTCTCTCTCTCTCTCTCTCTCTCTCTCTCTCTCTCTCTCCCTGGGTTTTCATTGATTATTTCCGGTCACAGTATGCTAATATATATGTATATATACAGTATATATATATATATATATATATATATATATATATATATATATATATATATATATATATATATATATATATCTGGATTTTCACTGATTATATCCGGTCACAGCTTAGCGATGCTTCAGAGATAAAGAGGTACATATTCTCTCTCTCTCTCTCTCTCTCTCTCTCTCTCTCTCTCTCTCTCTCTCTCTCTCTCTCTCTCCTGCCTCTTCTGTTGACGAGCATCAACGTCTCTCACCGAAACAGCAGAGGTGCATTGTAAATGCTAAGTATTTTCGTCATCACAAAGACACTCTTGCCTTTCCAAATCTCTCCGGATCCCTCTCGGCTTCTTCGCGGTTGGAGGGAGGCGCGTCTTTTAGAATCACACGTCTGTTGGCGACGCATGTCTCTGGAAATCTACAGTCTCCGTGATCTTTTCACCGAGCGACAAAAAAATGCATTTAGTAGTTTCTTCAGTGTTAAAAGGTCGTCTCGAATTGCAAAATGACTTAAGGGCGGTACTCAGGTGTAACGCCGGTAATTGCTGGAATTCAGTATAATCTGGTTTTGCCTTATAACTTACCGGTCCCGCAGGGGGTAGCGCTGTCTGTGCACCTCATGCGGTGCACTGTAGGCATTACTTTTAAGGTTATTTGCAGCGTCCATTCGGCCTCTAGCTGCAACCCCTTCCATTCATATTCTCTGTCTTCCGTCTTTCTTTCCGCCATCGCATAACAGTTGTTTGATAGTGCAGCTGCGAGATTTTCCTCCTGTTACACCTACGAAGCCTGATTACTTTCAGTTTCCCTTTCAGCGCTGAATGACCTCTGAGGTCCCAGCGCTTGGCCTTTGGGATGAATTTTATATTCCTTTCCAGATATTATTTTCGTAGTTTTTTGTGTATAGTTTTTATCATCTTTATTTGGATATTACTCGCGTTTCTTGGCCCCTCTTCTCTGCAGTAGCTGTCAGGGGTTATGCGTCAGGCTCAGGTTAAAAAAAAAAAAGAAAATAAAAGTTACGGTGGGGGAGGGAGAGAGACATTTGCATAAATTTACATGATTCAAAAATTAAGCTTGCAATTATTATAGCGAGCGATTGCAGGGGTATAAAGATAATTGCCGTTGCACATTTTTGCCGGTTGTTTAAATAAACCGGTCATATAACAACTCATAATCACACCAATAACTTCCCCGGGTTTAAATAGTGGCCCGGTTTTTTAAAACGTATCTCGAGGTTCTTCGTCATCTTTAGCGGCTGAAGACTGCGGGAAATGTGCGCGGAAGATGACTCGGTAATTCTTATGTATTTTTTATTCATCTCTTTTAATTTTCTCTTCAGTCTTCGCTGATTTGTATATCGGGCGAATGTGGTCATATTTTTCTTTATCGTCTATGTTATGAGAGTATTTTTTTTTTTAATGGAACCGTTCAGTTTCCGTTTTTCGTGCGTTTGTCGTTGTTTCTAAAAAAAAAAAATACAATCCGTTATGGAGAATTGTTAGGAATGTAATTGAGTTTATACATAACGTAAGGATAATTTATTGCCGTAATCACTATATACATTTCGATAATGGTATGAAGTATTTCCAACAAAAATGATCTTCTTCTTATTTTAAAGATTTTTTCGTCAGTATTTCGTAAGTGTCATGTAATCACTTGCGTTTTGCTTTTGTCATGTTGTTTTATAAAATCCAAGATATTTTGTAGCTCTTTGTGGTAAGGTAAACTAAAAATGAATAAGAATTAACAGTTCAAAGTGGTTGTATATAAATTATATATATATGTATATATATATATATATATATATATATATATATATATATATATATATGTGTGTGTGTGTGTGTGTGTGTGTGTGTGTGTGTGTATATATATATATCGAGTAATGTCGAAAAGGTAGTGAAAAACACTTCACTTATGGAATACCGATAAGCAGAAATATGTAAGGGGCCTATGTATAGGTAGCATGAGAGAGAGAGAGAGAGAGAGAGAGAGAGAGAGAGAGAGAGAGAAGGGCGGACGTATCGGTTGCCACCTACCTATTCTCCATCCAAGTCACTTCAGCCATTTTATAGTAAGAGAGAGAGAGAGAGAGAGAGAGAGAGAGAGAGAGAGAGAGAGTGTAAGGACTCCGGTGTCGGGATGTCACACTGCAATAAAATCAGGGTGAATGTGCAATAAAGATGGCGGGTGTCAAGTAAAGATCCACCTCGTCATGGGACCGAGACCCTTAAAAACCAACTCCCCTCATCCCCCCCTTACAACCCTCCCCTTCCCCTTCCCCTCCCCTCTCTTCCCCCTTGTAACCCCCTTTCTCTCAACCCCCTCCCCTACCCAGCTCGACATCCTTAAAAACTTCGTTCAATCTCCAATTGCATATAGCTTTTTCCTATCTGTTAACGTTGATTATTGAATGGAGGTGCAGATTCAAATGCAGGGTGTTACGGCAGTCACATAAAATTATATTTAATGAAATTATAGTAAACGGTAAATTACAATAAGTGCAATTTTAATTTAAATGCTGCCTCTTCGGGTTACTTGTTAAAAAATGAATTTTGGTCATGATTTAAAAACTTATCGAATGAGACAGATAATAAACAAGCATAGGTAGATTTTCTAGGTTATGGAACTTTAAAAAAGATGGCAGTCATGCATAGGTGCAGAGGTACTTTGACCTTAATAAATGTCCTGTAGATGAAACAGGTAACATAAACGATATATATATATATATATATATATATATATATATATATATATATATATATATATATATATATATATATATATATATATATGCATGTATATAATATACACAGTATATATTATATATATATATATGTATATTATATATATATTATGTATATATGTATGTGTGTATATATGTATGTGTATATATATATATATATATATATATATATATATATATATATATATATATATATATATATATATATATATATATATATATATATATATACATACATACATATAATATACACACATACATACACACACGCACACAAAGAAATCCACGGTACGGAAACACCTTCGACTTCGCAAAAAGCAAAAAAGGAATACTCTTGAGTCAAACTGAAAATGCAGGACGAAGTAAAGACCACGACTAATAAAGATAAGGAGGCAAGAAGGATGGCGGATAGTTAGAGAGAACTTAGAAAATGGCCCGTGAGAGATATATATAAAAGGCGGGAGGGGTTTGGGAAGGGGGAGGGAGAGAGAGAGAGAGACAGAGACAGAGAGAGGGAGAGTGAGATCAGGATTCGGACGAGGATATATTTGGTATAGTAATATGTCGGTGTGAGTTTATTTGCATATGCTCAGAGGGACATAAAGCCAGGCCCTGAGAGTTAAGATGCTGAGTGCCAGGAGATACAGGTTTTTACGACGGCCGGCGTCCTCCAGGGCGAGACTATCTGCCCACTTTCCTTCAATCTCTTTTTATTGTTTTTTTTATTTATTTATTTCTGTATGTAAGGTTTCTCTCTTTGTTTCACCCCTGGTTATCTACCGGAATGTTTTTTTTTTATCTGTCGTAGGTTTTGAGTGCATTTAAGTTTTTTATGATGAAAAACTTCGTTTGGTTTTGTCTGTTTCACTCTAGTTTTATTAGTTTTAGCTTTATCTCCTGGAATGTTTTTTTATCGTCGACATTAGGTGCATTTATGTTTGCTAACATGCTCAAAGACTACCTTTAGTTTTTTGTAAAAACTTGATGTCTTTGGTCAATTTTTATTTTCTTTATTACCATGGGTTGTTTTCCCGTAGGGTGTAGTATTTTTCTAGTACACCGCGTCGGAACATTTCGTTTTTTGCAACATCTTTGTTTTTCTGGTTAACTTTATTATGTTGTTTATGATAAAAAACTTCATTTAGTTTTATTTCTTAAAGTTTGCTGCCTTCAAAAGATATTTTCTTGATGGCCATAGGTTGTTTTTACCGTGCAGTGTAACTGTAATTTTTTTTTAATTTTTTAACATAGTGTTGTAACATTTCGTCTTGAGGAAGATCTTTTATTTTTTTTATTTTACCCAATTTTTTCTTATTTTACACCCTCCTATGTCTCGGAGGATTACCTTGTTGTCGTTAACCAGTAAACTGTAATGGCCAGCTTTCAAACATTCCTTCACTTTACCTACAAAATGTGGAAAGTACGGAGAGAGAAGTTGAATGTAAACAACTTGATGTTGGTTCAATTTTTTTTTTCTTTGTCGCGCTGTGTTTTTTTTTTCTTTTTTTGTACCGATGTGCAGTCTCGGTATTGCAGAATAAGTTTCTGATTTTCATTTGTAAAAAATAATATTTTTTTTAAATACAAGAATACCGAAATTTACTTTGAAATAGTAATGCATTAACTCAACTTGAAATTCAAGTTTATTATTATTATTATTATTATTATTATTATTATTATTATTATTATTATTATTATTATTATTATTATTATTCAGAGGATGAGCCCTATTCGCATGGAACGAGCCCACAGGGGCCAATGACTTGAATTCAAGCCTCAAAAGAATGTGGTGTTCATTTGAAAAGGAATAGGTATACTGTAGTAGATAATAGGAAATGCAGAAAGAAGAGATCAGTTATTATAAGAAAAGGGACAAATTAACAGATTAATAAACAAGTAGAGAAGAATGTAAATGAATGATTAAAGTACGAGGAGATTTATTGTTTTAGGGCAGTAATGCGTTGCATCCTCGCCTGAACTTTTGGTTGGATATGTTCTAACGATATCGTAAGTTTCATCTGACTTCAGTTTATGGTACAACCGTAATTCGAGATTGTTTCAGTTTGTATTTTAATTCGCTAATAGATATGGACCTCAAAATAATTTATTTTTTACATTTGTAAAATAATTCATTTTGCATCTGGGCGCGTACTTGTACCCGGATGCAAATTCCTGAGATGTGTGCTAGTATTGCACCAGCCCCGGTTTTTATTTAATTTTTTTTTTTTTGCCATGCCCCTGGTTAGGTTGGGTTTGGTAAGGTTAGGATGCATTTGCATCTCTGCTGTTATTTTGGGGGTGGGAAACATAACGAGATTATTTTCAAGAAAATTCTGTGGTTAGTTTTTAAGATATAGCGTCCCGCTTTTTTCAGTTAAAGGTCCGGCACTCGGTTACATCTCGGGAAAATGCAACCCGGGTCGCCACCGTTTGTCATGTAAACATTCTAATTAGGTGTTATTAAGTTTAAGATTCCTGTTCTTCCCGTTATCCGGAATATGTTCTTTGGAAATTTTGGATGTGATTTTGGGGGGGTCTCATTTGATATAATAAACCACTGTTCGTTCTGTTTGTGTTTTGATAACTTGCGTACATTTTATCTATTTATTTAGCAAATTTATTAATTTATTTTTGCTTATTTAATAAGTGATCTCTTCTTTCTGTATTCCCCATTACCTTCTGTTATTCTTCCTAATAAACACCATATTCTTTGGAAGCGTGAATTTCAAGTCAGTAGCCCCTGTGGGCTTGTTCTATATGAATAGGGTTCATCTTTTGAATAATAATAATAATAATAATAATAATAATAATAATAATAATAATAATAACAACCTGTTAATTTTACAGGTCATGATTTATATATTTATTTATTTATTTATTTTTTTTTTTTTTGTATGGTTCATGTTTCAGTTCTAAGGCTTCCAGTTATTGAGTTCTATAGGCATAGTTGTTCTCGTAACTTAATCTGAACCTTTACTAAGCGAATTTTGCTTTCTTTCACGTTCCGTGTGAGAGCGAATTAGCTGATCCCGGATTCTCATCCCAATCGGCTTTTCAATAATTCGGTGCCATTGCGTTCTCTATTTATCCCTGTACCTCTTACCAATGCCCCTTCTCCTCTTCCTCCTCCTCGCCCTGCTACCCATCCTTCTCCCCCCCCACCTCCAGCCCCACCTGCCCACGTCTACGGTCATCCCTTTAGCAAGCCGCCTTATTCCTCCATCCCCCTTCCCACATTGGGGTGGTATACGCGCTAGGCTTCCCCTTCACCTTAACCCCCTCCCTTCCCATCCCCATTCCCCCTCCCTCCCTCATCCCCTTCCTCCCCATCCCCTTCCCCTTGGAGGTAGGCAGGCCAGTCCGTTTTAGCAGCCGAGCAATAGCGACCAGCGAGTTCCCCCCCCTCCCTACAAGTAGTAAAACAAGGCGCCTGGCTCACGATCAGGCCCCTCGTTTGAAAGCCAGGTCGTGTTGGTCCGTTTATGACTTTATCCAGAAAATATATATTACGTTTAATGATGCCAGCCCGCCTCGTACTGCCTTTTACATGGGCGCCCGCACTTGCATGCAAACGGGCGCTCTCGGCTTACGCAAAAGGGAATAGAAGAAGAGGGGGGAGGGGATAGTTGGGAATTGGTGTCTAGATGGGTGGGCAGTAGGGGAAGGGAGCGGGGGAAAGGGTGAGGGGGTTGTTATAGAGGCTGGTGTATGTGTGTAAACATATACCGCATTCGGGGAGCTCTCTAGCTAATGACTCAAAGAGAGACTAGATGGAAATTGAAGAAATACATTTTGATGATTTAATGATTCCGTGATTAATTAATTAATTGTGACCATGTTTGACCATTTGACCTTTATTAATTAATTTATTTTTGAGAAAAACAATTCCCCTTTTGATTCAGAAACGAGGATTGTTCATATTTCAGGGATTAGCAGTATATAACCAAGCATTTTATTTACTGTTATTCATATAATAGGTAAGTTTATCAATTATAGCATTGCGCTTGTAGAACAAGTACTCATTAGCTTTCCGTCGATTTGGTTTAGAAATACTGTAGCCTGAATGATTAGTGCTTAGCCTGTTCTAAAATGCGTAGAGGAATAATTCATTCCAGAACATGATACACAATATAACTCGAATGGCAGTAGGTAATTTTTTGGCGGAGCTAAGGTTTTTTTTTTATGTATGTTTATGTATCTGTCTACGGCCATTTGTGTCCTAAGTAAAGCTTTTGAGTTTGAATTTGAATTTGAAAAGGTACCGATCTTGAGCTACAGGGTGACGAATCTGACCATCTTCACTTTTGCGGCCACTGTCCTGGGTCGACATTGGCGGCAAGATGCAAAACGACGCAAGAAAATGTGAAAATGTACCCACGTTGAAAGCGCCCTTAGGCTCTCTCAGACCTTGGAGACGCAAGACAGTGATTTAGGCCTTTAGAAAATGAAGCGAAAAGTAGAAAAAAAGGGAAATGATAGATCTTGTGGAGAATAATTCGGGCTAAGAGAGCTGTGCTTAGAAAGCCTTGTGTGTGGCAAACTGGAAAGAAAACAGTTCTTTGGAGACTGGCCATAGCAGGTTTTTGGGGGTAATCTATTAGACTTGTTACACTGTTCGAAAAACCTTTAGGTTAAGGGACTGTGGGAAATGCTGAGAAACAAGAGGAAGTTTCTGTGGATGGCCAAGGAAAGAATAGATCCAGGTGTATGAAGAAGAAGAAGAAGAAGAAGAAGAAGAAGAAGAAGAAGAAGAAGAAGAAGAAGAAGAAGAAGAAGAAGAAGAAGTAGTTAGTCAGTCAGTCAGTCAGTCCTATCAAATAATTCTGAGACCAGAAATACACACGAACGAAGCAGAAGAAGAATAATAAGGAGAGGAGGAGGAGGAGGAGGAGGAGGAAGTAAGTCGTCCTGTCGAATACTTCTGATACCACAGAACCCACACGAAGAAGAAGAAGAAGAAGAAGAAGAAGAAGAAGAAGAAGAAGAAGAAGAAGAAGAGGAGGAGGAGGAGGAGATGATGATACTGTCGAATAACTCTGAGACCAGAAACACACACACACACACACACACACACACGAACGAAGGCAGGCCATCGTTAGTGTCATCACCTTTGAGGTATTGTGGACCACACTCTGGGCGAGGCTCTAAACATTATTATGCTTTTTGTAAACAGATGCCTGGCGTTTAGGTTTTCCCAGATTGTTTACCCATCCGCGATAGACATGTTTCCCTTCCTCTCCTTATTCACAGTCAACTTAACACAGGAGGAACTAATAAACATCACTCGCGAGGCGTTGCTACCTGATAGATTTTTCCTTAACTGTGCCCTCTCTCTCTCTCTCTCTCTCTCTCTCTCTCTCTCTCTCTCTCTCTCTCTCTCTCTCTCTCACACACACAAATTTAGACAAAATAACACTAAATTAGGTATGTAGATAAATATTCTCTCTCTCTCTCTCTCTCTCTCACACACACACACACACACACACACACAAATTTAGACTAAATAACACTAAATGAGGTATGTAGATAAATAGTCTCTCTCTCTCTCTCTCTCTCTCTCTCTCTCTCTCTCTCTCTCTCTCTCTCTCTGTCGTATCTTTCTTCTCGTTGAAACCTTGTTAATAAGAGTGCCATCCCCCTTGGCACTCCACTGGCTCTGTGTAGTGTCACTGGGGTGAGTTGCTGGTGTTGAGGGTCTTTAAGTTCATGCCACTACCTCTGTAGCCCTGTCATTACTTATGCTTCTAGACACTGAGTGCAAATTGGAGGGCGATTTCTTAATGTTCTTACAATTATATATCAGGTCATTTCGATAGTAACGGTAGTATAAAATATAATTCTTACTCAGTAATGATAATTTTCAGCTTTCTGTAAAAGAAAACCATTGAGATGGCTTTGTCTGTCCGCCCGCACGTTTTGTGTCCGAACTTTTCTGTCCGCCCTCAGATCTTAAAAAAACTAAAAACTACTGAGCCTAGATATATATATATATATATATATATATATATATATATATATATATATATATATATATATATATATATATATATATGTGTGTAAATTAAATTATATATATACGAGTATATATATATGTGTGTTTGTGTATATATTATATTATTATATTATATATATTATGTTATATTATTACGTACCATTCGCTCATTACATAAATTAAATTCCTTTCTCAATGCAGTTTTCCTTCCATCTGTTGATAACCGTTTTGATTCGGTCCACCAGGGGAACAGGTTTTAAGAGTAAAAATTTATACTTAGATCGGTGTCCGACCGCCGAGACACAGCGATTTTAGCGACGCAGCTGCGGTTTTCCGCGCATGGTAAAAACTGCATGTGAGGAAGCCGCAAGGTCTCATTATTCGGTCGCATTAAGCGTCTCATGACGCCTCGTGATCTCAGGATAACAGAAACCAAGTGACTTATTTTCCGGTGGTCCCGTGGCATCAATCAGTTCGTCGTGGTCGAGTGTAAATTAGCGCGTTGCTTGATAAAGGGTCATTTTTAGAGGATATTTTTCCCATCGTCCCGTGGAGTGCATGAGGTATTCTGAAAAGCTTCGGTCCTTAGAGGAATTCGGTAACTTTGCAGAGGTAAACTGAATCGGAACCCAGAAGTTACTAGGGCATTGTGGTTAATGAAAGTTACATGCGTATCTGGTAAGAGGTGACCAGTAGATTGATATATATATATATATATATATATATATATATATATATATATATATATATATATATATATATATATAAAATAATATATAATATATATGTGCATATATATATATAATATATATATCTATATATACTGTATATATATATATATATAATATATATATATCTATATATACTGTATATATATATATATATATATATATATATATATATATATATATATATATATATATATATATATATATATGTAAATATATATATATATATATATATATATATATAAAATATATATATATATATATATATATATATATATATATATATATATATATATATATATATATTTTTAGGTGGCTGGTCCTTGTAGCCATCTTGTTCAGAACGCAAAGCTATCTCCTACCACTTATTTTAACTTGTAAACTAATCGTCTTAAGGAAGACCTTATTGGAGACACTGACAGTACCTCTTATTTATTCAGTGTCTCGCCCATTTTGTGTGTATTAGCCCTCCCCACTCTCAACCCCCGGTCCTCCGTGCCATACAAACCCAAGACACGAAGGGCGGCGGACTTCGGCCTGAGAGCGAGCCGTCCCAGGGAATGAGTTTGCGTGAGTCGCCGCTGTCCTGTAGAGGTGATGAGTCCTTGGGTGAGTCCTCGAAGTATCGAGAACTGTGTTTTATGTCGGGGCGGACAAAAAGGAGCTTCGATAAGAGCAGCACTTTAGGCTTATCGGAGGGCAGTAAAATGGTTTGAGTATTGCTACTTCCACACCTCCTTAGCTGGTAATCGTGGGCCGGGCCTCCGGCGGGGAGGAGGAGGAGGAGAAGGGGGTCTTTTGCCCATTCACTCCCCACGCTTCTTTTGGACGTCCCTCAATCCTCCTTTCCCTCCCCTCCCCCCTCTTCAACTCCTTTACTTTTATCCAGGTAATCTCCTTCACCTTTGCTTCCTGTTGCAGTTGAAGAATAGGTCCTCCATCGTCAGTTCACTCATGACGACAGGTCACTGAATAGCACAGGGCTCTGGTCTTAATTGCCCTCAAACTCAAGAATCTAGATCACTTAACAGTTACAGGCGGTCTTGCACTACCGAAGAGAGAGAGAGAGAGAGAGAGAGAGAGAGAGAGAGAGAGAGAGAGAGAGAGAGAGCTCTATCAAAATGTGGGAATGGACCATTGTTATTCACCGTGAGGGGCTTCTAATTGTCTCCGTAGATGGCAGTGGAAAGTATTAATAATATCCGTTAATGCAGAGGGCGACATGCAGACCAAATGCCCCTCTTGTTCTGGGTACTGAAATGACGGGGTGGTTTGACCTCTGTCCCACCTGACCTGGCAGGTTAAGAGCTTTCACATCATGAGAAGCTTTTTAATTCCCTCTTAGACACCCAGGGCATCGTGTCCGTGCCTTTTCAAGATCTGGTCTCTGTAATGATAAGGGTCGACGTGGCATAGTTATGAGATGATGTGGTTATAAGGTTATCTTACTTCGTATTACGTGGTTTGTTGCTTGTCCTCCTGGGAGGGGGACCGGGGAGGGAGCCAGGATTGGTGGGAAGAGGGGGGGAGGGGGGGGCGTGTGACCAGGGCAGAGGTGGTCCATAATGCACTCCCTCTTCAAAGGCTGGCCGCCCGAATCGAGTGTCATCAGCAGGGCATCAGGTAACCTGAGTTGGGTATTTAACAAGATTCTCGTACGTCGTTTGCGACTCTCGATCATTAGTGTGATTGCTGGGCAACGCTGTGGCCATATCAATTAATATTTTTGGGTATGACTGAAGTGTTCTTAGACCACTAGAGAGATTCTTCTCTGCTGAACACAAAGTTCTAGACACTGGAGAGATTCTTCTCTGCTGAACACAAAGTTCTAGACACTGGAGAGATTCTTCTCTGCTGAACACAAAGTTCTAGACCATTGGAGAGATTCTTCTCTGCTGAGCATAAAATTCTAGACCACTAGAGAGATTCTTCTCTGCTGAACACAAAGTTGTAGACCAATAGAGAGATACTTCTCTGCTGAACACAGATCTTAGGTAGTTTGTATCGAATTGGTCGACACCCCTAAGGAAACGAGCCCATGTCTCTTCAGTCTTTGTCTGGGTAATGGGAAAATAGGCACTGCGCAGTTGTCTCTAGATAAGACGAGTCACCAAGCCCTCGTATTCCGCCATTCCTCCTGCCGCCGCCTCTCGAAACTTCAAACTTCCCTCCGCCTTCCCCTTTGAAGAAGAAGAAGAAGAAGAGGACGAGGGGCGGGGGGCCGGGGGCCGCAACGACGGATGGATGTCCGACCAGAGCCCATCGCCGATACTGCCGTTAATTTGGCCATTCCCATGCTTCCTGGCGCGCCCTAAAAGACACCGTCAATTCCGCCTCGCCCGGCGGACTTGGGCTGACCACCTGCGGGAAATCACCTACAGGAGGATGCTAACCCTCAGCTGCCTCTAAGGTCCAACGTCCCATAGAAACTTCTCCCTGTGGTGATCCTTCCGACCTCTCGCTCAATTAAGAGTTTCTATTATTGGAATGAACACAGTCGAGGACAAGTCCGCCTTGGATGACGGCGCGCCGGCATAGGCCTAGGGGCATCCATCCCGGGAGTGACTGTTATCATCGTCTACTAGGCCTAGGAGTGTGATCTGTAATGGGTCCTGGGCTAGTACAACCACGAGCTTGTAATGGGAGAGAAGATCATGTTGGCGATATCCCTTCCAGATCATTTGAATGTAGGCCTATTGCATCAAAAGGAAAGGAAAACAAAATAAGATGTCGAACCAGATTGTTATTGTCGTGTTCAGATAATGGTGTTTCTTTTCATTCAGTAAGGTATCTTAATTATATTCATAGATACGTAGGGTTTGTTCTTGACTCTCTCTCTCTCTCTCTCTCTCTCTCTCTCTCTCTCTCTCTCTCTCTCTCTCTCTCTCTCTCTCTCTCTCTCTCTTCAAGATTTCAGGAATACATTTAGAGGGTAATAGGCTGAAATGACTTAATACTTCATGTGGCTGTTATTAATGCGTAATTTTTATTTTTTTGTGTTTTTTTTTTATCCATGTGTCGTATTTAAAACTAATCATATTTGCCAGTGAGCTACAGCATATTTTGGGAAGTATAAAACTGCAGTTTTGCTTAGAGGAATATTTTTACATCGAGTCACGTTTTATGTCCATATATGTCCTAATGCCATTTACATTCCCTAAATATCATCATTTTTAATATTTATTTTTCTTTTCAGGTAAGTGTTAATGGTGGTGTGCGCTACCAGTAAGAAGGCGAATTGTTCTGTACGTAAGTTTATAACATCTGTTCTGCACATGCACTGTTATTATATTTACGTATCTTATTGAACAAGTGAACCAACAATGCGGTCTTGACGGCAGTTCAGTACAATGAATGTAATTCAGTATGATGCTTTCACTCATCACATTTTCCCGTGTTTGAATGTTCTACAGGCGTTCAAGTTTTGATTTAAAAATAAATTTACTAATGTCTACATTTCGTACAGTATATTTTAGTACGCGTCGCTCGAAGGAAAATGAGAAAGGTTTGGGTCAGAACACACACACACACACACACACACACACACACACACACACACACACACAAACAAAAGCAAACACACACACACACACACACAAAGCAAAACGTTTTGGTCAAAATACACAGACAAAGGCGAAAAGTTTAATTCAGAATCCACACACAGACACACGAAAGCAAAGAGTTTGAGTCAAAATACACACACACACAAAAGCAAAACCTTTTAGTCAAAATACACACAAACACACACACACGCAAAGGCGAAAAGTTTACTTCAAAATCCACACACAGACACACGAAAGCAAAACGTTTTAGTCAAAATACACATACACACACAAAAGCGAAACGTTTTAGTCAAAATACACATACACACACAAAAGCGAAACGTTTTAGTCAAAATACACATACACACACAAAAGCGAAACGTTTTAGTCAAAATACACAAACATACGCACACACAAAGGCGAAAAGTTTAAGTCAAAACCGACACACAGACACACGAAGGGAAAAAGTCGAGTCAAAATACACACACACATACACACACACATAAAGGCGAAAAGTTTAAGTCAGAATCCACACACACAGACACACAAAAGCGAAAAGTTCTGAGCTAAAGCGCGCGCGTGCGCACACACACACACACACACACAAACTTGACCAAGGGATAAGGGCGGAGAGCCTTCGGAGTGGCATTTGATTGATATCCGACAATCACGAATATAACCGATCTCCTGTATATGGGCGAGATGGATGATACGAGTAGGATGGGGTTTGGGGGAGAGGGAAGGGGGAGGGGGAGGGAGAGGTGCAGTGGTTGTTGGGGGAGGGGCGGGTGGAATTAAGGATAAGTAGGACATAGGAATGATTTTTGTTGAGAGGGAAGGATGTCGATTGCTTTCGTTTATAAAGGAATTTGTCATATATTTATATTTATTTTGTCATTATTTATTTTTTATTTATCTACGTTCTCTTGCTTAGTTATTCATCGACAGAAGAAAATTGGAAAGAATTTCGAGAAACGAGGTGTTATTTCATACAGTAGTGGACACACGCGTGAGCTCGCGCACGCACACACACAAGGAATTGTTTTGTTTTATATGTGTCTTTGTTAAGGTACCCCACTTCAGACGAAACTTTTTGCTGTGAAAGACGAGTATGATTTTAGTGCTTGAAAGCAACTAAGCCCTTGTTACGCTGACGAACCTTAACAAACTCCTAAGTACATCACGATTTGATTTCAATGAAGAGAACACACACACACACACGCAAAAAGAACACATGCTTACTTTTCATTCTTCTCTCGAACAGTTATAATGGAACGTGTTTCTTTTTTTTTCCGCCAGGGGCGCAACTGCTCCGCCCATGTTCACGTATGTGGACATGTCATTTCGTTTTTGATTTACCTGTCTCATGTATTGTGTTTCTGTAGATGATTATGGTCCACAATGAGGATCAACACTTGTGCTATTGATCACTATACGTGCCTGTGTTTGAGCGTGTGTGTGTGTGTGTGTGTTTCTGTCCGTCAGTTTGGCTGATTCGATACGTGAACTTTTTGAGTATTGTCTGCATTTGTTGGACACTTGTATGATTCCTTTGTCTGCAAGTCGAAATATGAAAGAAGGAATTATGTATATATATGTATATGTATATATATATATATATATATATATATATATATATATATATATATATATATATATATATATATATAATGTTCTGTCTGTTTTAAAACCTATACAGAGGGCACTGTATAGAAGTTAGGCTTCTCTCTGCCTTTGTAGAATACGTTCTGGTTTTTATACATCAGTAATATACCCAACCTACGTACGGTACTTATGAGACCATTGTACAATTCTGTGACAAAGTGGAGTGAATTTTATAACTCTACAGCAATTTTGCGGAAGCCGCAATCTGTGAGAGTGGTTCACCTAGGGGCTTAGAATTCATATTATTCAATCCTGTTTATTGATTTGGTTGAAAGGCTGACCAACATTTATCTGATGTTGCAAAAACAACGGTGATCGACGTCGAATCTAAAGTTGAAAGAATAAGTTGTATTCTTGCACAGTTTTAGTAAACATTTTATTCATTTTTAGGTTTCTGCAAAAGAAAGCTATTGTTCCGGCTTTGTCTGTCCGTCCGCACTTTATTCTGGCCGCCCTCAGATCTTAATAACTAGTGCGGCTAGAGGGCTGCAAATAGGTATGTTGATCGTCCACCTTCCAATCATCAGACATACCAAATTGCAGCCCTCTAGCCTCAATAGTTTGTATTTTATTAAAGGTTAAAGTTAGCCATAATCGTGTTTCTGGCAACGATATAGGACAAGCCACCACCGGGCCGTGGTTAAAATTTCATGGGCCGCGGCTTATACAGAATTATACCGAGAGCACCCAAAGATAGGTCTGTTTTCGGTGGCCTTGATTATACGCTGTAGCGGCTGTACAGAAAACTCGATTGCAGTATTTAAAAGGTCTAACGGTTATCACAGATATTTCGAATTAAATTTTCCAGAGAACATTTTACCAACACTGAAGTTCAAGTACCGTGTCTTTATACGTTTATATATATTGTATGTTACGAATTTCTGAATGTTGATTTTCTTAACAAGTACGCAAGCAATTATAAGTTTTAAATGGGCCCTGCATGCGAAGCGCTGAATGGCCGAAAGTTCCCTAGTGCTTGGCTTTACAGCCGAAATTTTATAAAAATCAACCAATCAATCAATCAGCACTCCTTGCGAACACACACCTACATTATGATATACATAAACAAATTTCTGCAGCATAATAACTTTGCTCACGAAATCTTGAAAGCAGAGCAATTGAAACGTCTGCCAAATTATTTCTTTATTACGACGTTTCCTTTCTCGCAAATTTAATCTGCGAAGGTTTTGATTAATCAGACTCTTTTGAAATTGACATAAACTGCAGACTTAAGTCTCTATCTCTCTCTCTCTCTCAGTTTGATGAACTGACCTGTAGTACACAGTGCAGCGAAGTTTTGGTATTGTGATTCTATCTTGAAATACATGTCATCTTCAGAGACTCTCTCTCTCTCTCTCTCTCTCTCTCTCTCTCTCTCTCTCTCTCTCTCTCTCTCTCTCTCGTTTCTTGGGAGGAGTAGTCATGTAAAGCTACGCGATAGAGTATTTAGGACGTAAGCATAGATTACGCCCACTTTCCTGGGAAACTGGGCTTACGTTCACCTACCCATCCATCATATCTAAACTCGCCCCCTCCCCCTCCTTCCTTCATCCTCCCCCCCTTCCCCCTTCACCATCCCCTAGCATAAGTGTCGCAGTCGCAAATAAGCCGGCCGTGACAACCTGTACCGTATAACTCATCGGGCGATGCAGCTGTGTGTGACAACAAATTTCCATCCCTGATGAATCTGTCCATACACTTGCACAAATAAATAGTTCAGAATTGGTTTTATTGCTCTCTCTCTCTCTCTCTCTCTCTCTCTCTCTCTCTCTCTCTCTCTCTCTCTCTCTCTCACACACACACACACACACTATCTCTCTCTCTCTCTCTCTCTCTCTCTTTCTCTCTCACATACTGATATTAGGACATTGCCACTCCAGCTTCTTAACTCTGTATTTTTTTTTAAATCATCAACACTAATAATAGCTATAGCAGAGTCTAGCCTAAATAACATTATAATAAATTCAATGTATGTGAGACTATACACCTATGTGAGTATGTTTTTTTCTGTTAATTTAGAAGGAAGGTACTTTATGTTTATATCATTATCGCTTGATAACAGAAAACTGGTTGTTGGGTTTCACATTTGTTTTTTGTTTAAATATAAATTTTTAGATTTTATTTTATCAAATATTCATATTTGCTACTTTAAGTGGATTTTATGTACTTGTTTACATGTGCATATATTCCCGATGCCTTGAGAGAGAGAGAGAGAGAGAGAGAGAGAGAGAGAGAGAGAGAGAGAGAGAGAGAGAGAGAGAGAGAAATATTGCATTATTACTTTAAGTGGATTCTATGCATTTGTTTACATGTGCATACATTCCCGATTCAATGCGAGAGAGAGAGAGAGAGAGAGAGAGAGAGAGAGAGAGAGAGAGAGAGAGAGAGAGAGAGAGAGAGAGAGAGTCTGACGAAACATTGCATTATTAAAGCCATGGAATCTTTTCTTTTTATTTTATATCTTCATCATACATCACTCGATCCTCTGCGTGTTGGGACGAAATTGAGTTCCTTTTGCTGTTATAATATTGCTGTTACCTTTAAATTTCTTTTTATTTTAATTTTTCACTGTTATTGTGATTGTTGTGCTTGTTTTTATTGTTGTTAGATAACTTATTTCTTGTCTTTGTGGATGTTATTAACATTTCTACTTGTTTCTCGTCTTTATTTCTGTGGTTGATGTAACTGTATGCAAAACTGTTTGTGTATGTGTGTGTATGTGTAAGTATGTTGGGGGCGGTGAGGTGGGAAGTGGAGGAGGAGAATTGGGGGGAATTGCATATATTTTTTTTTTGACTCCTCTCTTTTGAATATCTATTTTGTGGTTGATATAACTGTGAACAAAACGTGTGTATGTGTGTGTGTGTGTGTGTGTGTGTGTGTGTTGTTTAGGGAGGGGAGGGGTGAAAGGGGGTAAGGGTAGGGGCACTGGGCAAAGGAAGAAGTCGGTTAGGTGATCCTGACTCTCTCGTGACTGAAGTGCTGTTGATACTACACGTTCCCAAGTTCTTTATTGGTGTAGATTACAGGAGGAAATACAGCGCTGTGAAACGTCAGCCTTTGATGAATTGTTCTCATGCATGAAATCTCTCTCTCTCTCTCTCTCTCTCTCTCTCTCTCTCTCTCTCTCTCTCTTTCTCTCTCTCCAATTTTCGCTGTGCCAGATTTTCTCTCTCTCTCCTGTGGCTTTCACACTGAGAAAATGTAAATTCTCTCTCTCTCTCTCTCTCTCTCTCTCTCTCTCTCTCTCTCTCTCTCTCTCTCTCTCTCTCTCTCTCTCTCTCTCTCTCTCTTATTCTTTTCTGCCGCATTAAAACTCGGAAGGTGGAAAGAGAACTCCCAGAGAATATATAAGTGTTATGGCCGATCCGAGCGCGATTACAGCCCCTTGCAATGATATAATAACCTCTGGTTATTCGGCGGTCACTTGACCAAGACCCGTTTCCAGCGTAACCGGGCATTAGGCGAAATCCTACTCATCATCATCATCGTCATCATTTTCATCATCATCATCATGACGGTTCTGATTTTTTTTTTCGCTTTTTCCAATTGATGCCTCTTATTGCATCACATTGCATCACTTACGGCTTGCATTCGTCAAATGGTGATTGCGCGCGAGCACGGACGTGTGGCAGGGTGTACTTTTGGCGAGTTCGTGCGCTGGGCGGGTGTGAAGGAACTATATATATATATATATATATATATATATATATATATATATATATATATATATATATATATTTATTATATATGTGTGTATGTATTTGTGTATGTATGTATGTATGTATGTTTGTATATATATATATATATATATATATATATATATATATATAATATATATATATATATATATATATATATATATATATATATATATATATATGTATGTATGTATGTGTGTGTAGATACATAGATACGTAGATAGATATATTTAATATTATACGTATAAAAGCTGGCTAAAAATAGGCAAAAATGAAATGCTGAAAACAGTCCTATTAGCATATTTTGATTTTATAATTATAGAATTTTGTCTCTCTACATAAGTTTACCATACATATATGGAGAGAGAGAGAGAGAGAGAGAGAGAGAGAGAGAGAGAGAGAGAGAGAGAGAGAGAGAGAGAGAGAGAGAAAGACGTCAGTCCATTACAGCCATCCAATGTATTTAGTGTTTCCATTAGATTCATGTTTCCTAAGCGAGTTGACAATCTTGGGTCCACCTTCAACAAACAAAGTGGACCACTTTTACTAATTATGATTTGACCGATTTCGGAGCCGTCTGTATCACATGTGTTATTATCCCTAGCTTTGTGTGTGCGTGCGTGTGTTCGTGTGTGAGTGAGTGTGTGCGTGTGATCATTGCCATTGTAACACCTGTAATCTAACTAAAAGAGTTTAGCCTGAACTACCCTCTCGCGCTCAGGTACTGACTGGACTGGCAAAAAAAATTGTGGGGCGGTTAACTGACATGCAATGGGGCAGTGGTGGTTGTTGGAGGTAGAGAGAGAGAGAGAGAGATTTGTATTTCTTAGCAAAAATGCCACGAGAGAGAGAGAGAGAGAGAGAGAGAGAGAGAGAGAGAGAGAGAGAGAGAGAGAGAGAGAGAGATTTGTATTTCTTAGTAAAAATGCCACGAGAGAGAGAGAGAGAGAGAGAGAGAGAGAGAGAGAGAAATTTTATTAATAAATATAACCACAATAGAGAGAAAAAATTTCTATTTGTAACAAAAAGCTACGAGAGAGAGAGAGAGAGAGAGAGAGAGAGAGAGAGAGAGAGAGAGAGAGAGAGAGAGAG